>NC_056731.1:1863789582-1864047082 GCF_019279795.1 Protopterus annectens | reverse complement strand
AATCCTTTCTAAAAGTACATATTCATTAATACATAAGGTTTTTATTTTGGCCCAAACTGAGTTAATAACCCGCCATCTTGGCAATATACATTTATTTCGCCAATTTTAAAACCTAATAAAGATCCAACTAGATGTTCTTCATATCGCCCATCTCATTACTTAATGTTGATTATAAAATGTTTATGAGTATTTTTGCTGATAGATTGAAGACAATCATCCCGGCATTATAGATATAGATCAGACAGGCTTCATTGTAAATAGAAATACTTTTGATAATATAAGAAGAACTTTAACATTAATTGATTTTGCAAATAGGAAAAAGAAAGATTTAACACTTATTAGTCTTGATATAAGTTCAGCATTTGATTCAGTAAGTTGGGACTATCTGTTTACCTTATTGAAGTGCACAAACTTCTCAGATGCATTTGTAAATCTAATTGAGCATTTATACAAAGGAACATTGGCTTATATTAAGGTAGGAACATATGTTTCACAAAAATACCCATTTTAAAGGTACAAAACAAGGATGTCCACTTTCTCCACTATTATTCACTTTAGTAATGGAGCCTTGGGCTAATTTGATCAGAAACAGTACTGACATAGAGGGTTTTGAAATAGATGAAAATACAATATCCAAAATTCAACTTTTTCCAGATGATGTTCTAATTACATCAGCAGGATCTAATTCTTCTATGCAGTCTCTATTTGATAAAATGATGAATTTTAAAAGTATTTCTGGTTTAATATTCAATGAAGAAAAAACTAAAATACTACCTATATATACACGAAAAAATATTCTCATTAGTGATTTTACTAAATATGTACCCAATTCAGGTCAGATAACTTATTTAGGTATAATACTATCTAAAGATATTAAATCTATTATATATAATAATTATAATACCTGTTTTCTTAATATACAAAATCTTTTTAATACCTGGAATAATATGTTTTTTACTATGGAGGAGCGACTTACAATTATTAAAATGATAATATTCCCCAAGATTTTATATTTAATACAATCAATAATACTTCCACCTACAAAAATAATTATCAAGAAACTGAATACATTAATGTTAAATTTCCTATGGGCACCTAATAGACCTAGGATTGCTTTAAAGAAACATACTAATAGCTGGTCTCAAGGGGGTATTTCTTTTCCAGACTTTAATTTATATACTATCTCTTCTATTGTAAAAGTTATTACTTTATTAATAGATCAGTCATATGTCGCAAAATGGAAAGATTATCGGGAGCTAATTAGTATGCACTTCATGAAAATCTCCTTAACACATAAAAATATGATTGTAAATAACTCCATGTTATGGTTACTAAAGGAATTTTGTACTTCACCTATTACACCTAAACATATGGTTTGTTACCCATTAAGTATTATTATTAGCTATCGTAACTTTATATTCATGCACCCTAAGTATAGGGAATGGAATTTTATTATATTCCCTATAATGTATACTCAGGGTATGCTTTTGTCATCTACTTCTGAAGGAACTCATTTAGCTATAGCTAATGATCTAAAATACTGGTATCAGTTGATATCTGATAATAAAGTTAAAAATCTAGATTTCTTAAAACAAGAATTTGATCTAAGAGAAACTTGCTGGTTAGAGGTTCAGACCTTTAGACAACATCTCATTAATAAAATAGATCTAATGTGTATAACAGTTAAAGAATCTATTCCAACACTGATTGATTACTTGATATTAAATTTACAACATAAAGTTTCTGATAAAGGTAAACTTTCATACATACATAAAATTATCAGACAAGAAACTTTTTACAGTGTAGATACATACTGGAATTATTTCACTTCTATTAATGGGGACCCACCAAATCAACAAGATAAACAATATATGTTGGAATCTGCCTATATAACTACGTCTTCCATTGTCTGGAGACTTTATACATGGAAATTTTTACATAGATCTTTTTATACACCTTTGATGATGAATAAAATAAATAATAAAGATAATCTATGTAAGAGATGTAATGTAGAAATTAATGCTGACTGGGCTCATATGTTTTATGACTATAAAATTGAAAGAATACTGGAAGTCAATTATGAATTTTTGCAGGCTCTTTTTACAGATAATTTCATTATGTCTAAATCTCTTATATTATTCAACACACCTGTACCTCAAAGTGTTAAAAAGGTTAAGCTTCCCTTGTTTATGGTCTATTCTAGCAGTGGCTAGGAAAATAATAACCAGAAATTGGATTTCAGATACACCTCCTTCGTTCAATGAATTTAAAAATGTTACGAATATAGTGTGCCATATGGAAATAAACACAATTAGGTCAAGAACAACTAGAAAAACATCTTATTATATTGTATGGGATAATTTACAAAATTTGTTAAAAAAATTCTAATTTCAATAGCATGGTATTTTAGTTTAATTAATTGATCTGATTGTAGTGGATGTCTTTGTAAATACTTTAGTTGTTTTGTTGAATATTATAATAATATCTATTTTTAATTACTTGTATAAAATTGTTATGATATTTCTCTTATATGTTAAAACAATAAACCTGTTTTGGAAAAAAAAAAAAAAGAATCAGTGGCGATTTTGTTTTCATAACTAGCTTTGGAGGATTTTATGAGGGATCTCAGCTTCTTACTGAGGCTGACCAGGGAGTTCCTCCAATCGTGGGATTTTACTCTTTTTTTTTTTTTTTTTTTTTTTTTTGCAACAGTTTCTTTCTTCTGTTGTAGAGTTGTTTATGGCAGAAGACCACCAGATTGGCTTCCTTTTTTGGAGGATAGCATCTTGGTTCTGTTAGGGATAGCACGATCCATGCACTTGTGTAAGTGCTTATAAAGTGCATTTGTGTAGGATTCAGCAGTCGTACCTCTATTGTCCATCTGCATGGGTGTCATGAAGTTTGCCACTTCTGTCTTAAGAAGCGTGAAGTTGGCTTTGGAGAAATTTTTTACGGTTGTTTTCCTAATGGGGAGTGGGAGCGGGATGTGGATGTCTAAGGTGATTAGCTTGTCAGATCTGACCAACGAAGAGCTGAGGTCTGGTGTGGAACACTGGTCGCCCATGTTGGTGATGACCAGGTCTAGGATATTGCTGCCCCTGGTGGGAGTGTGGATAAGTTGATCCAAGGCGTTGGAATTGATAATTTCCAGAAAACGTTGAGTAAAAGAGTTGGTACATGAGTAGTTTTCCCAGTTAATGGTAGGGTAGTTGAAATCACCCATTATTAGAGTGTTGGGTTGTACCTTCATATTTTCCAGTGTATCAAGAAAAGAGGAGTGGGAATCCTGGGGCATGGTGGGGGGTCTGTAGCACAGATGAGAATTAACTATTTCCCTGTTAAGTGTATTGCTGTACACATCCTGCATGTAGTTCACAATTCATCAGCCACAGCCTGTGTGCAAAGCCTCTGTCAGTCCCCCCCCCCCCCCCCACACACACACACACATTCATCTCGCTGGCCTGTCTTGCAAATAACAGTAAGAATCGTACAGAGATGAAGGGAAATAAGGGACACTTACCCAAAAAGAAATTATATGGTTGTTTAGGGTTGGGAGGGTGGCCTAATGGTTAAGGTGTTTGTCTTACAAACACAAGGTGCAGGGTTTGAGTCTCATGAGGGATAATTGGCTAGGCTTAAAATGGCTCACAAGGGCAGTTGGCTTAGTACTAATCTATGAACCTATTGTTGGGAGGGTGGCCTAATGGTTAAGGTGTTTGCCTTAGAAACACATGGTGCAGGGTTTGAGTCTCACAAGGGATAATTGGCTAGGCTTAAAATGGCTCACAAGGGCAGTTAGCTTAGTACTAACCTATGAACCTATATTATTACTGTACAGTTGAGCCATGGACACTTTCAGAGATTGCTGCAACGTGTTACCTGGTAGGTGACATAATCTTTATATCAACATTTTTCTCGTGCAGGTGCTGAGCTTCGAATCCAGTGTATCTTTGTGTCTTTAAGGAGTTACTGCAAGCATGTGTAGCATGGAAACTATTTCAAAAAGAAAGAAATGACTTCTACTTTTTATACACAAGTTAAGATGAACACCTAAAGGACGGACACCTTAAAGACATGAAAATAGACTATATTCAGAACTCAGTGACCTAAAGTGTTGCCCCGATATCGGAAAAGTACCATTTATTTATTAGCATTTGTTAACCAGGAAAGTGAACTTTCCTGAAGATCCTTTTCAGACACAGCTCATGCTACAAGGCAAAATACATCAGACTAGTATGTAATAGCAACATATTACAGTAGTACGATTTGGTAGCACACCCTGTGGGACAAAGCATTTATAGACATAACAGGATTCTTTTGCATCTCCTGTGGTTTAGTTCATTTACTAACATAACCAACAAGAAAGTATACAGTTAACAGTGAATTTTATATTAGACTGATGTACACAAAACTAACAGGATACAGCTGTACATTTCAATGTACAGCGTTAATCAACAAGCATAGAAGTAGCACCGCCCTCCCCCGTGGTTATTCTGACAGGTAAACCCCAATGACAGTTTTGGCTATAGTTTAGGACACTCCCGGAGAGGAATGTTTGTATCATTTACAGTTACTGTAATCACTGATGTGTGGTTAACTTACATATGACTATAGGTATTTACTTTATTTACAGTACACCAATTGTACTTTGTTCTGTAATATTCTTAAGTTATAGCCAATGTGTGTTTTTAATACAGGGCGCAAAAGCTTGCTTCCTGCGTGACATCCCTTTCTCTGCAATTTACTTTCCTTGCTACGCTCACACCAAATCAGCCCTTGCAAATGAAAATGGACAAGTCAGTGCTGGTAACTTGCTCTTAGCTGGTGCTATAGCTGGTAAGTAGACATTTCTGTGTTATCAGTTTATTTATGTATTTTATTTTATTGTGAATTTGTTAATTGGGGTAGAGAACCAATCCCATGATATGTGATCTAATTCTTATGTAGGCAGAAGCTATTTTTGAACATTTTACATTTTCAGATTTGCATGAGTGGTTTGTTTAAATATTGAGTATTCATTGATATATTCAGCAGTATGTTTTGAATGTAATATTAAAATGTGTCACTTAAGTAGACAGTACACAGTTGTATATCCCATCTCAGTACAGATAATATTAATTTAAATTTTATGTGAACTTTAAGCCATTGCATGGAGATCTTACAGGATCAAATAAGAATTTATTTATTTATTTATTTATTTTGCAGCTGATGCCCTCTCATTCTCGAATTAGTACTTTTATTATACTCTCAAATCCTTTATTATCAGGGAAGGATCCAGCTGTGTCCTGCTGTGACCATGCATGTGGGCCCTGTTCTTTGGAGACAGTAATTTTTTGGTTTATTACCCCAAGACTGCTGACCCTTCCCCCACCACTTTATTTATTCAGGCAAGTGTTTGGCCTAATCCTGCTGTAACCCTGCAGAAGAGTCCTCCCTCTAAGACTGCCACTCCACCTTTAACAGAGGCAAGAGCCAGACGGGGACAGCATCATATGCGCAGCTGGAGGCAGGGATTTTTGGGAAGATGCAAAGATGTGGCCTGGTAATTGAGAAGAGCGAGGCTGAGGTCACAGGCAGAGTCACCCATGAAGTCAAACTCACTCATGCTGTTGCCTCTCTCTTGCAACCCCCTACTGCCGTGTGATTGCCTGTCTCCAGCCAGGGGGTCACACTCCTGCTGCTGCATCCATCCAGGTGCATGTTCATAATTTTCTGTTTAATGTATTTTTAACAAATGTCCAGGAGCCTGTTCTAACAGTGTCACCTGTAGCCATTAACTACAAGCATGCATGACATTCTTATGGTTTATGTTAACTTTGTTTTCATTTTGTAACATTACATTTTTAAAAAATGCACTTTTTTATGTTATTTTTGGAAGTATGTGGACAGTTTGTCAGATGAATCATGGTCTCAGTAAAATGAAAACTACTTGGTGCAGTATTTGTGGTGCCTTACTATTAAGAGTGGTAAATACTTGCATATATATATCACAAAAAGTCTCAGAAAAAGAAAAAAAAAGTATTGCTAGCCAGGCCATCTTGGTTTGGAGAGAATCTTATGCAGAATTAACTAACTTGGAAAACAGTCTGCTTGTCATTGTCTTGGTTTGGCTGCATAGCAAAGTAGCAAGTGATGTAAGCCATAAAAGTTTATTGGGATGTATGCATGCATGCACATTCATAATTGCATGCATTAAATGTGTTTTTCATTGCAGGTATGTATATATATTCTGAGTGTCTGTAGAATACATATAGAAGACGACTGACAAAATTAGAGGTTTTGTAACACTCAGTCTTGAATGGTGGCATCTGTGGTTTAGATAAAATTAATATGGAAACAGTATAGCTTTAGTAATGCAGTACTTAGCCTTTTCATTGATTACTTGCCAGAATTAATTTGTCATCTTTTAAATGTTAGAGTGAAGCTGTCAGATACTTCTAAGCAATTGCAAAATGTGTGATTTGTGAAGATAAATTTGGAAATATAATCCTCACGCTCGTGTTTTGGTATTAAAGTGACCTACCACTGATAGGGTTCTGCATATGGTTATTGAAGACTTTTTTTTTTTTGTGGGAAGTGGTAATAAATTTTGGAGACCTCTTGTCTCTTCATGCTTATTCGTATTAGTTTATCCCCATTTTTTCTGGCAAAGAATGGTTTCCAATTCTTCATGTACAACCAGAATTGCTTGTTAGCAGTAGCTGGTTTAAATCTGTTCTAAAGTAAGAGCACACTGTTGGACTGATGTCAAGAAATTCTGATTTGTGAGCTGAACCATATGTGCTTCTGGCTTTTTTATTGCATTTAAACTTCCCAAAAGAATGATTTTTATGCTTATTTTTTGAAGCATCACAGTCACACAATTTAAGGTTGTGTGGCCCTAACTGCCTAGGAATCTGTGTATGTGGAATTTTAGTCTGCAGGTAGCTTAGTGGTTACATTTAGAGATAACAGGATTTTTTTTTATACATCATTATTTTTTCATTTGCAGGTATGCCGGCAGCTTCTTTGGTAACTCCTGCTGATGTCATTAAGACAAGATTACAGGTAGCGGCTCGAGCTGGACAGACTACATATAGTGGTGTTATAGATTGCTTTATAAAAATACTTCGTGAGGAAGGACCAAGAGCTTTCTGGAAAGGAGCTGGAGGTTTGCAAACACATGTTTACTTTTCAGCAAATGTTGGCTTAGGCTTTTTGTGTCTTTTGCAGAAATGTGTCAGTTTTTTGATTAATGATATTTGTTCTTCACTTTTCTTCTTAGCCCGTGTGTTTCGATCATCCCCCCAATTTGGCGTAACTCTGGTGACTTACGAATTGCTTCAGAGATGGTTTTATATTGATTTTGGTGGAGTGTAAGTACTTTTCAGCTACTTATTACATTCAGAGGGAGAGATGCGTTATGTTTAGTAGTGGTTCCAGCATTTGCATAATTAAAAGTTGAGGATACACTTGCTTTTTTGATTATGTAGGCTCTTAAGTTAATTTCAGATCTTATTGTGATACCAGTTTTCAGAGGTGCATTTATTCTTTGTACTGCTCTGGTAACTGCCTGTAGCATTTTTCTTTTTCCAGCAGTCATCTTTAGGTGAGCATTGTTTGTCCCGCATCAGTCATAACTCAGGCAATGGTTACACCTTCACCCTACGTCTTCCCCATAGTACTTTGTTCTCTTCTACTGTGAGAAAACAGTTTTGGAACTTAACCTTTGGATGTTTTTACATTATGAGAGCTTGTGACTTCAGCGGCTGTAATTACCCTGATCACTTTGTTTCACACATACATGACTGGAACAGCAGCTTTGGATGCTTGTTTCATTATGTAAAGGAGAAAGGTTAAAGTCAAACTCATGTAGAACTTGTTTATCTGCATTACTGTTTTAATTCTGTAGCACTTTTTTCACTAATTCTCACTGCTTCAGAGTTATTCTAAGTGCTGGTTTCATTTATTACAATTTAGTAACTACTTCTGCACAAGCATTAAGTTACGAATACAGGAAAACAGTCTCAAATAATGAAATCCTGAACTGTAACCACAGTGCAATCACCTCTTCCTCCTATAAGATTTTCAGCATTCTACCCACCAAAAATAGAAGAAAGCTCTGCAGGATCTGCTAGCAAATAAATGCACATATTGTCAAAAGTCGATGGTCCCAATGTGGTAGGAAACCTCTTCTCTTTGTGTATTTCTCAACAGTAGAATGTGAAAGAGCAGGCGTGAGAAAGCCATAACAATAATACTATGAAGAAGAGGGGTGAATCACTAGCAAGAAGCCAGGTGAGAATAGCAAAAGCAGAAAAAAAATCACCTTCTTCCTCTCCTTCACCCTGCCATACTGGCCCACCCATCCAGCCTGTGAGAAAAGCAAAAACACATTAGTGTCAGTTATATCCACCTTATTAGCATCAGTGATGCTAAACGTGGCACTGATCACTGGACACATTTTTTTTGTCTTGTGGCACTCTTTTTTTTTTTTTTTCAGGAAGAGTTTCACACTGAGCTCAAGTTATCTCTGTAGAGCATCTGGGATAGACACACACTTCAGTCCTCAAAGAGGCAATACAGAAGTTGTACTTTCTTAAAAATGAGCCAGAGCGTTTTCCTATGTCAAATGAGCGGAAGACTTCTCTCTCAATCTGGACCTGGGTAACTTCATTGAATACTTATCCATTATATTGTGTTCCGGATGGTGTTTTTGAGGGTCATGCCCCTGCTTCAGCAAAGTGCCTGAATGATGTTACCACCTGTAACGGATGCCTTCTAGTATCAGTGTCTAAGATCCACCCAGAGGATTATTTCAGTTTGTTCTAAGTGGGAACTGGTTTTAGTACAGAATACTGTTGTTTCATTTCTGTTCTCCACCCTAAATGTTTACCAGATTGCTAGCCATTAGGATGGAGGTCATGCAGATGAAGGAACTCCATATGTTGTCCAAACAGCCAAAGATGGCCTGTTTGAAAGAACCCCCTCCCCCTCGCATTGTGTTTTGTGGAGAGAACACTTCATGATCTCCTTAAAATGTATGAAGTCCCCTCTGCTTCATTATCAGAATATTCTGTATTCATTGTTGTGGAGTTTAGACACTCAACAACATTGTTTTTTTTTTTAACCTAAAGAGAAGGCCCAGGAGGTTATGCTTCTGACAGATTGGGCAAGGATGCAGCTGAATGTCTAGGCTTAGACCATTCTGTATCTTCTTTTGCTTAATGCTCTCCACGGTGTTCCCATTGTATTTCATTTCACACATCCGAAAGACATGGGTGTTGCAGTGTAATATGAGGAGTCATTGGCTATGTTGGCAGCCATCGCTCAATGATTTTTTATTAGTATCAGGTCCCGGTCACCTGTCCCAGCAGTTGTTTCACAGTTCCTACCAATCTAATTGTGGTCTCTTTTTCCTGTCACTGTGCCTATCAGATTCTTGAAAAGGGTATGTACATCTACCATTTGGAGGTAAGTGCAGTCTTCTTGGCTTTGAAAGCTGCAGAAGGAAAGCTGTTGCCGCAGCCTGTCCTGATCCTGTCTGATAGCCATTCCTCATGTGTCGCATAACCAAACAAAAAGGGGCATGCCGTTGTGCCCTGTGTGTGCTGTGAGATGATATGTGTCTATACTGGTGGTGCCTAACCGAGCAAAAAGGGGCATACCATTGTGCCCTGTGTGCTGTGAGATGACATGGGTCCATGCTGGTGGTGCATAACTGAACAAAAAGGGGCCTGGTATTGTGCCCTGTGTGCTGTGAGATGATATGGGTCCGGCACTGGGGGCAGCCTATTAGAAGTTCAAGACTCATAATGAGAGTTTCAAAACTGCTGTTTAGCACAAGTAACAGCAAACTTTGAAAGTTGCTGTTACACATTTAAAGCACTCTGTTTGGAGGGGTGGCAAGTCTTCCTGCCAGCAGTGTGTGTGTGTGTGTTTGTATATATTTGTATGTGTGTGTGTGTGTGTGTGTGTGTGTGTGTGTGTGTGTGTGTGTGTGTGTGTGTGTATATATATATATATATATATATATATATATATATGTGAGTATGTGTCTCTGTGTGTGTGTGTGTGTGTGTGTGTGTGTGTGTGTGTGTGTGTGTGTGTGTGTGGTGGATGTCTTCTTCACTGTGTGTTAAGGCAGATTATGTACCTTCCTGTGGTGGATGCATACTTCACTGTGTGTTAAGGGAGATTATGTACTTTCCTAACATTTTTCTTTCTGTTCCTAAATGTAAAAAATCATGAAAAAAGAGCAAAATTGTTTTGCCTTCTTGTTTCTCCCAGTGGCTGAGAGGTATGAGCCTTCAGGACCTCAGGTCCATGGCAGTACTACAATAAAAACCAGGGAAGTCCCTCATGGCTGAAACAACTAAGTGGTTCCACATCTGAGTTTACTCCTGCAGTAGAGCGTCTGATCCCATTAAACATTCATCCATGTTGAGCAGTGATGAATGAAGCTGCCAAAGAAGCCTTTCAGTTTAACAAAATACTCTGCCAAGTTGAAAAGATATTTAATTTGAGCAGGAAAGCATCTTGTGCTGTTCTAGTTGGTGACTGTACAGGCACTTTTAACTTAGATTAAGTAACTTTATGATATAGGTCTTGGGACAAGTGTCCACTATTTTTGTCTGTTGTGAACCTGAGGAAGGGCAAGATTCTGGCCTATCATAAGGCAGTCATCTTTCTTTAGCAGTTCTACCCTCTGTTTAAAAAAGCTCTTTTTGGAACTTTGAGCTGTGATTGACAGACTTATCCATAATCTCATCTCAACGTTCCAGCAGCTTTGAAGATAATTTCTTGGAAATTACTGTTTTTGGTGGCTGTCACTTCTGCCCATAGGATCCTGGAGCTTCCAGCCTGATCTATAAGGAATCATATTTGGTCTTTCACAAGGATAAGGTAATATTATTATTAGATTACAGTTGCAGTAGCCTAAGCCATATGGGATGTATTCTGCCAAAATCAGACCAGCCAGCTTCCAAAGCTGTAGGATACATTACAATCCCCTTAGCCACAGCACAGCTTGAGGACAGCAGGATAAAATCAGAGGTTAGGGCGCCAACATTTTAAGAATTTTCTTGCACCTAACTGCACTCTTGTCTGTAGGCTTCAGAAGGTTGATGGGCTAGCTGTTCGCCAAGACTGGGCAGATGAATATCTTATGTGAAAAAAAAAAAATTTCTGTCAGAAATTTGTATTGGAAGTATGAATTGATATTTTAAGTTATTGTCACTCTCACTAAATGCTTTACCTCAGATTTCTACATTTTAAGTGGTTCTCTGAGGGAAATGTCTTGCATTTATGAGAAAAAGCTTTACTTTCCTGTCAAATCTCACATCTGAGAGCGAGGGTTTGTGATTTTGGAGTGTCATTAAAAAATTATTTCAAAACATAGTATGTTAAGTAGTCCTATCTCACCTTCATTCTTTACATATGGGATCAGAGCTGATCCTCGGCTCTGACTCGGCCTACTTACAAGCTGGAAGACTTCTGGTTGGCTCGTGGCTAGGTAGGTATCCCATGGTGCACCAGTACAATTCCCAGATCTCGTTTTCTGCATCAACAAGTTTGGTTGTGCTTCTCTTTGGCTCTGGCTAAGTGTTTGCATATTTTCAACTTTTTCAAAGTTTTCTTCACTGTTTAGCTTAGATTAGATATTTGGTTCTATATAGTTAAATCATTACTGTCTGTAGTATTCAATTAGCATGGTATAAAGTATATTTACGCCATTTGGTGCAATTTTTGGCCTTTTGGCCATTATTTCTTCTCGTTATCCCTTGTGCCAGGCTTACTGTTTGGATTAAAATAGGCGCTTTTTGCGCACTAGTGTTCTGTGTGTTTAAATAGAATTTGGCGGTTCCGCTTGCTATTTAGAGTTATTAGATTGCTGTTAGCATCGTTTTGCTAATATTGTTTGTTCTGTTTGTTTTTGCAGTTGACTTCTACTATTATTGTTCTCCACAGTTCTGTTGAGTGTGCTATTCTCCCTTATAACTGTAGGGTCTGTTTAAGTTAGAAGACCCTATCACCTCTTGCCCGGGCTAGGCACGTTTAAGTTAGAGGACCTAGTCCTCGTTTTATCTTCATTTTCAGCTGAGCTAGGCCATTTAAGTTAGAGGACCTAGTCCTCCTCCTCCTTTTCTTCTTCTCTGTGTGCGTGTGTTCTGTTGATTTGAGAATGTCTAAAGAGAGTAAGGAGCATAAGCTATCCGGCTTCAAGAAATGTATTAAGTGCTCCAAAAAGATGTCCTTAACGGATGGTCATGGTAATTGTGTTTACTGTTTAGGGGCCATCCATTTGCAGGAGACCTGTTTATTCTGTCATGTCTTTAGTCCCAGGGTGTTGCAGGAAAGAAAGAATAAGTTAATTCTAAAAGGTCTTCTTAAACCTTACTTCGAGGAAGACGTGTCTAGTTCCTCATCCTCCAAATCTGCTAAAGGAAAGTCTAAATCTGCCAAGAGGCCCTCCCCGGCACCGGCTGGTGTCTCAGAGCCACCTATTAAAGTTGCAAAAACTGTCTCCTCGACTCCACAGACCTCATAGCTGACTGAGAGTGGCATTGTTGTTGCAGGGTCTGTTCCAAGTTTTTCAGAGCCGACCGCTGAGACTACTTCTCAGAGCCGGTCTATGGACCCTCTACCGGTCTCCTTGTTAGTGAAGTCTCCTGTAACTTCGAGATCTCAATCTCCTACCATGTCATCCAGGTCTTCCAGGAGTTTATTGGAAGAAGATGTGGAGAGGGTAGTGCTGAGACTTTTGAAGTTGTCTGCTTTGCCTAAATTGTTGTTAGCTCTGACCCAGGCATCTCCGGAGCCACTTGAGTCCATTCAACCCTCTGTGTTCATTCCTCCTCTGAGCCATGGTGGTTTTTCAGAGACAGATTGCTTGGTACCACCGGTGGAACCCTTGGCTCCAGCTCCAGTTGTGGCTGTTTTGGAGCCGAGTTCTGCTCCGACACTTTCGGTGACGTCCGTAGTGCCCAGGGGTCGAAGCTGTCCGGTTGGCCCCGACAAGGATGCTTGGAACCGAACTTCTTCGGTTCCGAGTCTTCCTCTCGGTGCATCGGCTACGGTGAGTTCGGACCCTGCATCTATCTTGGAGCCGATGGCTCTGGCGCTGATGGCATCCTCTGTCTCCTCGGAGCCGGAGAGATCCTCGGAGCCAGAGAGGTCGGCTTTCGAGATGATAAGGAGTGTGCTGTCCCAACCATCAGCTCCTACTCGTGGTACTGGTACTCTTCCCCCCATAGCATCTACTTCTGTCTCAGCTCCTACTCCCTCCAGTGGCAGCAGAGACCCCCAGACTCAGGAGCCACTGGCCGGTGGCCCCCATTCTTCTGAGAACTCCCCGGAATGTCCTTCCGAGGAGCCCCCACGGAAGAAGACTTGTAAGAGGAAGCATGTCGACTCCCAGGATTAGTCTTTGCCATCTGACACTGACCTCGAGGCATCGGAAGGGTTCCCCAAGTTGTCCTCTGATGTCTCCTTTGTAGACATCCTGGAGATCCTTAAACAGAGATGTGACTGGCCCACTGTTACCCCTTCTGATGAGGAGTCGATGTACCTGAGGGCTATCGGGTCTCAAACTTCTGCCTCTTGTTTGTCTCCACCTTTCGACGAACTTATGGATTTAGTTAGTCAAAAGGTGTGGTATACTCTTGATGCCGTGGAGCCAGTTCCCAGGAGACCAAACAAGTTCCTTTTTCCCCTCCAGGAAAAGACTTTTTATCTAAAGGTGTGCCTGTAGATGCCATGGTGGTGGTGACGGCCACTAAGAAGGAGTTAGCGGAGACTTCTTCTTTTGTTCATCCGCCGAATAAGGAGTCTCGAATGATGGACAGGTACGGGAAGCGTATCTTCACTTTAGCGGCATTTACCCTTAGATCACTGAATTACCTTATTCACTTTACTAGGCTCCAGAGAGATCTCCTTAAAGAGTTAGGAGATTCTATACAAGGTACATGTACTGAGGGAGTCCCTGACAAGGTTTCTGCCCAGTTGTCCACCTTGACCTCTGTCGTTAACTCCTCCATGTGGCTTATTTCGTATGGGGCCAATGGTGCGAGCAGGGCAGTGGGTTCAGGAATTTCCTTGAGGCGTCATTCCTGGATGCATTTGTGTAACTTTGTGGAACTGTTTAAGTCTACCTTTACCAACGCCCCATTCGACCTTTCCTCATTGTTTGGATCCAAGGTAAAGGACACTCTCACCCGGTGCAAGCAAGAAGGAAAAACACACTCTGCCGTAGGAGTACATTTTACTGTTCCCTCTAGACCATACCCTAAGGGTCAGAGGGGCGGTAAAATGTGGTTGAAGAAGTCCCAGACGTTTTTCCAGGAAGCACAGGGTGACTCCTTCTTTAGAGGCAGAGGAGGAGGAGAAATAATAGACGTCGCCCTAGAGTCAGGGGTGGTCCGCAAAACCAAGGAGGTCGCGATTCCTTTCAGGGCCAGCTTTATCAGTGCTCCTGATGTGGGGCCCGACTGTGATTCTCTGGGGCTGGTCGGGGGTCGCATTTCTTTGTATCCAGAAGCCTGGCTAAGTATCACTCAAGACAAGTGGGTACAAAGAAGTATTACCAGAAGTTATGTAATACCCTTTTCTCTTCTACCTTTTGTTTCCAAGAAGATCCCAGATGTTCCACCCAATCACAGGGATCAGGCAACTGTGGAGGTCAACAAGTTGCTGTCAAAAAGAGTCATCCAAACTGTCCTAGCAGACCAAATAGGATTCGGAACTTACTCCAGATTCTTTAGTGCCAAAACATACAAGGGACTGGAGGCTCATTCTGGATCACAGCAGATTGAACGAATCAGTAAAGAAGGACAAGTTCTGGATGGTAATACTGCAGTCTATACTCCCATTGTTAGGGAAAGACAATTGGATGTGCTCAATAGATCTCCAAGACGCTTATTATCACATAAAAATGGACAGGGCATCAAGGAGTCATCTATGCTTCCGGCTGGGAGCCAGTCACTTCCAGTTTCATGCTCTGCCCTTTGGTCTCACCACAGCCCCAAAGGTGTTCACCAAATGTACAGCAGTCGTGACAGCTCACCTGAGACGTCGAGGATTCCAGGTGTTTCCGTATTTGGACGACTGACTCCTGACCACCCCCACCAGGCATCCACTCCTTTAAAGCAGGGACAGTACTTTTCAGCTTTGTGCCCAACTGGAAATCTCTATAAATTGGGAAAAATCTGCCTTATTGCCCTCTCATTCTGTGAATTTTATAGGCACAGAGCTGGACACAGTAGACATGGTGGTTCATCTTCCTGCCGAAAAGGCACAAAACCTGGTGTTTCAAATTCACTTTCTTCTTCCCTTGCGAAGGGTCAAAGCCAAGATTGTTCTGCAGCTCCTTGGGACCATGGCTTCCACCATACTTTTAGTGCCACTAGCCAGGTTACACATGAGAATTCTTTAGTGGCTCCTGTTGTCCCAATGGTCCTTTCAGCACCTTCCATTATCCCATCACATTCTACTGACAGAATCTTGCAAGAAGGACCTCCTTTGGTGGACATTACCCAATCAACTGACCACGGGCTCTTCAGTTGTTCCTCTCCCAACCCATAGCCACTGTGACCACGGATGCCTCACAGATAGGGTGGGGGGGCATTATCTAGGCAGGACTGTTCAGGGCACATGGCAAGACCACAAGGCCCACCTGCATAACAACGTTCTAGAGATGAGGGGGTGCTTCTGGTGGTGTTGCAAGCACTTCACGACCTTCTTCCTCTGGGGACTATTGCAATACAGTCAGACAACATATCAGCAGTATGGTATATCAACAAACAGGGCGGAACCAGATCTTACCCACTCCGTTGAGAGGCCATGCAAGTTTGGGAATGGGTGATATCTTTCCAGCGCTTTCTGGTGGCGATGCACATTCCAGGGACGAGCAACGTGATAGCCGACAAGCTCAGGAGGGCGATTCTGATGCTTCACGAGTGGTCTCTGAAACAGGAAACAGTGGAACATTCCAGTAAATGAAAAAAATTCTCTCTTTGGGTGGACAAAATGGATGTTGACCCCTTCACTGCCTCCATTCCCGTGGTCTTGGAATTTCTCTCTGAACTGTTTCAGCAAGAATCTGTGGCTGCCACTATCAGAGTCCAGTTGGCAGTGATTTCAAATTTCCACATGGTGTTTCCAGATTCCAACTTGATGTCTCATAAGTTGTGCAAAACCTTACTCAAAGGTGCCACTTTGCTTAGACCTCTGGTTCAGGAGCCTGTGGCCTCATGGGATTTAAACTTTGTGTTATCAAAATTAACATCTCCGCCCTTTGAGCCTTCTCATTCATGCTCTTTGAAGTTCTTGTCTTGGAAGACATTTTTGGTGGCTAGCACATCTTCCAGACCGGTGTCAGAATTGCAAACCTTGTCTGTTAAACTGCCTTATCTGATTTTTCATAAAGAAAGGGTGTCCCTTCATACTAACCCTTCCTTTGTTCCCAAGGTCTGTTCCCAGGCCACATTGAATCAGTCCATAGAGCTTCCAGTTTTTTTTCCGAATCACTCCAGTGCAGCTGAGCACAGGTTTCACCAACTGGATGTCCATAGACAATTATGTTTTTATTTGCACTGAACTACAGACATTAGAAAATCAGATCAATTGTTCATTTCCTTCTCTGAATCCAGGTTGGGCTTACCAGTATCCAAAGTGACTCTTTCTAACTGGATTTCTAGCTCTATAGCTTATGTTTACAAACCTTTACCCTTTAAAATCAAGGCTGATTCTACCAGATCTCAATCTACCTTTGCAGCCTTTCAAGCCAGGGTTCCACTTGACAATATTTGTGCAGCTGCTACATGGGCTACCCCTCACATTTTTATTACAAATTGGATTTATTCTCCAGGGGTAGAGCTTCCTTTGGTTCCACTGTACTCAGGAGTATTTTTCCTTGAGCCACCCAAGGATAAGGTGCTTGGGACGCTGTCCCATATGTAAGGAATGAAGGTGAGATAGGATTACAGAATATAAAGAAGTTATGTACTTACCATAACGTTCCATGTTAGTAGTCCATCTCACCCTTCATTCTTTTGAACCCGCCCTCCTGCCCCCATCCTGGAAGTACCTGGAGACAGAAACATACTAATTTCATTATTTATGGAGACCTTTTAGTTGGCTTCTTCTGTGGGCTGTTTATTTGTTTCTAGTCAGCAGCAAACAAGATCTGGTGATTGTACTGGTGCACCATGGGATACCAATCTAGCCACCAGCCAACCAGAAGTCTTCCAGCTTGTAAATAGGCCGAGTCGGAGCCGAGGATCGTCTCCGATCCCATATGTAAAGAATGAAGGGTGAGATGGACTACTGACATGGAACATTATGGTAAGTACAAAACTTCTTTTTTTCCTTTCAGGGTGTTTAATAACTCTCTTAAGCTCTGCTAGCCTCTTGTCTGGTACTGTTTCAACTGACAGATGGTCTTGTCCCTGTTGGGATTCCCTTTTAATTTGCCCTTTTCTGTCAGGAAAGATGTTATATCTGATGTTGACATTTTCATTTATTCATCAACCATTGGGTTCTTATCCGATTCGGCTGCTTCTTCCAGATCATAGAACAGTTGAACTCTTGAGCTCCTCCCTTTACCCACAATGCTGTAGTCATCTAATATTTCTCAGATCTTGTTTGCCGCTATAGAGTTTGGACATAGATTATGACCTCTTGAGTGTTTTTGAAAGTTTGTGAGTTTAGCTTCTATGGTTAACCACTCTCATTATTGTACTTATTGTCTTTACTTCCCTTTAACCCTTTTACTCGGCTTATACGCTTCTTTCCATACTCTTAGTATTTCTATTACCGTAGTTGGTATTCTTTCCCTGTTTTGTACTTAACAATACTCTCTCTGTCACCATTATTGATAACTTCTGTTACTTCCCTCTTTGAACTATTAAAATATACTTAAATTCTATCTGCCTTACTTAAAAATGTCAGATAAGCCTTCAGATTTTAAAAAATGTGTGGTGTGTGGCCACAAAATACCAAACTCTTGATACCCATTCCGAATATGTCTACTGTTGAAGACCAAGATATTTAGATGTGGATTGTGACACTTACAAGGGATTCAACTCCCATGCTCTGATTGACCGGAAAAACAAATTAATCCTTAGGGGCTTGCTGCCTTCAAAAATCTTCACCAACGGCTTCTGGGGCTCAAACCCCAAGAGACTAGGAAAAAAGGTAGATTCCATTTCTAAAGAATTTCGTAAGAGATCTCCAGAATGCGCATTGGCTTCAACTTTGGCTTCGTCCTTAGAGCCACCTGTTAAAAAAATTTGGATCTGAGTACATTGGATCCGAGGTCAAGATGTGACAAATCACCCTGGATCTGTTCTCCTCAACTACTGTCTGAGCTGATTACCTCTCTGCTCCCATTGCCTTCGCTGAAGCAGTCTTCCCGTCATCACTCAAGACCCTCATCCACAGCGTCCTCCCTTCGGTCTTCCAGGAGCCTATCCAAGGCTGATGTGGACAGGATGATGAGGAAGTTCCTCAGGATGCAAACACAAATGGGAGTCCTTTTGGCTCCAACTCAGTCGGGTCTGGAGACCCTTCTTAGTACTACTCCTTCAGTCATAGTTCCTTTTCCAATTCTTGGTTCATTTTCGGAGCCATCGGATCCAAAAGCCTTGGAGTCATCTCCCTCAGATCTCAAGACAATGGCATCTTTGACTCTGATGGTGTCTCAGAGCTGTCTCGCCCAGAGCACTTCGGAGGTGTACTTTCAGAGTCAGAGTCTGCACTGACTCTGGGGTGCTGGATTTGACTCCACAAAGTTGTCTAAGCCACCTCTTCCCCTCCGAGCATCAGCATTAGATAGCTTGGGTGTTATGCTTGTGGGACAGCGGGAACCACTGATCTTTAAGCATGCCTTGTCAGATCTGTCAGTTTCTGCTTTTCCAAGGCACTGTGCTTTCGAGGTAGTGGAGAAAGCTGTCTGTATACCTAGAGTTCAGACATCTCTACCCTCCTTGACTCCAGCTTCCCAGTCCCATTCGATTTTGCATACAGAGCCTCAGTTACCCATTCTAATGGGACAGCCAGCCCAAACCAGTCTGCAGACCACCCAGTTAGGGTATTGTTATCTCTTCAGATACCTCCCTGGAGCACTCCACCAAGGGCGTGTCCCAGAAGAAGAAGTGTAAAAGGAGGCACTTAAGCTCTCTACAAGAGTCTGTCACTGAGGGCATTAACTTTCATGCAGGGGAAGGGTCTCCCAGATCAGCACCTGATGATGTCTCGTTTGGAGACATCTTAAAACTCCTAAAACAAACGTCTATAGGGTTTAGGTTGCTGGCAAAAGTACTTGCTTCCCCTTTGTGGCTTTTTAGCCAATGTCATAAGAGCAAAATTCCTGTAAAAATATCCTCAAGAAACAAACTCAAGGATTATGCTGCTTAACGCTAGGAATCTAAATAAGAAACTGCACTCACTTGAAGTACTTTTCACCCTAGAAGATGATGTCTGCACAGTCACAGAAACATAGTTCAAGGCTTCAGAGAGAGTACCCCAGTCATGCAGGGCTGCAATGCCTTCCACATGTTCAGACCACACAACAAACATGAAAGAAACAAGGGAGGAAGAGTATCTATCTTCACTAAAAATGTACACACATCAAGACTGGTCAAACAGTACAACTCCCTAGAGTTTCTCCAAGTCCACCCAACTGTAGGAAAGACCCTCCTCCACCACCATGAACTACGAAAACCACACAGCTTACCTGGACTTACTTGAATCACTATCAGTACAGCCATATACCCTGGTCATGGGTGACTTTAACTATCCTTCCATTGATTGGGTAACGTATATGAGCAAAAACCTACTCACCCAATGGTTCCTGGACATTATTAACAAATATCTGGAGCAGATAATCAGCACCTCCACAAGGGGCTCTAACATACTTGACACAGTGTTTACCAATATGGGGGATCACTACACCACCTCATGTGGGCCCTCCCTGGTAAAGTCCAATCATAAATCAGTCTCTTTCGAAGTAATGATCGTACTGGACCCACCCTTAGGAGCAAAAAGGATACAAAATTTCTCCAAAAGCAAACTATAGCCTACTGAGGGATGGCAGCAGTAGTTTGGGACCCCTCCCAACACTGACAGCAATGATCCCTATACTGAGGTATATACAAATGTCCTGTATATATAAATGTAAAGACTCAGCGGTACTGGAACGGATCAAATCAAGATCTTCACGAAAAAATAAGCCACCCTGGTGGACATCCAGCATAAAAAGAGTATACAGTAAGACAGTCAAAAAACAAGAGGGAATGGTCCCACTTAAGGAAGAACTCCCTTCAAATCTTAAACAAGCAGGATAGACATCTTATGTAATCATCTAAAGCTAATTACAAAACTAAATTAGCATCCCTAGCTAAGGAAAATCACAAAGCATTATTTAGCTACGTCCAGAATCTAAAAGTTAAGGCCCAGCTTTGTGCTGTGGAAGGTACCACTTATACTGAACCAGAGGACATTGCCAACCTGCTAGTTGACAGTCTTTGCAAAAGCTTCACCCCCTGTCCCCACCAGTCATACCCCATAACATACCTGTCACCAGTTCTCTGCCTAGTATTTCCAGAGAGCAGGTCATAGCCACACTCTGCAAGGCCAAAAACACAACCTGTATGGGACCGGACAACATCCCAGGCTGCTTATTAAGTGGTATAAAACAGGAGTTAGTGGAACCACTGAACACGCTCTTAAATCTCAGTTTAAGCACTGGCTTTGTCCCAGCTGAGTGGAAAACTGCAACTGTAATCTCCTTACACAAAGGGGGTC
Source organism: Protopterus annectens (assembly GCF_019279795.1). NCBI lineage: Eukaryota > Metazoa > Chordata > Ceratodontiformes > Protopteridae > Protopterus > Protopterus annectens. The sequence goes on along the minus strand of NC_056731.1, from coordinate 1,864,026,298 downwards.
CCTCAACTGATCCCGGGAACTGTAGATGCATAAGCCTAACATGCCTTATCTGCAAGGCCATGGCGAAAATCATCATGGATCTTAACAAAGATACAGGTGACTTTCATACTCTTGACCCAACCCAGTTTGGCTTCTTTAAGGGCAGATCTTGCCTGCTAAATCTGGTGGACTTCTTCAAGAATGTCACAAAGGCCTTGGATGAAGGCAGAACAGTTCACGTTGCCTATCTCAATCTAGTCAAGACCTTTGACACAATCCCAGACTCAGGCATCATTGAGAAACTCACCCAGCTGGGAATTAACCATTGTATCACTAGATGGGTTGCCAGCTGGCTCACAAACAAGCAGTCAAAATTGGGGATGCCATCTCTTCTAGCAGACCTGTTAACCAGTGGTGTTCCACAGGGATCTATGCTAGGCCCCTTACTGTTTGGTATCTATTTTCCCTAAGTCCAGGCAAAAATAGATGACTTGTGGCTTACCAGGTTTGCTGATGACTGCAAACTAGGTGCAATCATCGAATCCCCCAAAGATGTCAACATACTACAAAATGAGCTTACACAGACAAAACGATTGGATTCAAAGCCATGGACTTAAACGAAACACAAAAAATGTATTATCATCCCCTTCAGCAAAGGAGAAACCCCTGCTAATTAGAACATTAATAATAATCCCTAAGTTCAAACCCAGTGTTGAGAGATTTAGGAACACAAGTTGGTAGCAGTCTTAAGTTTGATCATCAGGTGTCCACACTAGTAAGGAAGACCTTCTACATTGTACACCTCATAAGCAAGGGTCTAGCATCCAAAGCTAAGGAGGTTATAACTCCCCTGTACTCTGCTCTCATCAGACCAATAATAGAGTACAGTGCTCCCTTCTGTATGTACCTCACCAGCCATCTGCAGCAACTGGAGAGACCACAGAGGTTTCTCACCAAGAAAATTCAAGGCCTACAATACATGATCTACATGGACAGACTGAAGGCCCTATCACTTTTCTCAGTATCATATAGACTGCTTAGAGGTGATTTGTGCCTGGCCTACAGAGCACTACCAGACCTTACCTTGATGAAGCTGTTGCACATCCACAAATCCAATGGGACAAGATTCACTGACTCTAGGGATCTTAACTTAGACTGCAATGCTAACGGGACATGCTGGAGAGACAGATGCGTCTTCCAGAGGTTGCCACTCCTCTGGAACAGGTTCCAATTCATGTAAAACAGAGCTCCTAAATGATCCTATTTAAGCATCACCTGGACGGGAAACTGTAAATTTACACCGGGGGTTTCACCCATTTCCCTCTTAGACAGGGGCAGCGGATGTTGATCTTAGATTCATATGCAAACATAGACTATATATCTTGGTCCACAAGGGAACAAAGGTATAACATGGCTAGGCCTGTAGAGGCCTTAGGGTCAATAGCCTAGTAACTCTTATGATCCTGTGATCCACCAAAAACCCTTCTCAAGAAGAATCACTGTTTTTGGAGGCCTTCGGGTCTGAGCCATCTACCTCCTGGGTGATTCCTCATCATATTCTATCATTGTCCCATAAAGCTTCCCCTAAAAAAATTTACAAAAGTAAATGGAAAGGATTTGTTTTTTGGCCACACAAAAATAACTTAGATCCCTTTTCAGTCCCGGTTTCTAAGGTTCTTGACTTTTTAGCTATAGTTTTCAATGAAGGGGATAGCTTCTCAACTGTCTGTACAGTTAGCAGCCATTTCCAACTTTCATATAGGAGTAAATAACTCTACCTTCGCTTCCTCCAAGCTTTGCAAAGTTTTTCTCTGAGGAACCTGTTTAGTTAGGCCTCCTTTAAAGGATCCCAGTCCTCCTTGGGATTTCAGTATTGTTCTTCAGGCCTTGACTCCACCCCACTTTGAACCATCAGCTAAGTCTGATCTGAAGTTTTTGACTTGGAAAACTGTCTTCCTAGTTGCTGTCACTTCTGCCAGAAGAGTGTTTGAACTTCAAGCACGTCTTCTAGACCTCCTTATTTCATTTTTTCACAAGGATAGGGTTTATTTACAGACCAGTCATTCCTTTTTAACAAAGGTGATATCAGAATCCAATATTAATCAGGTTATCAACTTTCTAGTCTTCTTTCCAAACTTTTCAAACAAGGGAGAATATATGGTGTCCTTCTGTTCATATACTGCAGTATTCATCACACTGCGGAGTCCGTCTCTGGCGGACTCGTACGTCCGGCCAGTATACAAAAGTCTACATGCTACTGCAAGGTACGTGTGATGCCGCACATCATCCCGCATATGTTGGTCATTAAGAGACATCAGCATGTACCAACCTCAGAACTTTTCTGCCACCTGTTCAATTGCTTGGTCCAGACGTTCGCTCGCCAGATCGGTTGTGTACCTAGGTTCAGATAAGCACCCCGTTGGGTTTTTTCTTTCTTAATTGTTGTTGCTACTGCTGGTGTGTTGGTGATTTCATGTCAGCTAGGAAGGGCAAGTGTCAGTGTGGAAAGCAGATTCCACATAAAGATGTCCATGATCTCTGCTTGTTTTGTCTAGGCTTAGACCATGATCACACCGCTTGCACTGTCTGTAAGTCATTCATCCCCAAAACTCTTAGGAGCCATTTAGCTTAGCTTAAAGTCTACTTAGAGAATCAATGTCAATGGCACAGGAGATGGAGGTGACATCAGGTCTTTCGGATGAGCCCCAAGTGAAAAAGACCTAGAAACCTTGGCATGATCTCCCAGCTGCACCCTGTCTAAAGGGCGTCCCTTCTGTGGCCAGTGTAGGCCCACAGGCCATTCCAGAGGTGGTGAATGTCCCTTTACCAGGTACCACAGTGGAAGCCCTGAAGGAGTCTACCAGCACACCCATGAGGGAAGTGCAGGTGTCCGACTTGGTTGAAAAGGGAGAACCGTGGCTCTTGATTTCCGAAGGTCCACGAGACTTTGCCCAAATCACTGTGCATGAGGATATGCTTACTGATGTAGTGGAATGTAGGCCGACATCGGGCCCTTCCACCTTCCATCACATGGAAGCCCCTAAAAATAAAAAGTTAAAAACAAAGCATGTTGCCCCTGCTGCTCAAGAGCAAGCTCCTGATTGGGCAGGCTTTTTCACAAAGCCTTTTCAATCCCTTCATGGCCCTGTGCCAGTCCTCACCTTTCCTCTGTCCCTGTACAGGCTTTCTCTCCTTCCACTGCCTTTTAGAGGACAGCAGCAGATACCTCTTCTGATGAAGAGGAACCTTCAGGGGATGAGTCATTAGCCTACTCCACCCAAATTGCTTCCCCCCCTGAGGTATGCCTCCCCAGAAGAAGAATCTAATGGTACAGATTCCTCTGGGGAGGATATTTCATTCGAGGAGACTATCCAGGAAATTAAAGCCTTTTTCAAGTGGGACTGTTCTCAAGTCTCAGATATTCAAAAGAGGTATTATGATTTCTTGCAAATGGATTCTCCCACCACTGTACCATTCCTCCAGTTCTGCTTGCTTTCCTAGATGCTTTTACAGCTACATCCAAGTGCCCAGACTCCCAGCCCTCTGCTCCCAGGCATCCAGACAAGTTCTACAAGGTGCCTGAGGACTCCAAGTTCCTTTTCAAATCTCCGTCTGCAGATCCAGCTACCATTTCAGTTTCAGCTGATAAGGCTTTTAAATTACTACCTTCCTCATCCTTTACTGCCTTCTGATAAAGAGAACAAGATGATGGAGAGACTGGGGAAAAAGATTTGCACCTCTGCCACTCTGGCCTTTCAGGCAATTAATTACTAGATCTACATGGCCAACTACACCCTGGCAGCCCTTTCAAATGCAAGAAAACTCGTTTCAGGGCACCCAGACTCACCTGCTAAGGCAAAACTGGCAGCCATCCTCAATTCCTCTACTTAGGTAACTAGGCACGCCATAAAGTACAGTTACGATACTGCAGATGCCTCAGTTAGGGCAGTGGCCTGTCGGTCAGTCCTAAGGAGATATTCTTGGTTAAGGTTACAATTCTTACCTGATGACTTTAAGGCCAAATTGGTGGACACCACCCTTGATAATAAAGCCTTATTTGATAGCTCAGCTGCAGACTTATTCAAATATTTACAGAAAAAAGGTAAGGAGCTACAGGATCGTAAGCATATCCTTGTTTCTCCTGTCCCCAGGTTCCAAAGAAACTATAGAGCAAAGATGGCTTTTGTTAGGAAACCTGTCGTGACTACTTCCTCAAGGCCCTAGGAAAAAGGCTTCTACTTCTAAATCTGCCCCATCCACTCCTGCTCAAAAGTAGCCTTTTCAGTCCTAACCTAAACCTGGTAGCCTGTGACTGTCTGCCTTCAGGGCCATCCACTCCCCCATTCCTTCGTCTCTCCCTTTCTCTTGCTGCTTGGAATCGGATCACCCAGGACACTTGGGTCTTCTCCATCATCTAGAGAGGATATTTCATGGTTTGGGAATCTTACCCCTCCTTCAGAGGCATCTCACAGCCACTAAAAAAACAATTGGTTTTCTTCCCTCAGGTCATCATGGATCTTCTTTCTCAGAGGACAATTCAGGAGGTCCCTTCCTCCCAACAAGGGAAAGGTTTCTATTCCAGGATGTTTTTAGTCCCCATTAAGGATGGCCCCTGGATACCCATCCTGGACCTTTCCCATTTGAACACCTTCCTAGAAGTCCTCTCCTTCCGAATGTTGACTTTGCCTTCTCTTCTTCCTCTTATTTTTCCCCAAGCATTCAGGGTATCTTTTACACATCAAAGACGCTTATCTTTGCACCCCCATTCACCCTCTGTTCAGGAAATTTTTACATTTTTCTGTTGCTTCCTCCCATTTTCAGTTTTGTGCTTTATCCTTTGGTCTCTCTACGCCACCAAGGGTCTTCACAAAATGCTTGGCTCCTGTCATAGTATTTTGCATACTAAAGGGAATTCAGATCTTCCCTTATCTAGACAATTTCCTAATCCAAGCCCTGTCCTCAGACCTACTTTAGAAAACATTTTCATTCACTATTTCCCTTCTGGAGAGTCTAGGCTTCACTATAAACTGTGAAATGTCATCACTGATCCCCTCGCAAGACCACATTTTTCTGGGCTGCAGGATCCAAACAAACAAGATGCTAGCTTCACTGCCCACTGAAAAGATGTTGTTCCTCACTCAGAAATATATAAAAACGAACGAATATTCAAACATGGTATAAAACGCAACTTCATTAGATAAAGATATATGTCTTAAACAAGAAAAGTGCTAAGGTATACAGAAATGAGTACAATGATGCTCATAAATATAAAACATTGTGAGTATATATATATATTATATATTTTTATATATCTTGCTAGATTAAGTTATGGTGTTTTAACTAGATAAAAGAATTTTCACTAATGATAGGTCGTTTTTGGATAGCTTGAAGGTTATATATATTTTCCTTAGTAACTACAAAGCTACTTGCTATTGTTCCTTAATTGGGACTATATTTATTGATATATTGTATTTATACATATATGCATATATTTTTTATTTTTTATTTTATTTTATTTTTTATATATGTAAGTTCATCAATTAGGTAGATATTTGTACAAATGTGTTTTAAGTTAATATGAAGGTCCTAATATCAGCACAGTTCTTAAGATGTTGCCAGGTTTTTTAAACATATCTAAATATATTTTGAATACATGCTTAGTGAACTATTTCATTAAGAGTTCACTCTTAGAGTAAGTTTAATTGAATAATTATTTAATTATATTGAGTCATGAGGATGTTGCATTATATAAGCTCACTGTTTTTAGTTCAATGTTATGGTCTGAGGAAGCGTATCATAGATACGTGAAAGCGCTTACCGATTGTTCATTAAAGTTTCATTTAGTTTATTTTGTGGTGAGTCCGAGGTTTTTCTTTCATCATTCACTACTTTTTGCTTACTGAGGACACCTTGGCTGGTGCAGGATTTTTCCGAACAATCAATCAGTAATGTGGCAATGGGACTGTTCTGTAGTATAGTTCTGTGAAAGGTAAAAGATGTGCACAAGTAAGCCATTTTGAGTTGTATGGATGGATGGAGGAGCCTACAAGAACAGAAGGACGTGGTAGAAATAAGACAGTAAGGGGAGCTAAGAGCTTGCTATGGAAGCACAAGTCTAAAGTTTCAACAATTGTCTAGGAGTATGTGACTTAGTACAGCTAAGGAGGTTATAGAAAGACTTTTAACAAGGAAGGGGTGTAACTAACAATATGGGGAGGGGACAGTTAAAATAAGTTTACATGCAGCCTAATTTAAACACTATGGTAGGGGAAGAGAGAAAAAAGGTAAGAATAACTTGGAAGTCATGGGGGGGGGGTACAGTGTAGCTGTCAGTACCAATGCACAGCTCAACCAAAAGGCACTACAAATACTAGTTTGCTTAACAAAGCAATAGGTAGTGCTACTGAAAGGATTACAAGACAAAATTCAGTGGAGTGGAGTTGAAAATAGCCATTGTAAGCACCTGGATGGAAGCAGAGAGGCTGTGGAGGTGATCAACTAGTAGTCCAAAAGTTTTCTGAAGTTTATAATCTTTTGGAGTGTCTGTGCTCTCGAGTATGGGGAGGGGAACAAACTGGACCCACTAGGTAGTAGTAGTATGTACAGACACTGGATAGAAGCAGAGAGGCTGTGGAGGTGATCAACTAGTAGTCCAAAAGTTTTATGAAGTCTATAACTTTTTGGAGTGTCCGTGCTCTCAAGTATGGGGAGGGGAGCAAACCGGACCCATTATGTAGTTGCGATGTACAGACAATGGGAGCTCACAACACCAGAGACTGCAGCTGCATAGAGAAATTTAAAGATCTGATTGATTCAATTACCTTCATTTATGAAAAAGTGGGTTTGTCCTTACCAAAACCACCAAATGCCCACTCCACAAGATCTATGGCGACTTCTTCAGCCTTTTTGTCAAGAACTTTCTTGGATGAAATCTGTGTGGCTGCAACTTGGGCTTATCCTCATACCTTTATTGCTGATTACAAATTGGATCTGGTATCTAGGGGAAGAGCAGCCTTTGACTCAGCTGTGCACTGGATTGTACTTCCTTTGAGTCCTCCCAGGATTTAGGTAGCTGAGGACTTTGTCCCAGCAGTAGAGGAATGAATGAAAATGACATTAGATAAAATGTTGTGTACTCACCATAATGTTCCAGCTGTATTGTCCCTTTTCATTCTTCTTCAACTTCCCAAGGTTAAAGCAAGAAGGGGACAGGTGGGTGGGAAGTATGAAGGGTACTGGAGGAACCTCTATTCCTCGTTTGAGTCCCAGTTTCTTGTTCTCCACAGCTGTGTAGGTCTGTGGGTAGCAAACTAGATCTGAGGTATCTTACGTGACTAGAGCATTATGGGTAAAGGGAGCAGCTCGAGAATTAAAATGTATGATCTGGAAGAAGCAGCTGAGTCAGATCCAAGGATCGGATCCAAACCCAACAGTTGATGAAGAATGAACATGGAAAATATAGATGGAACTTTATGGAGAGTACATAACTTTTTTTCTATCATAAATTGTTGATTAGGGCTAGGGCTAGTTTGTTTTCTGGCTGCCACTAAAGAATTTTATCATAAGCTTAATTTTTCTGTCAGGAGGTAAGACCAATTCTTGAAAGCTCTGCTAGCCATTTGGCAGACAGCTTTTGTGGTAAGGACATGGACCTGTGTCCCATTAAGTTGATCCATTCCTGAGTTGCAAGGAACATTATTCTGTTTGCATCAGTCTTTACTCTGGCTTCCACTTCATCTGAGCTGCTGATGAGTGCCTCTACTTATGGCCATCTGTTGTTCCTCAGACCTTTCATCTCTTTCTCACAGTCCTCTGGTGCTGCTCCTCAGGAAGCCATTAAGGAGATTGAGGCTGGCGCGTCTTATGCAGCTGTTCACATACCCTCGGTGGGTAAGGAAGAACTGTTCTTGCTGGCTTCAGAGAAGGGATCAGCTGATCCTCCTTCACTTAGCCCCTCTGAGGAGGTTCATTCCCAGCAAGGGACTGTCCTTAAAGCTGTTTTTTTTTTCTTGGAGTCTCCCAGAAAAAGGAACACTAAAACTACATATTTTATCTTCTCTTAAACCAGATAAGGAAGATTGGCTTGCTTTGTAAAGGGTTTATTTAGAGCCTGTCTATAAACGCTGAGCCTTCCTTTCATTTAAAAAAATAAATATTTTCCTCTCTCTCATATTGTGACTCACACTCAGGGATAGGAATTAGATTTGTACTGTATTTCCCAAGGTCACACTCCAGCAAATGGGGAATCTGACTTGAAAGAAAGTCATTCTTCCCCTCCTGAAGAGTTGTCGTTCTCTGATAATTTTGCCAGGATGTGAAAACAAAACGAAATATAAGATTCTTAGCATAGACATTATGCTTTGTTACAGGTGGAATTTTCTGAACCTACAGCTGTTTCTCTTGTGTTGCTATCCTAAGAGAATGCTTTCTTGCTAGCTAGCTATTTGCCTAGCAACCACCAGCTCCAAAAAATTCCAGTTAATTGTACAAGATGCATCAGACCCATGAATTCCTTTTGTCTAAGCCCAAGTCAGACCCTGTAATAATTTCTCTGTGAAATTGGCTTCTGCCAAACTTCTTACAACAGCTCACCCTGTTCCTCCTAACAAATCAGATAAAGCCTTTGTTATGTTTGGGAAGAGCTTTTACACTTCTACTTCAGCCCTCAGAATAGTCAGCTCTTGGGTTTAAAATTCTGCTGGCTTATTCTGGCAATATGAGGAAATGAATTGCAGACCTCTGTTCAGCAGAGGCTAAGCCACCTCTGAATTCCTTAGTAAGTTCTCTGTGTCACGTAACCAAGCTTTCTGTAAAATGTGCTTAGGGCACTGCTGATGCTGGCCATCAAGCAGCTGACACTTGGTCAGTGAAGAGAAGTTTTGCCTGGGTACTTTACCAGAGGATGTCAAAGCTAAAACCCTGAATGTTCTCCTGAATAAAGAGGTGTTATTTGGTCCATCCTCTGCTGAGATACTTAAAAGGTTTGATGACAGGGGGAAAGTTGATTCAATGGGTTACTCAGATTTTTCAATATGACAATAATGACAGTCCTCCTTTCCAAACTGTAACAGAAACTTTTCTTCCATTTCAGGTTCTTCTTTCAGGAATCAAAGTGAGCATTCCCAGCAAGCTCAAACAAACAAAATTTCAAAAAGCAGTGGAAAACAGGTTCAAAGGAAAAAGGAGGGGTCTTCAAAACCAAAGGACAGTCTATGAAAGCAGACTGACTCTATGCCCCATCATGTGCTCTCCCCTTCCCTCCCTGTCCCAAAATCCTTTTTCTTGATGGATATGTACAGTGGATATAAAAAGTGTACACGCCCCAGATAAAATGCCAGGTTTTTGTGATATAAAAAATGATACCACAATAAATAATTTCAAAACTTTTCTCACCTTTAATGTGGCCTATAACCTGTACAATTCAATTGAAATGCAAACAAATCTGTTAGGGGAAAAATATAAAAAATAAAAAAACGTACTATACACTGGTTGCATAAGAGTAATCCACAGTGGTGGTGCTGCGGTAGCGTTGTCGCCTCACAGTAAGACGCTGTCCGGTTCGATTCTCAGCTAGAGCGTCTTCTGCATGGAGACATGCATGAATGGGCGTACCTTCGTTGAAGGTTGTGCGTCAGGGCTGGCAACTCGGCACGTAAAAATCAACTGCCAATCATTAGCGGACCAGAGTTCTGCTGTGGCGACCCCTAACTGGGAAAAGCCGAAAGACACAACAACACTGGTTGCATAAGAGTGCACACCCTTAAACTAATACTTTGTTGTGCACACCCTTAAACTAATACTTTGTTGAAGCACTGTTTAATTACAGCACTCAGTCTTCTTGGGTACACATCTGCCATCAATTAAAGAAACTCTGATTAACCCCAAATAATGTTCAGCTGTTCTAGTAGGATTTTCCTGACTTTTACTTAGTTGCCTACTACAGCAAAAGCCATGGTTTGAAGAGAGCTTACAAAGCATCAAAGGGATCTCATTGTTGAAAGGTATCAGTCAGGAGAAGGGTACAAAAAAATTTCCACAGCATTGCATATACCATGGAACACAGTGAAGACGGTCATCAAAAAGTGGAGAAAAATGGGACAACAGTGACATTGCGAAGAACTGGACGTCCCGCCAAAATTAATGTAAAGACGAGATGAAAACTGGTCAGGGAGGCTGCCAAGTGATCTACAGCAACACTGAAGGAGCTGCAGGAATTTCTGGCAAGTACTACATGTGACAACAATCTTCAGTATTCTCCATATGTCTGGACTATGGGGTAGGGTTGCAAGATGGAAGCCTTTTCTTACACAGAAAAACATCCAGTCCCAGCTAAAATTTGCAAAACAATACATCAAGTCTCCCAAAAGCATGTGGGAAAATGTGTTATGGTCTGATGAGACCAAGGTTGAACTTTTTGGCCACAATTCCAAAAGGTACATTTGGTGCAAAAACAACACTTCGCGTCACCAAAAGAACATCATTCCCATGGTGAAGCATGGTGGTGGCAGTATCATGCTTTGGGGTTGCTTTTCTTCAGCTGGAACTGGGGCTTTAGTCAAGGTGGAGGGAATTATGAACAGTTCCAAATATCAGTCACTTTTGGCCCAAAACCTTCAGGCGTCTGCTAGAAGCTGATGAGGAATTTCACCTTTCAACACACAACAATGAGCCCAAGCATACATCCAAAATCAACAAAAGAATGGCTTCACCAGAAGAAAATTAAAGTTTTGGAATGGTCCAGCCAGATCCCAGACCTAAGTCCAATAGAAAATCTGTGGGGTGACCTGAAGAGGGATGTACACAAGAGATGCGCTCACAATCTGACAGATATGGACCACTTTTGCAAGGAAGAATGGGCAAATATTGCCAAGTCAAGATATGCCATGCTGATAGACTCTTACCCAAGAAGACTGAATGCTGTAATTAAATCAAAACGTGCTTCAACAAAGTATTACTTTAAGGATGTGTACACTTATGCAACCAGCTTACTGTGTGTTTTTTATTTTTTATATTTTTTCCCCTAACAGATTTGTTTGTTTTTCAATTGAATTGTGCAGGTTATAGGTCACATTAAAGGTGGGAAAAGTTTTGAAATTATTTATTGTGGTCTCATTTTTATATCACAAAAGCCTAGCATTTTAACAGGGGTGTGTACACTGTTTATATCCACTGTACATATTCCTATGATTACCTCTCCTTCTGTTCCAGTTTTTTGTCCTAGGACAAGTAAGTTCAAAGGTTCTCACATTCTTGCATCCCTTATGTACCTCTCACCTCTGGGCTTGGGTTATACTTCAGATGTACAGTGAGTGGAAGGGCCAAGGCTTTGTTATGCTGACCAGATGTACTGCTATCCTTGGCAGGATATCCATATAATAAGGAATACTGCAACACTGATCAGTAGGATGTCTACTGTTATGGTGTGTTCTAAAATAACTATTCTTTACTCCTAGTGCATTCAGATTAACTTGCTAGATCCAGCTGCTGTCTTCAAAAAGCTTTATTTCTAAGTAGATGAGTACTTTCGTCATTTAATGACTTCTTCAGATATATTGATATTTTAGCTGCACAACACATGGATCTATATCAGAAGCTCAAAGTGTAAAAAGAGCGAGCACTCTTTAATCGACACCAAGTACGCGAAGTCCCATAAAGCCGAACGGCTGGAACAGCGATTTTTTTTCCCTGGGAAAAAAATCACTGGGCCATTCTTGGGACTTTGCAGTTTCCTCACTGTGGTGCAATCTCAGAGTTGGTATATTTAATTAGGGGGATGGGGGGCAAAGCCCCCCACTTTATGTTGCATTTGGATTTTTTTTTTTTTGGAGCATCGTTTTTTTCCCCCTGGAAAAAAAAAATGCTGTTATGTACGTTTGACTTTTTGGGAGTTTGCGTATTTCGTGTCGATTAAAGAGCATTCACTCTTTTTACACTTTGAGCTTCTGATATAGACCCCAACACACATCTTTGCATATTTTAATCAAAGGAGTTGGTTCTGCATTCCTTTGTACAGTGTTCTGACTGGATGACAGTCTTTCCATTTTGATAGGATGGATTATCAGTCTTAGGTGGGCAGTAAGCTCAAGGATATCCTCTAAATCTGAAGTAGTGCTTTGAATTTCTCCTACTCTGCATGCACAGCTGTAGTTTGCAGTACCAGCTTTGAATGCAGTCCTCCTCCCCTAAAAAATTAATCATGTAACTACCATGAAACAGGTGTAAAACGGGGAAAAAAACTTGCTAACCAGTGGAATTATTCAGCTCTATAAATGGGTGTATTTGTCTTGGAAGCAGACTAAGATTAGCCTATTCCCGTCACTCAAAATACCATGCAGTGTAGTTTTACCCCATTGATATTATCTCAAACAAATGGATCATAAGTCAGTTTCTAGCTTGTGCATATAGTGAATTTCAGCAAGTACTTGACATTTCTCCGTGCTTTCTCCCAGGTGCTCTTAGGCTTCTTCAGATATAGTGGCATTTCTGCCAAAGTTCCCCATAGTGTTACATACTGAGATCCAGAGAGCTCTTGCTGTATGTATGTATGTAGTGGATGTCATTATGCTTTAGGGTTGGTGACCACAATCCATGCATTCCTTATGTATTTTCTTAGTAGAAGTGCTTCTGGTCTATTTCTTGGAGCTCTAAAATGTGTCAAATAAAGACTGAGACATTGAATCCATGGCCAGTGAGCACCATGAGCTGGATTTGCCAGTGGAGATGTTCATCGTGCATACAGCTGTAGTCATAACAGATGGGTTCTCCTGCCGTCAGGCGGGTCCTCGGTTGGCCGAATTCCAAAGTCTAGGTCCGGCATCGGTTGTCGTCGCTTCTTCCCTGACGTCAGTGCGACAAGGGTATAAAAGAACCAGCCGACGCCATTTTCTTCAGTCTTTCTTGCCGCGCGGTGCCCGAAGCAGAAGCAGTTCGCAAGTGCCGGTCAGTCAACTCCTGAAATTATGAAAATTTGGAAACCGAAGTCTTCTTGAAAGCTAAGTACCCTGTTGGGGAAACTTTTCTTGCCTCAGACCGATGTCAGACAAAGTTAATAATTGTATTTCATGTGGGAAGCAAATACTGCATAAGGATTTCCATTTCCTCTGTATACCTTGTTTAGGCCCAAACCACGACGTCTCGGTCTGTCGCTTTTGTGCTACATTCAGCAAACGCACCATTAAGCGTCGGGCAGAGTTCGCCCCGCATTATTTTGGAAAAACATTTAACTACGTTATGTCGTCAGATACTCCGACTACAGTTTTGTCTAAAAAACACAAAGATAAGGACCGACACACGAGGTCCGCGGCCTCTACCGATACCACGCCAAAGCCGACTACACATGGTCCGGTTCTCAGCGAGGCGCCTACGCAGCTCCTGACTACCGACCACACTTCATTGGCGGTGTCTCCTGTGCCCGAGGTCGCAGTCTCCTCGGCCCACACCCAGACTACAGATACCGAAGCCACTCCTGGAGTTGAACCTCAAAATGTGGATAGGTCTACCTTCACTCAAGGTGTCTTCAGACCTTCCTCTTCATTTTCCATTAAGGCCTTCACTAAGTCTAAAGCAGCCATGCATTCTAAGAGACAAGCTACACAGGGCCCATCTCCAGGCCCCATGCCTAAAAAACAGATGCTTAAAATGGCTGAGGATTTAATTTCTCTTATCAGGGGTTCTCAACCTCCACCGGACAAAAGGCCCAGAGTGGAGGAAGAATCCCCCTCCTCTGATCAGGGCTCCATTATTTCAGAGCACTCTGATGATCAGAAACATTCTTACTCCCCTTTTGAAGACTCTGATGCAGAGGAGTCCATTCCTTCTGTATCCCCCCCAGAGGATTATCCCCCCCCCAGAGGATTATTCATTTGGGGAAACTTTGCATACCTTAAGGGAACACTTTCACTGGGAAGGCCAGGATTATTCAGATTCCAAGAAAAGGCTTAGGGAATTCCTTTTGCTACCTCAGCACAGGCCTCTGGCTATACCCCCTGTCTTGGACATCCTAGATGATGTTTACTCGGAGGCCTGCCTTAACCCGGATTCTCTGCCTCCAGCCCAAGTCAAGCCTGACAGGTACTACAGGGTTCCTGACTCACACCAATTTCTATACAAAAGCCATGCTGCTGACCCAGAAACCATCTCACAGGGCCCCAAGGGAATTAAGGCCTCCACTGCTAAAAATCCATTACCTTCCGAGAGATTCCAGATCCTTAGAAAGGTGGGGAAAAAAGGTATATACCTCGGCTACCTTAACCATGAGGGCCTTAAACTGTCAGTTCCATATGCTAAAATACCAACAGTTTTTGTTATCACAATTGAAAAGTAAAATTTCACAACCTGAACAACCAGACTTGAAGGAGTTGCAGGATTTGATGCATAGTGCAGAACAAGTGGGTAAGCATGCCTTACAATGTGGTTTTGATGCTCTAGAGGCCTCATGTAGAGCTGCTGTTACAGGATCAGTCATACGTAGACATGCCTGGCTCAAGGAACAAACCTTGCCTGATCATGTCAAAGCTAAATTACTAGATGCCCCTCTACAAAAGGATGTATTATTTGGTGCTAATGCTGAGGAGGTATTAAGGAAAATGGAGGAAAAGGCTAAATCAATGCAAACTGTGAAAGATTTTCTACAGGTACAACCCCCACGTTTCAGTAGAAATTGGCCTTCCAAAAATTGGTCCTTTCCAGCCACGGACAGACCCCAGAGAGGTAGATACAGGTGCCCGAGGGGCAGAGGACAATCCCAAGGATTGTTTAGAGGCAGACAGTGGCAAGCTCCTACACAAAGAGGTGGTGAGGATAACTCGCAGTCATTCAGAAAGCAAGCCCAATGACTTTCCCCTTTGCATGCCAAGCAAGATTCAAATGGCAGCACCCTTAGGAGGAAAACTGGCATTATTTTAAAAAAATTGGCATATTGTCACAAAGGACAAATGGATCCTGGGCATTATAAACAGAGGCTACATATTCCATTTTCACACCCTTCCAAAAATGAGAGGCATGCCAAATCTGCCACACAATCAAAGGGCAGAGGCACAAAAGCAAATTACAGATCTTATAGACATGAAAGCTATTCAAGAGGTACCTACGCACGAACAAGGTCAAGGTTTTTATTCCAGACTATTCCTGGTACCAAGGAAGGGAAAAGATTGGAGACCTATATTGGACCTATCCATCCTAAACACTTTCTTAATCGTACCAAAATTCAAGATGCTCACATTACAGCAGCTTCTTCCCATGCTGGGCAAGGAGTCTTGGCTGGTAACATTGGACCTCAAGGAGGCATACCTGCATGTCCCAATCAGACAAAATTGCAGAAGATACCTCAGATTTTTTGCAGGTTCAACCCATTATCAATTCTCTGCATTGCCCTTTGGCTTATCTACTGCGCCCAGAGTATTCATGAAATGCCTGGCATCAGTTAATTGCCTACTGCAGACTTCAAGGGATACAGATATACCCATATTTGGACGACTGCCTGATCCAAGTGGACAGCAAGCACATTCTTCTGAAACATCTGGCTTTTGTAATAAGGTTGTTGAATTATCTGGGATACACAGTCAACAAAAAGAAATCAAGGCTAATACCCTCTCAGAAAATAATTTTCCTGGGTGCCAACTTGGACACAAACACCCAGATGGTCTACCTCACGCCAGAGAAGCAGGGGCAACTAACTCAATACTTCAAAGCACTAGCAAATTACACCAGGCTGACTGCAAGGAAAATCCTGCAGGCTCTGGGATTCATGGCATCTTGCATCCTACTAATCCCATGTGCAAAGCTGCACATGAGGAAACTTCAATGGTACTTGAAAAACCTATGGTCTCAACACAGCCACAGTTTGGAAACAATGATACCACTAATTCCATGTCTACAAAAGGAATTTCTGTGGTGGACTCAAGCATGCCAAACAAACACAGGTCTCCCATTCAGCAAGCCTCAAACAAATCAAGTCATCACAACAGACGCCTCGGACTACGCCTGGGGGGCGCACATGGCAGATCGGTGCATTCAGGGCAAATGGTCCCAAAAAGAAAAGCACCTTCACATCAATCAAAAGGAAATGCTAGCAGTAACAAATGCTATTACAGCTTTCAAAGACCTTCTGCATCCAGGTCAACTATTGATAAGGACAGACAACACCACAGTAATGTGGTACATAAACAAACAGGGAGGAATCCATTCATACCACCTGTGCAGGCTGGCCATGTCACTTTGGGACATGGCCCTGGAATTACAAATCGAACTTTAAGCACAGTACTTGCCAGGCAAGGAAAACACGCTGGCAGACAACCAAAGCAGGAATATGACAGATCCACACGAATGGAAGTTGCATCCAAAAGTTTTTACAGAAATAATCCAAGCATGGGGAAGGCCAGACATAGATCTCTTTGCCTCCCAGAAAAATCACCAATTGACAAAATTCTGCTCAAGGATTTACCATCCAAAGGCCTGGAGAGTGGACGCTCTCTCTTTCACTTGGACATCAATGACAGTTTATGCCTTCCCACCTCTTCCTCTGCTGCCCAAAGTTCTATTGAAAACCAGAGCAGACAGACCAAAGATGATTCTCATTGCTCCAGACTGGCCAAGACAACACTGGTACCCACTCCTGAGGAGCCTGACGCATTCCCCACCATGGCCCCTGCCTCTAATGCCTCTTCTCCCGACTCAGCACAGCTTCAAAACTCTTCACAGCCAGCTAAAAACTCTCAATCTAGCCGCATGGAAGATTCCTTAGCATCACAACAGACCCTACTCTCCAAGGAGGTGCAGGATGTCATTTTGGAGGCTAGAAGGCCATCAACTAGAAAAGCTTACTCCGCAAAATGGAAACTGTTTTGTGTCTGGAATGAGAAAAGGGGTCAGGATCCTGGAAAACTGAATTTACCTCAAATACTACAGTATCTAGCTGAGCTGCTAAGCAGTGGACTTTCATTCTCCTCCATCAAAATCCATGCCTCAGCCATTTCTGCAGAATACAACACTGATCCACCCCTATTCTCTCACCCTCTCTTAAGACAGTTCCTCAGAGGGGCTAAGAATCTAAGACCCCCAAGGAAACAGCCAATACCTGCTTGGGATCTCAACTTCATTCTGGAAAAACTGACCTTGCCCAGCCAGCTGCCTCATCAGATTTGCAATATTTATCCTGGAAAACAGCTTTCCTTCTGGCTATTACCTCAGGTCGTAGAGTTTCAGAACTACAAGCTCTCATGGCTGTGCAGCCTTTTATCATCTTCCATCAGGACAGAGTTTCCTTACGAACCAACCCGTCCTTTATGCCTAAAGTGGTATCCAGGGTAGCTTTGAATCAGGCCATACACTTACCTACCTTTTATCCTAATCCTCAAAACAAAGGGGAGAGATTACTACATTCCTTGGACATCCACAGACAACTACGTTATTATTTGGACAGAACAAAGCCTTTCAAAAAATCAGAACAGCTCTTTGTGTCCTATGCTGTAGGAGCTCAAGGAAAGACAATTTCCAAACAGACAATATCAAAATGGATAGCCCACTGCATACGCTTTTGCTATTCTTTTCATGGCAAAACTGTACCTACAGGCATCAGATCTCACTCCACAAGGGCCACAGCTACCTCCGCAGCTTTCCTCAGAGGAGTTCCTACCAAAGATATTTTGAAGCAGCCACTTGGAGTTCTGTGCATACCTTCTCCAAGCACTACCACCTACCATTATACTCCAAAACTAGAGCAGGCTTTGCCACTGCAGTCTTACGGGCATCCTGGCTCCTCCTAGTTCCACCTAGTGCCTGCCACCCCTTTCTTAGCTTTGGGATTCTACCCATCTGTTATTACTGCAGCTGTATGCACGATGAACATAGTACAGTTTTGTAGCTACCATAAATGTAGATGTTCGAGTGCTAATACAGCTGCAGTCCAGGTTTCCCTCCCTCCTTCCCCTCTTGGGACAGGCCTATTGGCAAACACCTCCTCATACATCCTGATTGGGGTATTAATTTATGGTGTATTTGCTTGCAACTACTATATTTTGATTATATTGCATTGCTTTATTATATAAATTTATGTATTGCCTCCTTCTGGGGGCACCTGACTTCTGGGGCAAGAAAAACTGAAGAAAATGGCATCAGCTGGTTCTTTTATACCCCTGTTGCACTGACATCAGGGAAGAAGCGACGACAACCGACGCCGGACCTAGACTTTGGAATTCGGCCGACCGAGGACCCGCCTGACGGCAGGAGAACCCATCTGTTATGACTGCAGCTGTATTAGCACTCAAACATCTACATTTATGGTAGGTCCAAAACTGTACTTTCTTTTTTGTCCATTGTTGCATTCAGGTTTGTGTACCACATGACATGTGAATTTGGAGTCCCGTGTAAATTCCCGAGAGTGACAGGCTAGTGGATTTTTCGTATCCTTTTGTTTAATGTCTGACACATGCTGTGTGATCCTTTTCTTAATGGTTTCTTTGTTTTTCCTATGTAAAACACTTTACACATACACATTGTGCCAGGTACACTGTCATTTCGCTTTTGCAGTTGTCTAGAAGATACTCCGGTGTTTCTTTTTAGTATTCAAGCAGAAGAAAAATCCTCTGCCACTCATTAGAGGGCAGATCTTACAGTCAAAGGGTCTGCACCTGTTAAGTGTCTTTATTGCCTTGGTGTTCCTTTGGTAGTCCTCTCTCCAGCCAGTCCCTGGTATTTAAAAAAAAAAAAAAAAGGTTATACTCTGGGTCCAGTGTTTTGCTCCGTGATCTGTTATTAGTGATTTTGCCCCAGTTATCCCTTAATTCCAAATGGATCCCTAGAGAAGGTAACAGTGATACTTCTTTTCTTTCTGTCCTCCGTGGGATCTGTGTAGATGCTCAAAAATGTTGCTAGTTCCCTCTTTGCTAGATCTAAGAGAGTACTGTGTTATTCACTTTCATGTCCCGTACTTATAAAAACGGTGCTGATGATCTTGTGATAACCTTCAGCCAGGAAATCTTTTTGCTTCTTTAATAGGTTATCCAGGTATTTACCCACCTGTTTTTTACCCAGTATTTATATATATATATATATATATATATATATATATATATATATGTGTGTGTGTGTGTGTGTGTGTGTGTGTGTGCGCGTGCGCACACGCACACACACACACATACACTTTTGTATATAGCTACATATGTTACTGTATATGTTATATGTTGGAGTTTTCCTTACCTAGCATTTTTCTTTCAGGGTTCTAGCCTGCCTTCTTGATACAAAAAAGCTTTGAAGCTTTTGAAACTCAAACTTTAGCTTTTGTGTGACTGTACTGGAGCCAACAACAGTTAGGGCACATGGAAGGTGCCCTGAAGCTCTGAAAGGTGACTGGTGATCATGTCCTTGGCAGGATATAACCCATGCAATGTAGGTTATTGCAGCAGTGATATATTAGAACATCTACTGCTATGGTAAGTTTACTTACACAAATGTACTTTTGACTTTGTCAAGAAAGGTAAGAGTTAAATAACTCTGTTGCTTCATGCATAGCTGTATTCAGGAGTGCTGCACATTGGAACATCACAGACGGTTCAGCTAATCTACTTGCAGTGAGGAGTAAGTCAAATTTTTGGATCAGAAGCTTCCAGTTTTCAGCAAAGCTTCTTTCCTGCAACAAATATATTCCAGGGGGTTGCAGCTGAGTTATTTTCCACTGTGAGTTATACTTATGTTGTTCTAAATATAGAAACTCTCAAAATGAATATTTTCTTTACTTCAGAAATACCTTTAGTTCTGATAGATTTTTTTTTGCTCTGAAATAATGTCTTGTCTGGTGGCTTTATAAATAGTTTACAGACAGAGGAGATGTGGTCTAAATGCCATGAGGTCTTTATTGCAGACTGAATTATTTGGAACTTCTGGGAATCACATGATATGTTGATTTCTGATGACAGCTCATTAGCATCTAAATGTGTATTCCCAATATCTTGGAGTGCGCTACATATAGTCAGCCTGTCTTGATCTGGTCTGACAGCCAATTTATTTTATGTTCCCCGAACAAGCAAGGATGCACAAACAAAATCTTGCACCAGCAAACAAGGGTGTAGGTACAGACTTACTCCAGCAAACAAGGGTGTACACACACAGTCTCATCCACGCTACTAAAAGGGGATATAGGTCTGCTAGTGTGGCCTAGAGAGAGCCATCTCTGTCAGAGCAGTTAACATCCTAGGTAGTGTGAACATAAAACTTTCTAAGCTGATTGTATAGTGTTATCCAGGCATGCCACTGAAGATTCAGCAAGTATGTCCACTCCAGGTAGTCCAAAAATGGAGATCCCATGAGTTTGAGTTTTTTATGAGGTGGGAGAGCACAGTCCCTCCCCCCATTCTGCTTATTGCAGTAACACAAGGGTGAGACAGTTTTGAATCCGTTCACTGCTCCACGGCATGAGAAATTTCTGTAAGTATTCCAACCATTCTCTCCGTGTCTATTTCATACTTCATGATAAAATTCAGAAAAGGTAATCATAACTTCTCTTCTTTGCATCTCTGTGGCTAGAAGGCTGTTGCTTCAGGGACTTAGTTTGATACCTGAGGTAGAGTACTAATCCAAGTGGACCTATTTCAGTCCCCACCCAGACAAATATAGATTACAGTAGACAGAGAAGTTAACAAGAAGTGTTGCGAAGAGAAACAAAATGCTTTGTGAAAATAACAATGGATCAGCAAAAGTAATAAAGAGCACAGTCAATAGGAAGGGATGGTTACAGTAAGGAGGGAAGAAATGGGAGAAGAGAGTGAAATAGTGAATGGACAGAGCACAACAGATAGTAAAAGTAGAGTAAGGGCACACAGCAGTTAACTGTATACAAAGTGGAAGAGATGTCACATGATTAGTGTAGGGAAATAATGTGAGGAAGAAAAAGGTGCCTGACTGGTGAAGGAGAGCTTGGGAGGTTAGGTGAAGTGTCTAGAGGAAAAGCATTTGCAAATTGACTTGGACTTGAAATGATCTTTAAGCTGAGTGTAGAATGAAGTTATAAAGTGAAGTCTTTAAGGTTAGTAGGGAGGGATTCCCAGACTTTGGTGCCAAGGATGGAGAAGGTTGGATTAGTGCAATCAAGTCTAGTTCTGGGACATTGAAGAAGATGACCAGGGTGGTTAAGACTTCTTAGATTGTAACTGGGTGGGGGGTGTCTGACTAGACTGGCGGTGAGGGAAGGGCAGGAGTGCTCTTTGAGGAACTTGTAGAATTTGGATCCAAGATGCAGGTTGTCATGTTGGACAGGTATCCAGTTGGATTTATTAAGTGTGATACAATGATGCTTATTTCTAGGAGAGAGGTTAATGAAATTGTAGTTGGAGTTGCTTATAGTTTGATGGTGGAGTATTTTTCTTGGATGTTATTACAACTAGTGTAAGTCTATTTTCAAGCTGTGCTAGTAGAAGGACTTTGCTAATGGCATTCATGATTTGGCTGGAGAGAAAGGGGAAAAATTTATAGGACCAAAATAGGAGGAAATTTATTTTCTTCCATATTTGTTTTAGGTGAAGGTAAAAGTTCCGTGCAGGATCAAGCCACAAACCAAGGTATTTGAAGGAGATGACTTGATCAGTGGGATTGTCTAGATGGTTGTGGATAAGAAGAGGTTGAAAGTTATCTTGCCATTTAGGGGAGACGCACAGCATTATTTTAGTTTTGGAAGTGTTCAAAATTAACTTTTTATTATTTTCTTGATAAGAGAAAGGAAATCAGCTTGTAGTTGCTGCTGCATGGACGAGGAGGTTAGGTTTGAGTGAAATAAGACCATGCCATCAGCACAAAGTAAAAGAGAGAGGTGGGGGGTGTCAAGTGGTAGTTTATTAATGAAAATAGAAAAAAGAGTGGAATCCAGAATGGAGCCCTGAGGGGACTACTTCGGGGTGGAAATGGAGAGGGTCTTTTGAAACTGCACAGGGAAGTACTGATTGGAAAGATGATTTTAAACCAGGGAGGTGTATCTGGGCTAACTGCAGTTTTAGTTAGGTCATCTAAAATAATGCAGTGGTCAACCATACTGAAAGGTTTGGTGAGGTCAATAAAATGGCCCCAGTAAGGAGGCCTTTGTCCATAGCCAGGAAGCTGTTATCATTAAGTGTCTAGAGTGAAGTAGAAGTGCTCCTACCAGCCCAAAAGTCAGGCTGTTTGATGATGTCAGGATGAAATTAGGAGATGTAATTGGTTAGTTGATGGCAAACTCCTTGAAAAATTAGATGTTAAGTTGTCAATCTCGCCTTCATTCTTGGTGGATGGGTACGGAGCCGATCCTTGGCTCCAACTCGGCCACTTTACTAAAGCTCGAGAGCTAATTTTACCAACTCGAGGCAACCCTATATCCCATGATGCAAGGCGAAGACTACCCAGATCTCGTTTGCCGCTTTCGCTTGCGAGGTGCCTTTTTTTACCAGCTCCAGGTAAGTTTCTTCAGATTCAGACTTTGTCTTATCCCTTTAGTTTTAGTCACCCTTGTTGTGTGAACTTTTAACGATTAATTTAACCCTATTCCCGTTAGTGTTCCCTATTTTTCTGGTTATTTATCCCTTCCCCCAAGTTAGGCCTTAAGCCTCCCCCTTTCCTAATTTTTTCTGTCAGGGATTCTGTGTGGTGTTTGAGTGTGTTTGTATCCCTGTTTAAATTTTTTATTATTGGATTAGGTGTTTATTGTGTGTGTGTCTGTGGTTTCTTTTTGACTTAGTGTTTCCTCGACACAGCTATGTCGAAGGACGCAAAGGTCTCAGGCTTCAAGAAGTGTGACTCGTGCTGTCAGAAGATGTCTCTGACAGACGGTCACACTTCTTGTGTTTACTGCCTGGGACCTCTGCACCTGCAGGACTCTTGTGCTATCTGTCATGCCTTCAGCCCAAGAGTCCTGCAGGAGCGCAGAAATAAATTAATATTGAGGGGCTTATTAAAGCCTGAGAGCTCCCTGACTAAGTCGGCTCCAGGGAAGCCCTCGAAACCAGTTAAGCCTTTGGCTTCAGGTCCTAAGCCATCGGCTACTGGTTCTCCTTCAGTGTCGAGATCGGCTCCGGCCAGAGCTGATCCTTCTATATTAGAAGTTACAGTATCGGCTCCATGTGGCACCGATGCTGTTAAATCTGGGCACTCAGTGTCGGCTCCGGCTGGAGCTGACGTATCCTCGGCTCCTTCGGCTCCACCTATCTCAAAAAAAGAGATCACGATCCCCCTCGTTGGAATAGATACATTCGGCTCCGAGATAACCCCTGCTCTCGGAGTGGAGCCATCGGAGCCGTTCTTCTCGGTCATCCAGGCTGTCCGATCACGACCTTGAGAGAGTGGTGAATAGACTATTAAAGTCTCAGGCATTGGCCCAAATGCTCCATAGCCCGTCTCAACAGACGGTAGCTATCACACATCCACCTAACATTCCTCCTTCGACTCTCTTACAGAGCTCGGAGCCGTGACTGTTGTGACTTCGGAGCCGATACCACCCCCCCTTTCGGCTCCGTCGTCCTCTGCTCCGATTTCCTCCTTGAGGCCTTCATTGGAGGGATCTGGGCGTCTGGTCTCTCTCGTCGGCTCTGAGGGGGCGAGTGACATCGGACCCTTGTCCGACCCCGTTCTCCCTCTCGGAGCTTCGGTGTTGGTGAGCTCAGCCCCAACATTGGCCTCGGAGCCGTCCCTGTTGGTGCGGCCTGGAGTTCCTATCTCTTCGGAGCGGGAGCCTTCTGGCCTCTCTGACGGGGGAGCCTCCGAGGTGATGAGGAGTGTACTAGCCCCTGGGCGTAGTCAACGGTCAGTTCCATCAGCTCCTCCCACTACAGTGCCTGCTGACGTCTCTTCCCACTCTCTTGCTCCCAGACCCAGAGATCCAACGCCTCAGGTTTCCCCATTGGGAATATCTTCCTCTTCCGAAGCTTCTCCTGATCCGTCAGGTGAACCTCTGCGTAAGAGGACATGTAAGAGGAAACATCTAGACTCCCCCGAGTCTGTTACGTGCGATACTGACTTGGATGAGTCGGAGGGATCCCCAAGGTCCCCCTCTGAGGATATCTCTTTCTCAGACATCCTTGAACTCCTTAAGCAGAGGGGGAACTGCCCTTCCCTTAATCCTTCTGAGGACGAGTCAGTATACCTGGAGGCGTTTGGGTCTCGACCCTCTACCTCCTGGGTGTCTCCGCCTTTCGACCCTCTTATGGACGTGGTGGCTCGGAAGGCGTGGATGGCCCCGGATTCGGTGGAACCCATTCCTCGGAGGCCTTCTAAATTCATTACGGCCCCACCTGATAGGCAATATTTGACAAAAGGTGTCCTGGTTGATGCCATGGTGGTGGCTGCAGCCACCAAGAAGGAACTAGCTGATCCTTCAGTACCTGTCCATCCTCCTAACAAGGATTCTAGGACTATGGATAGGTACGGCAAGCGGATTTTTCTTCAGCGACCTTTGCCATGCGATCGCTGAACTACTTGTGTCACTTCACCCGCCTTCAAAGAGATGTTCTTAAAGAGTTGGGAGAAGTTTTACAGGATCCATCAGCTGCTGGGTCTCAGGATAAGATTAACTCACAGCTAGGAATCCTAAACTCCATTGTTAACTCCTCCATGCGGCTCATTTCATATGCAGCCGATGGAGCGAGTAGGGCCGCAGGCACAGGAGTGGCTTTAAGGCGTCAATCCTGGATGCGGCTTTGTAATTTTGCAGATCCCTTCAAGACGTCCTTCACAAACTCTCCCTTTGATGGCTCGACTTTGTTCGGACCTCAAGTGAAAGACACCTTGACTAGATGCGAACAAGATGGCAAGACTCTTTCTGCCGTAGGAGTCCGTTTCTCCACCCCTTCAAGACCTTACCCAAAAGGTCAGAAGGGAGGGAAAATGTGGTTCTGCAAATCTCAAGGAGTCACGCCTGATGCACGAGGTCAGTTTACCCCCAGAGGCAGAGGGGGTAACAACAGACGCCACCCTAGAGGCAGAGGGGGTCTGCAGAATCAGGGTAGCAGGGAGCCTCTCTCTGACAAACCCTTCCAGCATCCCTGAGATGTTGCCCGATTGTCCACCTTCGGAGGCAGTCGGGGGAAGATTATCGCTGTACCCCAAAGCCTGGCTTTCCCTTTCTCAAGACAAATGGGTACAGTCGATCATATCCGAGGGTTACAAAATTCCCTTTATTCAAACCCCAGTTCAGCAAAAGGGAACCCTTCCAGACGTTCCACCCGGTCTAAGGGAACTAGCAGTACCAGAGATTTCAAAACTGCTAGCAAAAAGAGCCATCCAGCCAGTCCCAGCAGACCAAATAGGAGCCGGGATCTACTCAAGGTTCTTTTTAGTACCAAAAAAGACAGGGGACTGGAGACCAATATTAGATCTCAGCAAACTAAACAAGTTTGTAAAGAAAACAAGATTCCGGATGGTCACGCTTCAGTCCATTCTACCCTTTCTGGGCAAGGACAATTGGATGTGCTCGGTAGATCTTCAGGATGCGTACTATCACATAAAAATTCACAGGTGCTCCAGAAGGTTTCTCCGCTTTCGGCTGGGGACCAGTCACTTCCAATTCAGAGCCCTGCCATTTGGACTCACTACAGCCCCCAGAGTGTTCACCAAATGTATGGCAGCGATTACGGCTCACCTGAGACGTCAAGGATTCCAGGTGTTTCCATATCTAGACGACTGGCTCCTCACTGCCACCACCAGGCATCAACTTCTCCAAGCCAGAGATTACACCATTCACATTTGCAGAGGGCTAGGGATTTCTATAAATTTCGAAAAATCTGCCTTGTCGCCTTGTCAATCTATTACTTTTATAGGCGCCATAACACTTCTTCCCCTTGCCCGCTTTTACATGCGTCTTCTACAATGGATGCTGTTCACCCAATGGTCCTTTCAACAACTTCCCATGCATCACAGGACCATAATAACTCCAATTTGCAAAAGGCATCTGACCTGGTGGATATCGTCCCCTCAAGTCCATCAGGGCAGACCCTTTGTTCCTCCCGCCCCGGTCGCCACGGTTACATCGGACGCCTCCCTGATCGGGTGGGGGGGGCATTATCAGGGCAGGATGGTCCATGGCACTTGGCAACCTTTCGAATGCCACCTGCACATAAATGTCCTGGAGATGAGAGCAGTGCTTTTAACATTGCAAGCCCTCAACGACTCTCTTCCCCTGGGCACTATTGCAGTCCAAACGGACAATATGTCCGTAGTGTGGTATATCAACAAGCAGGGCGGAACCAAGTCCTATCCACTGTGTCGATAGGCTCTCAGACTTTGACAGTGGGCAATCTCTTCTCAGCGGTTTCTGATAGCAACGCATATCCCCGGGAAATCCAACATCATAGCGGACAGGTTGAGCAGAGCTATTCTCATGCCTCACGAATGGTCTCTCAAACAATCTGTGACGGAAGAGATTTTTCAGAAGTGGGGCCTTCCTTGCTGCAACCTTTTTGCTACACCTCAAAACAGCAAATGCCCTGACTTCTTCTCTCTCTTCCCCCTTCCAGGCCATCCCCCAGGGACGCTCTAACCCAAGATTGGCCCCGGGGATTTCTTTATGCCTTTCCCCCCTTTCCTCTGATACCACAAGTAATTCAGAAAGCAACCGCCTTGAGAGCCAAGTTGATTCTCATTGCCCCTTATTGGCCTTGACAGATATGGTTTCCGTTCCTACATCGTTATCTTTTGGTACAGCCATGGCATCTGGACCCGGTTCCAGATCTTCTGACCCACCAGTCGGGGCAGCTGCACCAATCCATACCTTCTCTCAACCTCACTGCTTGGTTGCTCCGCTTCCATCCCTAGCCAGGCTTCCTATGATTTCTAATCCCGTCCGGGATATCATAGTAGCTTCCCTTAAATCTTCCACCAGAAGGATTTACACTAGTAAATTGGGACGTTTCTCCTTCTGGGCAAAAGCTAGGAATATAGACCCCTATATTGCCCCGATTCATTCGGTCTTGTACTTCCTAGCTGAGATTTTTCATTCAGGATCTTCTTCCTCCACAGTAAAAGTTCAGCTGGCAGCCATTTCAGATTTTCATATAGGCTTGTTGGACCACAACATTATGTCACATAAACTTTGCAAGGCATTCCTTAGAGGTATTTTTTTACTTAAACCTCCGATTAGAGACCCCCCACCACAGTGGGATCTAAATTTAATTTTAGCATCCTTGATTCTTCCCCCTTTCTAACCTGCGGCTGCCTGTTCATTGAAATTTCTTTCTTGGAAGACACGTTTTCTAGTCGCCATTACTTCTGCCAGGAGAGTATCTGAGCTTCATGCCCTCTGCATTCGTCCTCCCTACTTAATCTTCCACAAAGACAGAGTTTCTCTAAGGACTAATCCGTCTTTCTTACCCAAAGTGGCATCACAGACGAACTTAAATCAATCCATTGATCTTCCAGTTTTTTCCCAAATTATTTTAATAGAACGGAACAAAAACTACATGATCTTGATGTTCACCGCCAACTCAAATATTATCTGGACAGAACCAAACATTTTAGGAAATCTGATCAACTGTTTTTATCCTATGCAGAGAACAGGAAAGGCCTTCCAGTATCCAAGGTAACTCTATCTAGATGGCTGTCTTCTGTGATTACTTGCATTTATCAGCTCAGAGGTAAAGAGTTGATTTCTACGCCAAAAGCCCATTCTACCAGAGCTCTAGCTACATCTACAGCTTTTCAGGCTAGACTTCCAATAGACACTATTTGTGCAGCAGCCACATGGGCCTCTCCTCATACCTTTGTTTCACATTACAAATTAGACTTGGCCTCCAGAGACAGAGCGAATTTTGGTTCCACCGTTCTCAAGAGTCTGTTCCATTGAGCCACCCAGGATAGAGGTGCTAGGGACGCGGTCCCATCCAGCAAGAATGAAGGCGAGATTGACAACTTAACATTAAGAAGTTATGTACCTACCATAACGTTCCATGTTAGTTGTCTTCTCTCGCCTTCTTTCTTGCGTCCCACCCACCATCCCCCTAGCCTGGTCAGACCGAGAAGATTGTGCCTCTTCCCTTAAGAGGCTTAATCCTTTTTTCTAGCTAATCAGCTTCTAGTGTCACTAGATTAGGTTGATCCTTTTCGGGGGATTATTATTATTATTACCTCTTCCTCCTCCTCTCCAGTTGGAGGAATATATATTGCTTATTTTCCTTAGCTACCAAACGAGATCTGGGTAGTCTTCGCCTTGCATCATGGGATATAGGGTTGCCTCGAGCTGGTAAAATTAGCTCTCGAGCTTTAGTAAAGTGGCCGAGTCGGAGCCGAGGATCGGCTCCAAACCCATCCAGCAAGAAAGAAGGCGAGAGAAGACAACTAACATGGAACATTATGGAAGGTACATAACTTCTTATTTACAAAGTGTGGAATGGAAAGAATAGATCTGGAAAGGAAGTCAGTGGCTTGGGATGAGTTTTTTTTTTTTTGGGGGGGGGGGGGGATTAACAGTCACTTTTCCAGGTATCATGCATGATGTTTTGAGGTAGGCAGAGATTAAAATGTGAAGACATGGGGAATTGGTGGCAGATGGAGACTATGCAAGAACCGTGGGAGAAGATTGTTATGACCAAGATGTAAGTCAGTTTTTAGTTTTTCAAGTAGTGGTGCTATGTGTTTCTTTAATTGCTATGAAACAGAAAGTGGGAATATGGGGAGAGAAGGAGTTATTAATGGAATAACGGATGAGAAGTGTATTAAAGTGGATGCAGAAATCGGTGGATGTGTGGTGAAGTGAGGAGGAATGGGTGTTAGTTAATTAATATGGCCTGTTATGTGGTTTACTTGTGCCCAGATTATTTTAGGAGAGTTGTTGTAGGATAATTGATGCTTTTTTTATAATGTGACTTTTATGTTGCCTAATTGCCTGTTTAGCTAGATTTCTTAGCTTAGTATAGTTTTGCCTGGAGTTCAAGGATGGATTATTTTTCCAAGCATGCCAGGCTTTGTCCCTTGCACTAATGAGGCATATGAGTTTGCATGTGAGTCAGTTGTTTTGGCGGGGTTTATATAGCTGTCTGATTTAGCAAACAGTGAGTCCTAGAGGTTAGTGAGAATTTGTGTGATGGAAATACATTATTGGTTAGAGTCAGTAGAATAAAGAATAGGAAACCAGTCTGATGAGGCTAGAATTCTCTTTAGTTTGAGAATGATGGATTGGAATTTGTCCCAAAAGGATACTAGGGAGAGAGGAATTTTGTTTATGTGGTGTGAGAGATATTGAAGCTGATTGGGCAGTGCTCACTGGAGGAAGGGAATTTGAAAAATAATGTTAGGATTATTAATAGTAATAAGATAAAAAGTGAGTTCTTAGCAGTACAGAAAATGTTGTTGGAACAAGTCAAGGAGTTCCACTATAGCCAGAGTGACAGCCAGCTCCAACCCAGGATCTGCCTTCTTCTGCAGACCCTGTAAACCTGTCATACCTTCTAATTTAGGTATCAAGAGTTGTGTGAGAGTGACAGGAAGCCTTCTACCAGACAAACATCTTCGTTCTTTGTGTAGCCCTGGAGATCATGTATGCCTCCCAGGCAGTCAGTATGCAGGGGCTGGTAATTTTTTTCAGACATCTGTTTGTTTTAGGTCACTCTTACAGCTATTCCACACCCAGGTTGCATATGTCAGATGTTTCTACCCATTGTGACTTTATATAGGACAGGAATGTATGTTAGCATCAGATGGTCAAATAATTCTTAAAAGGGTTCTGGATCTCCATCCTCCTTTGGAAGAACACCTCTCCTTCGCAGGACTCGATCTTCATAATTTACAAGTCTACATATTCACAATTCAGATACATTGATTCAGTGTCTTCAAAGTTTATGCCTTACAAGACTGTCTGTCTTGGTGGCCATCACCTTCCATATGGTCTTGAAACTGCAGGCGCTTGTGTGTGGGGAACTATATTGGTCTGTCACATGGATCAGAATTCCCTTATGACCAGACCTTCAAGATGGCTGCACATTGAGTAACAGCTTATTTCTAGCTCTTGTGGTGTAAAAATAGAAACTTAGCAGAGAAAGCCAATGGATCTAAATTTCTAGGTAAATTTCAGCAACTGGCTAGTAAATGCACTGCCTAGATGCCAGAGAAAAAGAAATACAGAGGAATTGAAGGAAAGTCAGCTACAAAAGGTGACAAAGACACACTGACTGGGAAGAGTACTGCAGCCATTCAGTAAAAAGCAGTGAAAGCTCCAGACATGGCTTCCAATGACCTAAAGGAAAGTATAAGGCAAAACACACAGACCTGATTAAAATAAAACCCTGATGGATTCTATCAACTCAAACAATAAAAGGCTGGAAAAAATGGAAGAAGCTTTAAACAGATATTCAGATAAGTGATAAAACTGCAAAATTCAGAGGTTGAAATGAAGAAAAGGCTGGCTGAATATGAAACTGCACAAGGAGGGATATTTCAAAAAATAATAGAATGAAGAAGACAGAGCACACAGGGGAAAACCTGAAAATTTCTGTTGTACCAGAGAGGCTGGAAGGAATAGACTATATTAATTTTATGAAAGCACAAATAAGTAACTGGACTGGTATTCCACAACAGGAATTGTTAATTGAAAGGACACATTATATTTGTATGTTCCAAACCTGGCTATGAAAAAGCAACCTAGACCTTTAATAGTAAAGGTACAATCTTACAATCTTACCAGTAGGAGTTGATTCTGACAAAATTGTGACAGAAGGACAAAGTGCTAAAAGTGGGAGACAGCAGAGTGTTTATAGAGAATGACTACTCATTGTACACCAGGCAGAAGAGGAGTAAATGTATTCCATTATTCATGGAATGTCAAGAAGCAGGCGTGAGATTCAAACTGCTGTATCTAGCTGTCTTCAAAATATTTTTCCCTGGAGGGACAAAATCCATTTTTTTTGTTGAAGTACATGCTGTGGAAAAAAATACAAAGATTTGTCCAGCAAAGGTGAGCTGTGAGATAGAGGGAGATTCCTGCTTCTTGTTCTTCTAGTAGTGGGGACCACAGAAAGACTGTGCCAGTGAAACCCGCTTCCAGACTGTGCCAGTGAAACCCGTTGCCAGTGTTTCAAATGAAAATACTTGAGAGAAGGAGCAAAACACAAGAATTGACTAAAAGAATTGAGAGTAAGTTGGAAATGAAGAAAAGGCAGGATTTTAGGAGATGGAGATGAACAAGGATAAAACCAATAACTTGAAAATTGACAAAGATGGGATTACAAAGCAGTAGTTTTATTTATGAAACATGACAGAAAAATAAAACCTGGAAATATTGGATTTTTCTGGACTTTGCTAAACATGTAGGGGACTCTAAAGCCTATGTCCGACTTCACAGCATTAATGTTTGGAAAAATACTCATTAGAGTTAACTGTAAGTAAAACAGTTTTTGTCTTAATGATTCTATTTTGTGGTGCGCAATTTTCTTTGCATGCTATAAAGTAAAGTTTTCTCAGTTATTTTTAAGTGTAATGGAGATACTAATGTAAATAGGTACTCCTGTTTTTTTTTTTCTTTTTTTTTTGTTTCTCCCTTCTTTCCTCTTTCTCCTTGTTCAGTTTTAAGAAATGTAGGTACTGCAATGTAAAAAAATAAATAAATAAAAAGAAAAATCTGCTTAGAAGAGGATGACAGAAGAAAAAATAGTGTGCTTTTTCTCATTTTTGCATAGGGGGATGACTGGGTTAAGGCCTTTAGCTTACTCTAGTAACCAGTTTTAAGAGAAAGCAAGTAAGTGAAAAAAATATTGAATATTATAAAGCTTTTTTCTAGTTAACAAATGTATGCTTGGCAGTTTTTTGTCTGGTTCTCATGCCTTGAGGAGACAATCTGATAAAGAGGAATGGGTTGGAGAAGATGTTTTCTAAAACCATTCAAGTGTTTTCCCAGCTGAGAGAGCTATAAAGATAAGACAAAGCAAGACACCACTTACTAGTGGCACAGGCTGTACTATGAGTCTTAGCATGGATAACCTTTCTTTTAGGTTATATCAAGATTGTGTGTTTGGCTGTCAGTTTGGAACAGTTGTTCCTATTAGGAGGGTAAAACTTCAATATTTGATGATGCACATAGTTTTGTGTGTTATTAAGTTAATAGGTTTTGGAGGATATTGGATCATAGGATCATAAGAAGTTACTAGGCTATTGGCCCTGAGGCCCTTATAAGCCTAGCAAAGAGTTTAACCCATGATGTGAAGTTGTTCAGTCTCGCCGTTTATTCTTACATGTGGGCTCAGCTCTGAGTCAGCCGCTTTACTAGCTGAAGATCTCAGAGTAGCTCGAGGCCAGCCCCCTATCCCATGATTCTCTCTGTCCTACCCCAGATCTAGTTAGCTGCTGCAACTGATCGCAAGGTCTTCGGAGAGCTTGGGCCAGTAGAATTTATTACTTACCTTTTTTGACAAAAATTGATATTATTTTTGCTAGATAATTAATCTAGGATCTTTTACTTTCTATTGTTGGTACTTTTGAGCGGTAGCCTTTGTATTCTTTATCTTAGATTCCTGGTTGTATACGGAGCAGTTGCTCCTAGGCCTCTGGACATTTTTTTCTTTTGGATAAATCTATAAATATAGTACATAGATAACGTGTTGCTGTTTGAATTACTGTTATAGCCTTAGTTGTGCATGGTTCTGTCAACTTAGGACCGTTGTTTTTTACTATCCCTTATAAATCTGTAGATATAGTGTGCAAGTAGTTAGCATGTTTGCTGTTACATGTACGTTTATATCCTTAGTTGTGCAGAGATCTCACAACTTAGGATGGTTGTTTTTGCTGTGTGCTGTATTGCTCCTATAATTGTATTGTAAATTGAAGTTTGGTCAGGTCTCTGACAACTTCAGTGTGTTAGTATAATTCTCTATTGGATAACATGGCGGATCAGAAAGAGAAGCAAAAGTCTGGCTTCAAGAAGTATCCAAAATGCAGGCAGAAGATCTCCATTATGGATGCAGGTGTCAGTTGTGTTTATTGTTTGGGGCCTGGACACCTCCAAGAAGATTGCTCTATCTGCCACTTCTTCAGCAGTAGGGTTTTATTAGAAAGGAGAAGGAAGCTGGTAGATAGAGGCTTGTTGAAGCCAGACTTTCAAGAAACCCTGGATAAGGCTGATCAGACCTCCAAGTCCTTGAAGGGGTCGAAGTCCTCAAAGGTGTCCTCGGAGCCCAGGTCATGGGCTCCAAGCCTTTCTGTGATGGTGCAGTCACCGGCTCCGCAGTCTTTGGAGCCGTGCACTGAGCAGGCATTTCGGAGCCTTTCCCCGGTCTTGAAACCGGTCTCCGAAACTAGGGGGTTGGGAGGGTGGCCTAATGGTTAAGGTGTTTGCCTTACAAACACAAGGTGCAGGGTTTGAGTCTCACAAGGGATAATTGGCTAGGCTTAAAATGGCTCGCAAGGGCAGTTAGCTTAGTACTAACCTATGAACCTATTAAGTCTCCAATCCTTCAATCTGTGGCGTCTTCGGCTCCTTCAGCCCGATCTTCGAGGACCGTTTCCGATGTCGATGTGTACCGGGTGGTGCAGAGGCTTCTGGAGAACCCGGCCTGGCTAAATTGCTGTCAGCTTTGACCCAACAGGGTTCAAAGCTTGAGACCGTTCCACTGGCTGTGACTATTCCTCCTCCGAGCTGAGCAGGGCCTTCAGAGCTGTAGGAGGAGGAGGATCTGATGGTTATGGAGCTTTGGAACTGAGGCCTGTTCCAGTGCCTTCGGCTCTGGCAACCCTGACGTCTAGTCTCCTGTCGATCCCGGGAGGGGGGGGGGAGTCGAACCGATATGCCAGTTCCAACCCTTCCTCTCTGGGCTTCAGCACAGATGAGCTTGGCTCTGTCCTCTGGTTCGGAGCCCGCTGTTTCGGCACCAGGGAAGTTGCTGTCTTCTTCGGAACCGGCGGCTTTCTCGGGTCGAGGCAGCGGTGCCTTTGATGCTATGAGGAGGGTTATGTCGTGTAAGACACACATTGTCAGGTCCTTTCCTCTTCCTCCCCTAAAGTGCCACGTTCTGCCTCTACACAGCAGGACCTTGTGAAGCGTCGAAACCCAGAGCCTCAGGTAACCCCAGTGGGTGACCCCTGCTCTACTGAGACTTCACCAGAAGCCCCCACTGATGAGGTTCCCAGAAAGAGATTATGCAAAAGGAGGCATTTAGATTCCCCTCAGGAATCTTTGACATCAGACACTGACTTAGAGGAATTGGAAGGGTCCTCCTCTAAGGATATCTCCTTTGCAGATATCTTGGAAGTCCTAAAGCAGAGGGGTGACTGGCAGACCGTTAACTCTACTGAGGATGAGTCGGTGCTCCTGAAGGCCTTTGGGTCTCAACCTTCCACCTCGTGGGTTACTCCGCCCTTCGATGAGCTGATGGAATTGGTCGCCCGTAGGGCGTGAGAGTCTCCTGATTCTATGGTGCCGGTCCCTCGGAGGCCTACCAAATTTATCACCTCCCCCAAGACAAGATATTTCTCACTAAGGGAGTCCCCGTTGATGCCATGGTGGTGGCAGCGGCCACCAAGAAAGAGATGTCAGAAACCTCTTCCACTGTCCATCCTCCTAATAAAGATTCTAGGACGATGGACAGATATGGGAAACACATCTTTAGTTTTGCGACATTTGCTATGCAATCACTTAACTATTTGACTCATTTCACACATCTTCAAAGAGATCTCCTGAAAGAGCTTGGAGATACTCTACATGGTAATACAGATGGAGCTGTCTCTGACAAAGTGACAACACAACTTAATACCCTTAATTCCATTGTGAACTTGTCCATGCAGCTCATTTCCTATGCAGCCGATGGTTCGAATCGGGCAGTGGGTTCAGCGATAGCTCTTCGGAGACCGTCCTGGATGTGCTTATGCTCCTTTGCGGAAGCCTTCAAGTCTTCCTTTGTCATCACCCTATTTGATGACTTTTCTTTGTTTGGGCCCAAAGTCAAGGAGACTCTCACTAGGTGTGAGCAGGAGGGAAAGACTCTATCTGCCGTAGTCCATTTTTCCACCTCTACCAGACCTTATCCCAAAGGGCAGAAAGGTGGAAAAATGTGGTCCCGAAAGTCCCAAGGAGCTTTCCAGAACACAAGTAGTGAACCCCCCCCCCTCTAAGGGCAGAGGAGGGGGCAATAATGGAAGACACTGCCCTGGCGGCAGAGGGGGTCCGCAGAACCAGGGTGACAGAGATCAGTTCCTCGGCAAGCCCTATCAGCGCTCCTGAGAGGAGGCCCCAACTGTCCTGCTCTGGAACAGATTCTTGGGTACAAAGCATAGTTACCAGAGGATATATCATCCCATTTCTACAAAGTCCGCCGGTCGGCAAAAAAATCCCAGACATTCCACCCAGTCTCAGGGATCAAGAAGCCATATAAATTCAGAGGCTGCAGGAAAAGAGAGTCATCCAGGCAGTCCCAGCAGACCAGATGGGATCTGGAATTTACTCCAGATTCTTTTTAGTTCCAAAGAAGACAGGAGACTGGAGGCCCATCTTGGATCTCAGCAGACTCAACACATTTGTAAAGAAGAAGTTCCGGATGGTCACGCTTCAGTCTATTCTCCCATTCCTCGGAGTGGGTGATTGGATGTGCTCTATAGATCTCAAGGATGTGTACTACCACATCAAAATGGCCAGGCCATCCAGAGATCATTTGCGTTTCCGGCTGGGAGCCAGTCACTACCAATTCCGAGCACTGCCCTTTGGACTCGCAACAGCCCCCAGAGTGTTTACCAAATGCATGGCAGTAGTTACGGCTCACTTGAGGCATCTAGGATTCCGAGTGTTTCTGTATCTGGACGACTGGCTCCTCACTGCTGCCTCCAGGCATCAACTAATTCTGTCTAGGGATCACACTCTCAACCTCTGCTCTCAGTTAGGCATCACTATCAATTTTGAAAAGTCTGCCTTGTCACCATTGCAGCATATCTCCTTTATCAGAGCAGAACTAGACACTACCACTGCCACAGTAAGATTGCCCCTGGACAGAATAGTCTCTATCTGGAACCAGGTCTCAAACATTCTGTAGAGAAGGAAGGTACTGGCCCATCAAGTCCTGAAACTCCTAGGCACCATGGCAGCGATGCTCATAGCAGTTCCTCTGGGTCGAATGCGCATGAGGATTCTTCAATATTTACTATTCGCCCAGTGGTCATACCAACAACTTCCCATGTTGTTCTTAATCATGATTATGGACTCTTGCAAACAGGATCTTCGCTTGTGGTTAACCAGTCAACAACTTACAGTGGGTCGACCATTTGTTCTCCCCCCGCCATCAGCCACAGTGACTACGGACGCTTCTCTGATGGGGGGGGGGGCTTTTTCAGGGAAGCAGCGCCCAAGGCACGTGGTCAGAAACAGAGTCACAGTTGCACATCAGTGTTCTGGAGCTGAGAGTGGTTCTATTGGCATTGCAGCATTTTCACGACTCTCTGCCTCTAGGGAAGATTGCTATACAGACGGACAACATGTCCGTAGTCTGGTACATCAACAAACAAGGGGGAACCAGGTCTTATCCCCTGTGTCGAGAGGCCTTGAGAATTTGGCAGTGGACTGTGTCCACCAGGCGCTTTCTGGTAGCAACACATATCCCAGGGAAATCCAACATGATAGCGGACAAATTATGCAGAGCCATTCTGCTGCCTCACGAGTGGACTCTCAAATATGAAGTTGCGGAGAAGATTTTCCGCAGATGGGGCCAGCCTTGCTGCATTCTGTTTGCATTCCCTATGAATGCCAAATGCAGAAGCTACTTTGCCCTGAATCCCCCACCAGGGGACAGCCCAAGGGACTCGCTCATATACGATTGGCCCCTGGGACTCCTGTATGCCTTTCCACCTATACCCCTGATTCTCAAGTTCTTGCAGAAGGCCAAAGCCCTCGGAAGGACTGTAGTCT
Organism: Protopterus annectens; assembly: GCF_019279795.1. Lineage (NCBI taxonomy): Eukaryota > Metazoa > Chordata > Ceratodontiformes > Protopteridae > Protopterus > Protopterus annectens. Next base: position 1,863,989,505 of record NC_056731.1, on the reverse strand, counting down.
TAATAGCTCCTCTTTGGCCTCGTCAGATTTGGTTCCCCTTCCTCCGACTCTATCAACTGGAGGAACCTTGGATTCTGGTCCAGTTCCAGACTTTCTGACATGTTCATCAGGGGCCCTCCATCCCTCCCTTCGTTCCCTCAGACTGACAACTTGGCTGCTCTGATTCCCTACCTAGCCAGGTCACACAATTTTTCTTCAGAGGTACAGCACATCCTTGTATCTTCGCATAAGGCTGCCGCCAGAAAGTTGTATGCTAGTAAATGGAAGTGGTTTGCTTTTTGGGCCTCCCAGAGTAACATTGATCCTTATGTTGCTAGTATCCTGGAATTCCTATCTAAGCTTTTTCATGAAGGTGCTGCAGCTGCCATTATTAGAGTTCAATTGGCTACAATCTCGAAATTTCACCTTGGAGCTGAAGGTTATAATTTGATGTCTCACAGATTATGTAGGGCCTTCCTTAAGGGCACCATTCATCTTAGGCCGCCTGTTAGACAACCCTTTACTCCCTGGAATCTAAATGTTATGTTTTCATGTATTATTCTTCCCCCCTTTGAGCCTGCATCATTCTGTCAGTTGAAGTTTCTTTCTTGGAAGACTATTTTCTTGGTGGCCATTACCTCAGCACACAGGGTATCTGAGCTTTAAGCCCTTTCTATCAAACCCCCATATTTGGTGTTCCATCCAGAGAGAGCATCACTGAAGACTAATCCTTCATTCCTGCCAAAGGTGTGGTCTGAGATCAATCTGAACCAAAATATCGAACTTCCAACCTTTTTCAGTAATCATTCTAATAAGGTGGAATACATGTTGCATAAACGTGATGTCCACAGACAATTGAGATTTTATTTGGACAGGACAAAGGAATTCAGAAGATCTTGCCAACTCTTTGTATCTCATGCTGATGGTAAGAAAGGATTACCAGTTTCTAAAGTTACCCTTTCCAAATGGTTAACTGACTGCATTAAATTTATCTACTCTTCAGCGAACCAGGCATTAGAGCATGGTGCGAAGGCGCATTCCACTAGAGCCATCTCCACTTCTTCGGCTTATACGGCTCAATTACCTTTGGGCACTATCTGTGCAGCTGCCACTTGGTCAAAGCCTCATACCTTTATCACTCATTACAAAGTGGATAGGGCCTCCAGGGACAGGACTTCCTTTGGTTCCACTGTCGTCAGGAATATACTCCCGTGATCCACCCAGGATTAGGGTGCTTGGGACGCTACCCACGTGTAAGAATAAACTGCGAGATTGAACAACTTCACATAAAGAAGTTATGTACTTACCATAATGTTCCATGTGAGTTCATCTCGCCTTTATTCTTACATTCCCACCCACCATCCCTCTTCAGGGTCTCGAAGAATGGGTAGACTTGGTGTCTGGTAGCCTTGTTTTGGGATTCTTACACCAGCTGGAGTATTTACTTAATTATTCTTGCTATTGCTGAGTTCAGCAAACTAGATCTGGGGTAGGGCAGAGAGCATCATGGAATAGGGACCTAGCCTCGAGCTATTAGCTAGTATAGTGGCCGACTACCACGTGTAAGAATAAAGGTGAGATGAACAACTCACATGGAACGTTATGGTAAGTACATAACTTCTTTTTTAGACAAGTCAGCACCCAAAGGCCCTGTCCAGCAGGGACACAGGTGGAATTCCAGGGGTGTGTTTTCTGTTTCCCATCCCGTTATCCAGGTCGCGCTTGAAAAGGGATAATGAGGTACTCTTCTTGACGTGGAGAGGGAGTCTATTCCACAACTGCTGGAGCCTCTGGGACACAAATCTGTTCCGCCAGCAAGACCTGTTGATGTCACAGACCAGATTGAGGCAGGCGTGCGGGTTGCTCGAGTGGAGCTTGACTTATGAATATGCAGCTGTCCCATTAAGACAGGCTCTGAGATTGCTTTGCATGCCAGACAGAGCTCACCTCTGAGGAGTCTGTATGAAGCTGAGTAGAGGGACAGAGCTTTTAGCCTATCTGTGTAGGATAGATGTTTGAGGCCCTGGATTCCTCTGGTGAGGAACCTCTATGGTCTGTCCACCTGCTGCATGTGCTTTATGAGGTACATGCCAAAGGGGGTGTTGTACTCAGTAATTGGCCTTATAAGGGGAAGAATAAAAGGATGTTATGTCCTCCTTGTCCCTGGATGCGATACCCTTACTTATGAGGTGAGCCATGTAGAAAGCTTTCCATACAACAGAAGTAACATGGTGGCCAAAAGTCAGGTTGCTATCAACCTGGGTGCTCAAATCTGTCATGACTGATTATGTGCTTAGGACATTGTTATTAATGTGATAATATGTGGGGATGCCATTCTTCCCAAAGGGGATGATGATGCATTTTTTGGCATTCAGCTTGAGGCCATGTTTCTGACACTATTCATTTGTTTGGATGAGACCCTCTTGGTGGACGTCCACATCACTTGGGGAATTGATGACAACACCCAGCTTGCAGTCATCTGCAAACCTGGTCCGCCATAGCCCACTGGTTTTGACCTGCCCCTCAGAAAAGTATATCCCAAATAACAGAGGCCCCAAGACCAATCCCTGGGGTACACTGCTCATTACAGGTCTACTGCTTGAGGTGGCTTCTCCTGTTTTTATTAGGTGGGTTCTATCAGTGAGCCACTTTGCTCCCCATCTGATAGCGTGTGGATTGATGCCTAGCTGAGAGAGTTTATCTGTTATGCCTGAGTGGGGAATAGTGTCAAAGGCTTTGGCTAGGTCAGGGTAGGCGGTGTGTACTATCTTCCCCTCGTCCTTGTGTTTAGTGACTTTCTCAAAGAAGTCTACCAGATTTACCAGACATGACCTCCCCTTGACAAAGTCAAACTGTGTGGGGTGGAGTGTTTGGAGGTTGCCAGTGTCCCTGTTAATGAGGTCCATGATAATCCGTTCCATGGCCTTGCAGATCAGGCTAGTTAGGCTGATGGGTGTATAATTTCCTGGAACGGTGGACACTCCATCTTTGTGTAAAGGGATGACAGTGGCTGTCCTCCACTCAGCTGGAACAAAGCTGGTACTCAGGCTTTGGTTGAATAGGGTGCCTAATGGTGCTGCAAGTTTATGCCTGACTTCATGTAGGATGCAGCCTGGGATGTTATCGGGTCCCATGGAGGCTGTATTTTTTGCCTTTGAGAGGCCAGTGATGACCTGTTCCCTAGAGATAAGGGGGGCAGGTACTGGGGATGTCCTGATTTACTGATGGGGGGGACAGAGGGGTGAAGTTTTCGCTGAATCTGTCAGCCAGTAGGTTGGCTATATCTACAGCATTTGTGTATGTGGTGTCTTTGACCACCAGTTCTGAACATATCTGGGTGCTTCCTTTGAGACTGTGGACATATGTGAAGAAGGCCATATGATTGTATCTAGTAGATTTGGCCAATTTGGACTTGAAGTTGGCTTTAGAGGATTTCACTAGTGCTCTTATTTGCATGTTCAGGCTAAGGAGAGATTGCTTCCAATTGGGCACCTGCTCCTCCTTGGTCCTGGACAGCAATTATTTACATTTGTTATATAATTTATTTATTGCAGATGTCCACCAGACAGGTTTAGTCTTCCTTGCAGAGGATGATTTTGTCCTGTCAGGTATTCCTGATTCCATGCATCTGTATAAGTGCACATGTAATACTTTGGTGTAGATTTGGACATTGGTGGCAGTTCCAACAGAGGGGTAGGGGAGGTGTGAAGCTGTTCATACCATCCCTCAGGAGGGTCAAGGGAGATGCTGACTTCGAAAGTGACCACTTTATGGTCAGATCTTACCAGGGAGGATGATACTGTAGGGGTGCTGCAGTAGTTATTCATGTTGGTCAATACCAAGTCCAAGATATTATCACCTCTTGTGGGAGTATCGACTAGCTCTTCCAAGGCATTTGCATTGATAAAATCGAGGAATCTCTGGGCATTTGCTTTCTGGCATGTGTAGTTTTTTTCAGTCAATGGTTAGGTAATTAAAGTCGCCCAGGATCAGGGTAAAGTGTTGAATCGTGATGGATTCGAAGAGGTCCAGATAGGTGGAGTGGGCATCTTGAGTCAAATTTGGGGGCTTGTAGCTAGCTATGATTTGAATAGGAGTCTTGTCAATGGTTAACTGCATCTGGAGTGTCTCCTGTGTGTTGTACTGTTTGACCAGCCTGGAGGTGTGTGTGTCTTTAATATATGCTGCCCACAGTTTGGGGTCGGAATGTATGATGGGATGAGTAACCAGGTAAGGCTGGGGTGCTCTCCACAGCATTGAACCAGGTTTCTGTGACTACACAAATGTCAGCATCTTTCCGGGGTGTTTTTTTTTAGGGCTTTCAGTAAAACAAAAAGGTTTGTAAGATGCGACATAGGCTGAAATGGAGATGGCAAGAAACAACTGTGTAAAAGATTAGCCTGTCAAAACAGTATATGCATGTAACACAAAAGCTGGAGCTAGACATTCAACAAAAAAGCTGTTATACATAAAAGGTGTGAATAATAACTTTGTAAGAAAATTATGCTTTCTGTAATAATGCCTTTAAACATTAATGCTTTCACAGATAAATACAAAAAAGAAAGAGTAGTGAACTATATTTAAAAATGTGGAGTGCAAATATCTATGCTACACGAAACATACTTGTAAAGAGAGGAACATGTGAATTTGGTAAAGAAAGGTTTTCAGGATGGTTATTCAGTGGAATACCTGGAGCAAAAGAAAAGAGAAGTGCTTATATTAATTGCAAGAGGAGCTCCAATAGTGATAGAGGATGAAAAAGATAATGGTAGATTTGTAGTGCTAAAGGGCTTATGGCAAGGGAGGAGGATTACACTGGCATGTATTTATATTCCACTGAAACTTCTATAATGAAACTTAAGAAAATTCTGGGAGAAATAATCAGCTTTCAGAAAGAAATATTACTTATAGATGGGGACTGGAATTTGATCTTCAACAGCGAAGATTTGTCTTGGGGGGTGGATACCACAAAGAAGGTGTATAGATTTTTGAAGAAATGTATGAAAATATTTGGCATGGAAAATGTGAATTCAGTACTAGGAGTTCAGTGTGAATTTACATTTTATTTCTCAAGATGCAAAAGCTGGGCTAGGCTAGGCAGAATTTACATTTCACAGGAGCATTTAATTGAAGGTCTTGATACACACGCAATAACTGTTTCAGATCATGCACCAATAATAGCTAAAATAAAAACATAGGGTAATGAAATAAAAACGACACTGCTGCTTTCCCACCTATCTGTTGAAAAAAGAGGAATTTAAGGAGAGGGTAGTGGAAATTATTCAGGAGCTATTGGAGAAGATGGAAATTTCTTCTGAAAATATAGCTAGGGAATGGGATAAAATTAAAGCGGAGCTTAAACTAGGATGGAAATAAAAGAAAGAGAGATATGGTTAAGAAGTAACAAGAATTATTTAGAAGGACTGTCAAATGTTAAAGCATTGCAGAATGGGGAAATCGTACAGAACAAGAAGAGGTGCAACTGCAGAATGCTGAACAGAAAATAAGGGATTACCTTAATAATATGCACGAGTTTAAAAAGATTGCGGTTACGCTGCTGTTTTGTAATAATAACTCTAATCACATAAACATTTAGCATAACGACTCGGGCAACAGAAATTAGAATGGGCCGTCACCAAGCTTAGGGAGCCTATAACTAGGAAGATAATGAGATCCTGTAGAAATATTAGAAATATTTCAGTAATTCTATGAAAGTCTGTATAAAACAGAGCAGCAGGAAAGCAAGAAAAGGTACACATGGGAATGTTATGGAAGAATTAAATATGCCAAGGTTAGAGGTAGATGAGGCTCAATTACTAACAGGATAGGAAGAGATGATATCAAAGTGGTGATGTATAACCAATCTACAGGAAAGTCCCTAGGATTAGATGGCATTCCTGTGGAAGTTTGGAAGCTAGGAGGGAAAAAGGAAGGTTTTGTTCAACAGTATTTGAAGAGGAAGAGAAGTACCAACATCCTGGAAGAAAATGGTGGTGGTCTGTAATACCTAAAGAAGATAAAGATCCATCAGATCCAGCTTCTTACACACCCATTCAGTGCTAAACTATGATTATAAAGTGTTAATGTCTATAATGGCTAAAAGATTGGCAAAAGTGATGCCAAAATTGAGAGATATGGATCAGTGTGGTTTTGTGGAGGGGAGGCAAACATTTGACAACATTAACAGAACATTGATGATCCAGAGGGAAGCAGAATGTAAGAAAATACCACTGTTGTTGGTGGGTCTTGGTGCAGAGAAGGCATTTGACAGAGTAAGCTGGGACTTTATGAGTAAGGCTATGGAAGTACTTGCATTCCCTGATAAAATTATAAGGCTGATTAGGAGGATATTTGAGGAATCAGAAGCAAAAATTAAAGTGGGTGGGGTCCTCTTTGGTAATTTCTGCTGGAGGAGAGGAAACAGGCACGGGTGTCCTCTCTCCTTTGTTATTTGCATTATATTTAGAACCATTGGCAAAGAAAACAAGGGACTCAGAAATTCAAGGATATAATTGGTATGGTAGAAAAGAAAAGAAAAGATGGCTCTGTTTGCAGATGATATTATTTTATACCTGACAAAACCAGAAAGGGACATTACAGTGTTGTGGAATATTTTGAGACAGTTTCAAATCTTTTTAGGATGCAAAATTAATGAAGCTAAAACAAAGGCAATAGCAGTAAATTATGTACACACACACAAATTGGTTCAACAATATCCATATTTGTGGGGACATGATTAAAATGAAGCATTTAGGAGTATGGATTAAAACTAATTCTGATGTGGCAGCTAACAGTATGTGGAAAGAGACTAAACAAAAGATCATACAAAAACTGAGAAAATGGATGTTGTGTTATATAGATACCAATAGTAAGATACAAGCAGTTAAAATGTTATTTTCCCTTTAGTCTTATACACAGGTCAGGGATATTTTTTATCAACCAGATGAGAAGTTGTGGATAGCAGTTAGCAAAGAGCTGAATTATTTTATCTGGGTGGGGAAGATGGCAAGAGTCAAGTCGGATAAGCTGATTCTTCCAATAGAAGAAAGGTGATTTGGGATTACCTGAATTGAAAGGGTATTTCAGAGATACACAGTAAAGGCTCCTGTACATAGCACAAGCAGAAACCTGTAATTCAAAGTGGAAAGGGATGATGATGAAACAGGTGGGAAGCTCAGAAACAAAAAGAGACTGGGATTTTGGATTCAGACCTTTAAGGAAAATAACAATAATCATACAGAATGTTGTATCCATAAAGCACCAGAGAGTATTATAAGAACTAAGCCAACACAGGAATGGGAAAAGAGATTCTGCCCATAGGGATGACTGCAATTAGGGATACAGACAATAGGCAAGGAAGGCTGGAATTTATTGGAGAAAACTGGAAAAGGAACCAAGATATTGGAAGCAAATAACTAGAGAGGGGAATGTAATAGAATGGGAAGATGCCAAAAATGTATTTGGACGGCAGGGTAGAGATTGCCTTCCCTATGAGGGGATTCATATCAGAGTATAAGCAAAGAGAAAGAAATGGGGGGGGGTCCTAAAGGAAAGACCAGCACTGGTAGAGTTTTTAGTAGAATCGAGAACAGAAGCTGCCATTAAAAAAGGCATAATTAGTAGAGCTTATAAAATATTTCATGATAACTAATCAGTCAGAGAAGGTTAGAAAGGATTGGGAAGAGAGATTGGATAAGCAGTTCACAAAGAAAAATTGGAGAGATGTATGTATGTCTCCCAAATACACAAAGTCTAGATGATTTAGGATCTTTTCTTGGAAGTGTTTACATAGGTATTTTTATACCCCAAGTTGACAGCACATGTTGGAGGTGCAGTGGGGAAGAGAGAGATAACTGGGAGCATGTTTTCTGGGAGTGCAATGAGTTGGCAGACTTTAAAGATTCCCTGCATACTGCTCTGTCAGAGATACTGTGTAAGCAAATTGGTATAACTAAAAAAATAATTTTTTGAGCTATGATACAGAATCAGAATTGCCTAGACATAGTAAGATCTTGCTAAGTCTAATTATTGTTTCTTCCAAAAAAGCAATTACTAGAAAATGGAAATCAAAATTGAAACCAACTTTACTAGAAGTAGCCAATATAGCAACAGAAATAAAACAGCTGGAATTGGTATCTTTGGAAAGGAGTATTTGCTCCAAATTACATAGGAAAAAATGGGAATTGTAGGAAAAGCACATGCAGAGGAGGAACAAGGTTTAAAGGGGGGCAGGACTTGAATGAGCTATGTAATGTTTGACAATGACTAGGTAGATTATAAGTGATGTATATTGATTACAGCTGAAATTATGTCAACGTGATTTGTAATGTATAATGTTTGCAATTAGAATTGTGTCCATATGGTGTGTTTTCATATATATAAATCTGTAATAATTTAATAAAGATGTTTTCTTCTTTAAAAAAAAAGAATTGTCTTGTGACCAGTCTGCATTTACTTCTGAAAGTGGTTTCAGTATTATCCTTAAACTAATCAACCAGTTCATCACTGAATTTTCTATGCCGTGGAAGAAACTGGGGAGAGAGTGTTCTTCAGATTTCTGCAACAACTTGCCTGAAGTGAATGTATGAGCTTAGGAATATGGAACCTATGTTGATCTGATTTGCTATGTGGAAGTAGCAACTGCATTATCTTATGTTGTCAGGTGGCAAACCACCTGCAGGAAAATGCTGCTGTCAGAAGCCATTTCAGCAGAGATATGGCTGCGTCCAGAAATGTCTCCATTCATGACGTTTACACCATGGTGACTTTGTCATTGTTTCACACTTTCACCAAGCATTATTCTTTGGATTGTGACTGTAAGGGATGAGATTCATGTTGTACCTCAGCACTTAAGTGTTTATCTTTGAGTCTTCTGCCTTTATAGTAGACCCCTGACCTCTCCCCTTCTTAGATATTGTTAATGTTTTGATTTCAGCACATTCATTAATGTAACAAGGAGGGGTCTTGATGCTGTATTATGTAACACTGAGGATCCTTGACTGGACTCACCCGCTTCCCTGTTTCTGTTCAGTATTTTTTCTTAGAAGCTCATGTGGTGGGGAATGTACACACCTTAAATGGTTAAGCATTGCTGACGTTTGTATCTTCTGTATTTGAACGGTACCACTAATGAAGTGAATTTTTAGCTGCATATGTGTAAGAAAAACTTATCTAATCTTTCACAATTATTTGTTGACCATTGGACCAACCAGTGTTTCCTTTAACGTGTTTTGTGAGTTGTCTCTTAACCAGTCTGTTCATCGCCTTGTTTTCATCGAGATGGAGAGAGGGCTTTGTGTCATGAATATGCATTTCTAGCTCATAGGTTCATAGAAGGTTACTAGAGTAATGGCCCTTGGGCCTTTACAAGCCTAGCCATGTTATACCCATGTTGCCTAATTGATCTTAGTTCAATGGTCATTATTCACAGAGCGAGTCTGTGATTAGCACCAACTGCTCCTGTCCATGAGGGACATAGGTGCCACACCTGGGATGAATTTACGGTCTCCCATCCAGTTGTCTAGGGTGTGCTTAAATAGGGTTATTCAGGAGCTCTGGTTTACATGAATTGGGAGTTTATTTCAGAGGAGCAGCAATCTCTGGGAGATATATATGTCTCTTCAGCATGTTCTGTTAATGTCACAGGCTAGATTGAGATACCCTGAGCGAGTGACTCTTGTCCCATTTGATTTGCGGATGTGCAGCATGTCCATTAGGGCAGGGGCAGAGACTGCTTTGTAGGCCAGACACAAGTCACCTCTTCAACAGGCGGTAGGATACAGAGTACAGTGACAGGGCTTTCAGTCTTTCAATGTAGCTGATGTTTTGGAGGCCCTGAATCTTCTTGATGAGAAACCTCTGTGGTCTCTCCAGCTGCTGCAGGTGTCTGGTGAGGCACATGCAAAAGGGAGCACTGTACTCTGTTAGTGGTCTGATAAGGGTCAAGTACAGAGGAGTTGTAACATCCTTAGTCTTGGATACAATGCCCTAACTCATGAGATGTGTAACATAGATGGCTTTCCTTACCACTGTGGACACATGATGATTGAAGTTTAGATTGCTATCAGCCTATGCTCCCAAATCTCATACCACTTGGTTTGAGCTTAGGTGGGTGCTGTCAGTATTGTAATTTGCATGAAACTCCCTCTTTGCCAAAGGGGATGATAATGCTTTTTTTTGCATTTAGTTTTAGTCTGTGGCTTTGACACCAATCATTTGTCTGTTAGCCCCTTTTATAATATGTTAACATCGTATGGAGACTCAGTGATTGCGCTCAGTTTGCAGTCATCAGCGAAATTGGTAAGCCACAGGCTATCCACTTTCTCTTGGACTTCTGATCTGAGAAATAGATTCCAAACAGTAGAGGGCCCAGCACAGATCCTTATGGTACGCCACTGGTAACTGGTCTACTGGTAAAGGTGGAATCCCCAACTTTGACAGTATGCATTCTGTCAGTGAGCCAGTTGACTACCCATCTAGTGACATATGGGTAATCCCCAGCTGGGAGAGTTTCTGAATGATACCTGAGTGGGGGATTGTGTCAAAAGCCTTGGCTAAGTCAAGATAGGCAGTATGTACTGTTTTGCCTTCATCCAAGGCTTTGGTGACATTCTCAAAGAAGTCCACCAGGTTCAAATAAGCATGATCTACCCTAAAGCCAAATTGGGTCAGATCAAGAGTTTGAAGTTCACCTTTGTCCTTGTTGATAAGGGCCATGAGGATTCTTTCCATGGCCTTGCAGATAAGGCTGGTTAGGCTTATGGGTCTACAGTTCCCAGGGTCAGTTGATGGGATCCCCTTTGTGCAAGGGGAGTACTTTTGCTGTTCTCCACTCTGCTGGAACAAAGACAGTACTCGGGCTGAGGTTAAAGGGAGTGCCAAGTGGTTTGCTAGGTCTTGTTTTAGATTGTTTAGTAAGCAGCTTGGGATGCCATCTGGTCCTATAGAGGCCATATTTTTGGCCTTGGAGGGTGCAGATATGACCTGCTCTTTGGAGATACTAGGTAGAGGACTGGTGTCAGGTATGCTTTGGGTTATGGCTGGTGGGGATAGGGGGTGAAGTTTGCACTAACTGTCAGCTGTCTGGTTGGCAGTTTTCTTAGGTTCAGTATGAGAAGTACCATCCACTATAAATTTGGCACATAGTTGAGCATTCCCTTTTACATTTCAGATGTAGCTAAAGAATACCTTATGATTATCCTTGGCTAGGGATACTAATTTAGCTTTGTAACTAGCTTTAGAGGACTTTGCAAGCTATATCATTTGTTTGTTCAGAGCTGTGGAGGGTACTCTTCTGCTCAGTAACTTTCATTTTCTTAGGTTCATAGGTAGGTACTAGCTACTGGCCCTAGGGCCTTTATAAGCCTAGCCAAAAAGGTACCCTGGCTTTCACCACCCAAGAAAATTATTTGGCCCACCAAGGTAGCCTGTTTTTTTCTGCAGGACCTGCTTTTGATACAGTCAGGTACAGCCAAGTCTATACAGTTGTTTAAGTGGTTATACGGGACATTTGTGTACTCCTCTGCATAGGAGTCATTGTTGGCTGTTAACAGGGGTTTGAAACTTTTTATACCATCTCCTAGTAGGCTGTAGTTTGCTTTGGAGAAATTGTTCAGTCTTTTTGCTCTTGTGGGGATGTCGGACCTGATTGTTATTTCAAACGAGACAGACTTGTGGTCTCACCTTACCAGGGAAGTTAGCACACAGGGGGTAGTGCAGTGACCCCCCCGTGTTTGTGAATACAAAATCAAAGACATTTGAACCCCTTGTGGGGGCACAAACTAGCTGTTCCAGGGCATTTGTATTGACAAAGACCAGGAACCTCATGACGAGCATGATTGTGCTCGTGTCTGTCACCCAGTCGATGGAAGGATAGTTGAAATCTTCCATCACCAAAGTGTTTGGCTGTACAGTGAGTGACTCTGGTAAGTCCAGGTAGGTGGTGTGCTTCTCTTGGTTCATGGTGGGGACCTGTAGCTAGCAATGATGTGGTGGGGTGCTTTACCTATTGTTATTTGGACCTGGAGTAGCACAAAAGACTCATACTGTTTAACCAGTCTTGAGATGTGTTTCAACTTTAATGAAGATAGATACACCTCCACCTCTGGTACTTTCAAACTCGTTTTAGTGTCTGAATGTGTGGAAGGCATTGTAGTCTTGCACGACCAGGGTGCTGTCTCCAGCCTTGAACCATCTCTCAGTGACTGCACAGATGTCAGCATCTTCCAAGGTGAGGAGTACTTCCAGAGAGTGCACTTTCCTGTTTAGGCTCCTAGCATTAAGCAGTATAATCTTGAGTGGAATTTTTTACATTGGAAATTTTGTTTTTTGACATTGCCTACAAAAGGCACTATGGGGAAGGCAAACGTCTTTGCCAGTATCCAAAAGCCTAGAGGAGATGGGTGAAGACCATCCTTATCAAAAGAGCATGGTCTCTCATCCATGTTTTCCCAGGCTGATAGATACGGGATCCGCCTGGATTGCTACCAGAAGCTAAGTGTAGTCAGCAGAATGCTTATTAGTGCTAAGGACATACCTGCCTGAAACACACAATTTGAAAGTTTAGTCATGTCTCTTCATATAGAACAGAGAGGCACATCTGAAGTCATTCACCCCAACATGTACTATGACAGTCATAACAGCTGTTGTTACTGAGTGACTTCAGTCCAAGCATGATTTGATGGATTTGGCACCTGACAAGCTGCTGACTGTGACTTTCTCCTTGTCCAGCTTGGTGAGGGAGACATCTGTGTGTCTCACTGTGGAGTCACCTTTGGCCAGGACATTTGATTTTCAGGTATTTTGCCTTACAGGCTTATTTGCTGAAACACTGGTGTGTGTATTGTGTGTAGTGGATTCTATTTGATTTGCAGTGTGTGCAAGTGGTTTGCGCTTGGGAAGTCTCTGATCTTTTGCTGGATTTCTGTTAAGTACCTCTGCATGTCTGGGTTTATGTTTTGTGATCTTGTTTAGCGTGAGAGGTGATGTGTGTGCGCTGCCAACCTGTTTGATGTCCAGTTTGTTGTTACATAAGAGAACTGATTCCAAATTCATAATGTAATTACATCTCTCACATATTGTATTTGTTTTAGGAATAAGTGTTGTCAGTATACATGAGGCAATTACGACATTGCTTCAGGCTGCCCATGTCAATCAGGCTGGTCGGAGAATGGTTGGAAACTGACCGTCCATTATGGCAGATTATTACCATAACTACTATTGTGGAGTGGGTGAGCTTGTCCAAATTTTACTCTAGGATTAGCAAAGTGGCTTATTCTTTTGAAGGTTAGGGGTGAAAACTATGGCAGCACTTCTCAGTGTGCAACTGAGGTTCTGCAATGCAGCAGGGAAGCTTGGGAGGTTCACTAACAGATGTCGAGGAGAAAATTGTCTTTCAAGGCGTTTGCATCAGTACAGGGCACCACTGAACCACGCTGAGTGGAGCATAGCTACTAGCAAAAGTGAGGCTTAAATATAGGGGAAATTAAACACTTTTAAGATAAACCAATGGGAAAACACACAGTGAGCTTTCCTTCAGTAATCTGAAACTCAGATGAGGCTCAGACTACACACTTTGGCCGCAAGGGTGTAGGCAGGGCCCTCTTGATGTAAGATGGCTGGAATAGAGCTCAAGTGTAGCAATACAGTCTAGATTCAGCAGGTCTGAATCTAGTCTATGCTATGTACTACAGTAAAAATCAGCAAAATGAAAAATACAGTCAGCAAAGTGCAAAGGATTCTCACAAGGTACTTGTTATTTTGACTTTAACAGTGGATGCTTTGGATTTCATCAGAATCCCGCCGGACCTCTGGCAAAAGTTATCAAACATTGAGCAACTCTGGTTAAAAGAAGGTAAACTCATGCAAATACAAGGCTTAAATACAGGTGAAATTAAACATTTTAGGCTAAACTACCAATGGGAAGGGGCATAGTGAGCTTTCCTCCAGTAATCTCCAACTCAGATGAGACTCAGATTACACACTTCTGCCACAAAGGTGCAGGCAGGGCCCTCCTAATGTAAGATGGCTGTAATAGAGCTCAAGTGTAGCAATAAAATCTAGAGTCAGCAGATCTGAATCTAGCCTATCCTGTGTACTAGCTACTTAAAGCAACAGGACAGCTTTTTTAAAGTGCAGAAAAATACAGTAAAAATCGTCATAGTGAAGCAGCAAAATGATAAAATAGTCAGCAAAGTGCAAAGAAAATTCATAAAGTACTTATTTATTTTATTTTAGTAGTGAATGTTTCGGATTTCATCAGAATCTTTCTCATGTGTTACTTGAAGCAGACTGATAGGTTTAGAATGACCAAGCAGCTCTGAGTCACCTTTGGTCCAGCAAGGAAATGCTTGTAGTTCCAGAGCAAACCCGTTCCAATTGGATCACTAAATGCATTAGGTTTGGAAGGTGGTTGGCTATATCCAGAAATTTCTCTATGCAAACATCTGTGCTGTGGCCACTTGGTCTTTAGTTCATACCTTCGCCAAGCATCATACCGTCAGCCATGATACTAGGACTCTGGACTCCTTTGGTATATCTGTACTTCACTACTCAGGCTACTGATTTTTTGGCCATTTGGCTTTCTCCTCCTCCTTCCACTTTAGTGGATTTACCTCTTGAGATTCAACCAATTGTAGGCGTTCACAGTGTTAATACAATAGGTATAATCATCTGTCAGGGAATCTCCCTTCCTTGCTGGGTCACAAAATACCCTTCTCTCATCCTTTTGTGCTTGGAAAGCTCCTCCATCCAGCCTTTATTTCTTTCTCATTTTTTTTAAACACCTTTATTAAATTATCACTTAAGACAAAGGTGAACATACATTAATAGAAAAGAAAACAAATGCTATTAGCATTTTTCCATGTGCATACATTATACATCACATATCTTTTCTTTGCAGTTGTCATCAGTCCAACATTACATAAATTGCTGAAAGATTCCCCTATCCCTTTCTGTTTGCCTGTGTTCAGATATCAACCCCTGGTAAGGAAGGCAGTATGTAGCTTGCAGTCCAAATGTCTTCTTGGCCGTAACCTACACTATTATTTTCCCTTGTTTATTTGCTCCCAACACATTGGTTTGTTCGCAAATTTTCTCCAGTAAATCCCAACCCCCAACCCCCTCTTGCCTATTTTCTGTACCACTACTTGCAGACACCCCATTGGCAAAATCTCATTTCTCTATTCTTATTTTGGCTTACTTCTTAGAATACTTTTTGCTTCTTTATTAATATAATATTCCATATGGTTGTTAATATTCTCCATAAGAATCTGCATCCAGAAATCCCACTGTCTCTTTAATGTCTCTTTATTTCTTGATCCCCCTTCATCATCATCCCTTTCCAATTTGAATAATAACCTTCTACTTGTGTAATGTATATGAACGTTAATTGTGTAGCATTCAAATATCTCTTCAAATCAGGTAATCCTAAACCACCTTGTTCCGTTGGAAGAGTCATCTTATCCCACTTAACTCTTGCCCTCTTCACCTCCCAAATAAATTTCTTCAACTCTTTACCTACTGCTGTCCACAACTTCTCTGATTGATAAAAATTTGCCTGACTTGTGTTTGTATCTTACTCTTCATATCCATAAGCAAGAGCTTCCAGATTCAAAGTTCTTGTATTTTTGTTTAGTCTCTTCCCACATATCCTTAGCTGCCAAACAGATGCCTTTTAATCCGTACTCCTCTAAATACTTAATCTTATCATATCCCCCATACATATGGCTAATTGCTGAACTAATTTGTTTGTGGGTGTTAATTTAGGACTATAGCCTTTGTTTTACCTTCATTAAATTTTATATCCCAAAAAGACATGAAACTGCCTCATAATATTTCACAACACTGAGATGTCCTTTTCTATATTTATTAGGTGCAACATTATATCCTCTGCAAATACACAGCTGTTCTTGAGTACCATACCAATTATATCTGTGGATTTCTTAGTCCTTTAATTATGGATGTAAATATAAAGCAAATAAGAAAGGGAAAAGAGGACACCCCTGCCTGGTTCCTGTGTTCAGACACAACTTATTGGAGAAGAACCTTTGCACTTAAATTTTTGCCTACAATTCTTTATATATCCTCTTAATTAACCATAGTGTTGTCTCTGGGAGTGCAAATGCTTCAGTTGCCCTACTCATAAAATCCCAGCTTACTCTGTTGAGTGTTTTCTCTGCATCCAGACCCACTAATAACAGTGGTTTTGCCTTACATTCTACTTCCCTCTGGATCCTCATTGTTCAGTTAATATTGTCAGATGTTTGTCTCCCCTCCACGGAACCACACTGATCCACATCTATCAATTTTGGTGACACCTTTGCTATTCTTTTAGTTAGTATAGACATAAGCACTTTATAGTCATGGATTGAAACTGAAATGGGTCTATAGGATGTCTGGTATGAAGTTTGTTTTCCATCTTTAAGTAACACAGCCACCACAGCTTTCTTCCAAGATGTTGGTGCTTCCCCTCCTTTTAATATATTGTTAAACAAAATCTTCCAGATCTTTATCACTTTCTTCCCTTCTAACTTCCAAACTTCCACACTAATAACATCTATTCCTGAAGACTTCCCTGTGATTGATTATACATCACCATTTTTATCTCGCCTCCTGTATTAACTGTTAGTTGTTTAGCCTCATCTACATCTAGCCTTGTAATTAAGTCTTCCATAAATATTCCAATTTGTGCTCTTTTTTGATTTCCACATTTCTCTGCTTTATACAAATTTTCAAAAAATCTCCAAAATATCTCTAATAGCACTATAGGATCTCTGGTTATTTTGTTATAGGCTCCCTAAGTTTAGCAAAAACCCTTTCTACTTGCTGTTGCCCAAGTCCGTCCAGCCTTTGTTATTGGAGTTTCCTGCAAGAGCAGTTTAGATATTAGGTCTTTAAGGTTTTATTCTTTTTATCATTTTATTATTGATAGTGGCTAGGTATGCTGCTAAACAATAAGATTTGGTGTTCCAGTATGATCCAGCTTAGGGTACACACAGCCAAAAGTGCAAGAGGGGTCAAAAAGTTGACAAATTAGAATGGAAGAGAGATTGAATCTGGTCAAACACTCACCAAGGAAGGTCCATTAATAGATCTACTGATAGTACAAGACTTCTATCTTCTGTTTCATACTGTGTCAGTTGATCTAAAAGAGGGACCCAGATGTCATCCTAGCAGAGGAGAAGGAGAGGAGGCTCTTTCCATCGTAAAGCTGCTTCTCAATTTCCCTAGCCAAGTAATAGATGTATCAGCTAGTGTTAAGGGTTCATGGCTGACCAAGTTTTCGGATGACAATAAACTTAGTGCCATCATAAACTTCCCAGAGGACACCAAGAGGGCATTTCCAAGACCAATAGCTACTGTCAAAACCATGAACTAAAAGTAAATGCCAAGAAATGTATAAGAGTATTCTGTGGCTAGCAAGAAGTCCCTTATAATGATCCCTTTGACATCACAGCCCTAAAAATTGATCCTGTAGTTAAGGATCAGGGACCATATGTAGAAAACAAATTTTTCTTCAGTTACCACATATCCACTGTGCTAAGAAAGTCTTTTTTAATTGCAAAATGTATTACTAACAGTATGGTGTCCAGGTCCAGGGATGTGATCATTCCACTATATTCTGCACTTAGATCATTAAAGTATTATACACTTGTTTGAGTTGGAAATAAGCTCCTACCTTTTAGACTGCATCTCCAGTTTCCTTAAGTCTCCAGACTTCATCACTCTTCTGTTGCCACTCCCCCATACTGTTGTCATCTACAAAAAAGAAACTGATACAGTCTTCATGCCATGCATGTGGCCAACGGCAGACATAATAAGCAGGGCTATAACCAGGCTGACATGTTTGGGTCAGCACTTGTTATTTTCTTGATCTTTTAAGAGCTGCCTTTCAACTCTTACCCTCTGTTCCTGATTACCTAGCTGTTCTTCATCCATCTACAAAGTTTGCTGCCCTCACCTACCCCTGTTAATGTTTTCAGGAGCCTGAAGTATGTGAGCAAGTTGACGGCATACCTGAAGTCCAGATAAGACACCCAAAGGGTCATCTTTGCCTGATGTCCTAGTGACATACTCATTCATCTTGATCAGGTTAGTTTTACAGGGTCTGTTTACTGTAAATCTATACTGGAATTCAATCAGCAGCCCATTTTGCCACAGAAAATTTGTAGACCTTGACTTCAGTACTTTTTTTCATGTTTTAGTCCACTATAGAAGACAGGCTTACTGGACTCTTCTTTCCTGGGCTGCTCCTTGCTCAGCCTTTTGTACA
This sequence comes from Protopterus annectens, assembly GCF_019279795.1. Classification (NCBI taxonomy): domain Eukaryota; kingdom Metazoa; phylum Chordata; order Ceratodontiformes; family Protopteridae; genus Protopterus; species Protopterus annectens. Next base: position 1,863,971,255 of record NC_056731.1, on the reverse strand, counting down.
CGGGATTGGGATCCACTCTTGCTTGCTAGTGGCTGGTTAAGTATGTTTCAAGTGGGTTTACCAAAAAACAGGAAGCTGTTTTTAGGATCTTCAATGGAATTCTTTGTGGTCCCTCTGCATTATCCTCATGTAGATTGCCCAGCACTCTTTTCATTTCATTGTTCTTTTGTTTTCTTATGTCTGTTCTCTCCCTGACCATCTACTGCACGTACCAGACCAGTATCCTTGCTTTTGCTTCTTTGGTAAGCACTCATATAAAATATTCATTCAAAATTCTTATCATATCCTTTCCAGTGTAACTCGCTATTTTCTCTCCTCTTCTCCATTTCACCTACCTATAGAAGACCTTTCTTCCCTTTCATGATTTTCTGAGCTTGATGCATTTTTCTACCCACTGTCTGGCCTCCACTACACCTCCCAGTTATCCACTCCATTCTCCATCATGATTATCTTCTTTCCTTTTCCCGTAACATTGTTCTTCAATTTCTTGTAAACCAGGCTGATTGCACTTGCATGTTTAGAAATTGAAATGGGTCTTTGGTAATAAAACCATTTCCCTTTTTTCCTCTGCAGCCATTTTAACCCTCTTTTTGTTCCTCTCCAGACTACCCTTTTTGTGATTTTACACAAGTCCTCGGTGTCTTTGCTGTCTTACCACCGTCTGAGATCTTTGTTTATGAACCTCCTTCCATTCTGTTATTATGTAGTCTGCGTGCCACCAATCTTTTTGGCTGTTCCTGATGCCTTCTAAATAATAATGTGAACTGTACTGCTTTCTGGTTACTATGTGCTGTTGGAAACATGACTTTCAGAGCCTCCATTCACATCATCCTTTTTAGAAAACACCAGATCTATGATTGCTTTTTCTTGGTTCCCAGCTGATACTTTTTGAAACCTTCCAAATCAAGCACTTCAGCCAATTTGTTCTGTCTGTACCATCTGCGGATGATGGAATAGTCCATATGAATTTCAACAGCTTGAGGTCTGAAATGACATCTGTTCTTTTCCTGTCTGTCCTTCCAATAATTCTCTTCCTGATTAGATCGTCTTCCTTGAGCAGCCTTTTCATGTTCTTCCTCTTTCTATAGCCTTTAAAAGGCATGGTTGTCCAGGTGTACCTTTCTGTGCTGTTTTAGCATTGCAGATTCTCAGGGGCTGAGATTAAACCTGTGCCTGCTGAACAGCTCCTCATCCTTCCAGCCTCTCCTGCTCCCCTACTTGTTATAATTCCTGCTTCCTACCCACTCCCAAAGCCAGCAGTCAAATTGCCCAAGTCATCCTTATCTGTCAGTCTCTTATATGGAACCATTTTGATGACCACTGTACTCCCCAACTCTCTGCACATTGATTCTAGTGAAATGATCTTCTCTATTGCTACCTGTGTGGTCACCACCTTCTGGTAATTGGAACACCATCTGTGGCGGCCCCTTTACTTTTCAGATCCATCTTGATGACACTCATAGGCCCTTTTTGTAGGAGATTTGGGCTTTTAACAACTTTCATTTTTACTAGACTCCTCCTTTTACCCTGCCTTCACTCCTGATGCTTTAAGTGATCCAGTCCCCCACCACCAACCCCTGACTCCATTTCCTATTATGTAAACCACCAACGACCAGCAAAAAATGATAGTGAACACGCAGTAATGAAGAAATAATGATTATTTATTTATAATTCCTTCAAATCCAGACCGGTTTCGGCTATTCAGCCTTTATCAATGAATGCAATAAAGTTTTTTTGAATGAAATGATTGTGACTAGTATAAATGCAGGCTGCTTCATTTCATTCAAAAAAACTTTATTGTATTCATTGATAAAGGCTGAATAGCCGAAACCGGTCTGGATTTGAAGGAATTATAAATAAATAATCATTATTTCTTCATTAATGCGTGTTCACTATCGTTTTTTTGCTGGTCGTTGGTGGTTTACATTGTTGGCTTGACCCTGCATGCCATCCTTGCGAAGCATATGGTTGTTTGCTCCATTTCCTATTATGCCTGCTTGTCTTACTTCTCCCTGTGCTGTATTTGCCTGCCCCTGACTCGCTGTGGCGCTCCTTCTTATTGTCTCCTCTCTAGACTTTTCCTTCTGCTTTCTACCAGTGTGCCCCATTTTCCTTCCCTGTCCACTTTCTTCCCTCCATTGCTGTCTCCTGCCTGCCCATCTCTGGTTCTGCCTCCCCTCCATCACTCATCACCTCTTCCTGCCTCAGTCCCTGCCCTTTTACCTTGAGTTCCTGTTCCTTGAACCCCTTCTTGCCTTCTACATACATTCTTCCCTTGTCCTCCTGACTGCTACACTCCTTCAGGTACCCCTGGCAGTAGCTGCCTGCTGTCCTCTTGCTTATCCCTTCCTGCCCAATCTCTCTCTAATTTCCAATATGACTGGCCACCAATCTTCAGATTTCTGCAACAACTTGCCTGAAGTGAAAGTATGAGTTTAGGAACGTGGAACATATGTTGATCTGATTTGTTATGTGGAAGTAGCAACTGCATTATCTTATGTTGTTCACAGATCCTTCTTTGAAAAGCGTTCAGTCTCCTACAAACCTCACGTCCTCAAACACATCAACACTTCCTGAACCTAAAGCTCTGTTCCACATTGCAAACACCTGACTCATTTCTTTCCTACTCTTCTCCATCCTGCTGTCTCCCCTTCTTTCCTCGTACATCATTCTCTTCTAATCTCTTCTTTCTTAACCTGTTTGTACTGACTGTCCATCTACGTCTGCTTATCATCTTTGCACTGCCCTTATCTAATGTCATAGATCTTCTTCACTGGGTAAGTCTTAGAATCTATAATTTTCCAACAGTACTAAACTTACTACCCGTGGTGGTGGTACTGCAGTAGCGTTGTCGCCTCACAGTAAGACGCTGTCCGGTTCAACTCTCAGTTAGAGCGTCTTCTGCATGGAGACATGCATAAATGGGCGTACCTTAATTGAAGGTTGTGCGTCAGGGCTGGCAACTCGGTATGTAAAAAATCAACTGCCAATCATTAGCGGACCGGAGTTCCGCTATGGCGACCCCTAACCGGGAAAAGCCGAAAGTCACAACAACAACAACTAAACTTACTGCAGTTCAGAGTTTTTTTCCGGTGCCCATGATTTAGTGTAGTCACCCTGGACAGCGCACACCATGATATTATATTCTAAGATGTGTCCATCCTGCTGTTTCTAGAATGTTCTGCATTCCTAACAGTTCATATCGAATCAGTGGTCCAACAGGCAGCACACTCATCGCTGGATGTTCATCGTGTTTTACTGTTGCAGTCATTACACTTGGGTTATCCTGCTGGCAGGCTACCCGCAGTCAGCCTGAATTCCAAAGTCCTGGTCCGGCGTCGGTTTCTGTCGCCTCTTCCCTGATGTCAGTGCGCCAGGGGTATAAAAGATGCAGCCAACACCATTTTCTTCTGTCTTTCTTGCCGCGCGGTTCCCAATGCAAAAGCAGTTTGCAAGTGCCGGTCGGCCGACTCCTGAGATTTTTGAAATAGAATTTCAGATCCGAAGTCTTCTATAAAGATAAGTACCCTGTTGGGGAAACTTTTTTCTTGCTCCAGACTGATGTCAGAAAAGGTTAACAATTGTATTTCTTGTGGGAAGCAAATACCTCATAAGGATTTCCATTCTTACTGTATTCCTCCTAGGCCCTGACCACAACGTTGCTAGTTGTCTGTTTTGTGCTAGATTTAACCAATGCACTATTAAGCGTCGGTATGATTTTGCTTTTCGTTACTTTGGCGAAGGTTTAACTATATAATGCTATCGGAACAACTGACGACCGGAATTCATAAAAAGCGCAAGGAAAAAGAAAAGGACAGGCAACCGAGGTCCAAAACCGATGACGAAGCCTCTTCTAGGCCAGTCGCCAGTTCTCAGTGAGGCGCTTTCGCAGCTCCTGACACCCGCTACCTCAGAGCCACAGGCTGCCTCCGACTCCCACGTGGAGACAGCTAGGCCTCTGGATACTCAAGGTATTGGGCCTTGGAAACTAATCCCTCAGATGGGTCCGGAGCCGCTGAGCAGGCATCGGCTTCTGAGGGTGTTTTCAGACCTACACAGCTTTATATCAAGCCAACTTCAGCATCCAAGACAAAGACTAAAACAGTTTTAAAGACAAGGAAACAAGTACAGCATTCTCCAGGACAGACTTCCATGCCTAAGAAACAAATGCTCAAAATGGCCGAAGACCTAATTACTTTGATCAGGGGTTCCCATCCCCCTCCTGATAAGAGGCCTAGGCAAGATACTGAATATAATTCCTCTGATCAGGTTTCCATTTCCTCTGACTCCTCTTCAGAACATGGATACTTTATTCCTCCCTATGAGGATTCTGATGCTGAAGAATCTATTCCTTCAGCTTCTCCTCCTGAGGATTACTCATTTGGGGAAACCATGCATACCATGAGGGAACATTTCCACTGGGAGAGCCAAGATTATTTAGATTCTAAGAAAAGGCTCAGAGACTTTCTTCTACTACCTCAGCACAGACCTCTTGCTATTCCACCTGTTCTAGACATTGTAGATGATGTATTTTCAGAGTCCGGCCTGTCTCCTGACTCTTTACCTCCTGCACCAGTTAAGCCAGACAGATACTACAGGGTTCCAGATTCTCATAAATTTCTATATAAAAACCCTGCTGCTGACCCAGAAACTATTTCTCAGGGTCCCAAAGGGGTCAAGGCTGCTACTGCAAAAAACCCTGTCCCCTCAGACAGAGATTCTAGGGCACTGGACAGATGGGGGAAAAAAGTTTACACTTCTGCTACCTTGGCTGTAAGGGCTTTAAATTGTCAGTTTCATATGCTTAAATATCAGCAATACTTAATGTCTCTGTTAAAACACAAAATGTTGACAAATTCTGAATGTTCTAAGAACAAGGAATTGCAGGATTTATTGCATGTAGCTGAACAAGTGGGAAAACATACTTTGCAATGTGGTTATGATTCGCTGGAGGCTTCTTGCAGGGCCGCTGTAACAGATTCTGTTATTAGAAGGCATGCTTGGTTAAAGGAACAGACTCTGCCTGATCATGTTAAAGCAAAATTATTGGATGCTCCATTACAGCATGATACTTTGTTTGGTGTTAAGGCAGAAGAGGTGTTGAAGAAAATGGAGGATAAAGCTAAATCTATGCAGGCATGAAGGGTTTCTTACAGGTACAGCCACCCAGATTTAGCAGGAACTGGCCTTCTAAGAATTGGTCCTTTCCCGTGTCAGACAGGCCACAAAGAGGCAGATACAGACGCCCTAGCGGCAGACAGCAGCCCCAGGGCTCATACAGGCCCAAACAATGGGGTGCTTCTACCTCCAAAAGCGGAGAAGACAAATCACAGCCATATAGGAAACAGTCCCAATGACTTTCATCTGCCAATGCCAAGCACTTATCTTTTGGCAACACCCTTTGGGGGAAAGCTAGCACTTTTTTCACAAAATTGGCGCATGATCACCCAGGACAAATGGGTCCTAAATATATTCTCTCAGGGCTACAGGTTCCACTTTCACACCCTTCCAAAGGCAAAAGGTATGCCAGACCTGCCACACAATCAATGGGCAGAGGCACAAAAACAAGTTTCATCTCTCATGGACATGAGGGCCATTCAGCCAGTGCCACAACAAGAGCAGGGACAATGATTTTACTTAAGACTTTTCTTAGTACCAAGAAAGGACAAAGCATGGAGACCAATTCTGGACCTGTCGATTCTAAATACTTTTCTGGACGTTCCAAAATTCAAAATGTTGACTCTACAACAGCTTCTGCCCATGCTGGGCAAGAAGACTTGGCTTGTAACTTTGGACCTCAAAGAGGCATACCTGCATGTCCTAATCAGACAATCTTGCAGAAGATACCTCAGATTCATAGCTGGCTCAGTGCACTACCAATTCTCTGCACTGCCCTTTGGCTTATCTACTGCGCCCAGGGTCTTCACAAAATGCCTGGCACCAGTAATTGCATTTTGCAGACAAAGAGGAATTCAAATATATCCCTACTCGGACGACTGCCTTATTCAAGCGGAGACCAAAGACATTCTACTAAAGCATCTGGCGTTTGTAAAAAGATTACTAATTTGCCTAGGGTACACAGTAAATGAAAAGAAATCAAAACTAGTACCCTCTCAAGAGATAATATTCCTGGGTGCAAGCTTAAATACAACTGCCCAGATGGCTTATCTCACGCCAGACAAACAAAGGCAACTGACTTCTTACTTCAAAAGCATGGTAACAAAGACCCAGTTATCTGCAAGAAAAATTCTGCAGGCTCTGGGCTACATGGCCTCCTGCATTCTGCTAATTCCAAATGCAAGACTGCATATGAGGAAACTACAATGGTATCTAAAAAGTGTTTGGACTCAACACTGCCACAGCCTGGAATCATTAATTTTGCTCATTCCCTGCCTGCAGCAGAAGTTTCGATGGTGGGCACAGGCCTGTCACCACAACAAGGGACAGCCATTCACTTTACCCACAGCCAGGCAAACACTAACAACAGATGCGTCAGATTATGCCTGGGGGGCCCACATGGCAGGAAAATGTATTCAGGGCACATGGCCCCCAAGCCAAAGGCATCTTCACATCAATCAAAAAGAGATGCTAGCTGTACAAAATGCCCTGACAGCCTTCAAAGACCTACTTCATCCAGGACAGCTGCTGATAAAGATGGACAAACACCACAGTTATGTGGTACATAAACAAGCAGGGGGGCACACATTCCTACCCCCTCTGCAGACAAGCCATGATTTTGTGGAACACAGCATTGACCTACCAAGTACACCTGCAAGCACAATTCCTGCCAGGAAAAACAAATGCTCTGGCAGACGAACTAAGCAGAAACCTCATGGATTCTCACGAGTGGAAACTAGATCCACAAATCTTCAGCATGATACAAGGAAATGGGGATGCCCAGACATAGATCTTTTTGCCTCCCATCTCAACTGCCAACTTCAGGGATTCTGCACAAGGACTTATCACAAACAAACATGGAAAGTGGATGCCTTGTCATTCAGCTGGAACAACCTTACAGTATATGCCTTTCCTCTACTGCCTCTCCTCCCCAAGGTACTCCTAAAGGTCAGACAAGAGAAGCCACAAATGTTACTAATTGCCCCAGATTGGCCACACCAACACTGGTACCCAATCCTAAGGAGCTTGTCCCAAGGCCCAGCCTGGACATTGCCTCAAATTCCTCATTTACTGACCCAACAAAACAATCAGATCCTGCACAGCCAACTCAGAACCCTAAATCTAGCTGCATGGCGGATAGTGTAACCATTCAGAATACACCTCTCTCTAAAGCGGTTATGGATGTTATTTTGGAGGCCAGGAGTCCCAGCACCAGAAAATGTTATGCAGAAAAATGGAAGAGATTCTGTGCTTGGAACCAGGCACAAGAAATTGACACGCTTGTCCCAAATATACCTCAGATTTTACAATATCTAACTGAGATGCTGGACAAAGGCCTATCCTTCACATTAATTAAGATCCATGCCTCTGCCATTTCAGCTCATTACAATGCAGACCCACCTATTTTTTCACATTCATTTCTTAGGCAGTTCCTCAGGGGGGCCAAAAATATAAGACCTCCAAGGAGAGCACCAATACCTGCATGGGGCCTCAATTTTGTCTTGGAAAAACTCACACAGCCTCCTTTCGAGCCAGCCAATACAGCTGAGATAAAATTCATATCATGGAAAACAGCTCTGCTCCTAGCAATAACTTCAGCAAGAAGAATCTCAGAGTTACAGGCATTAATAGCTGTGGAACCTTTTATTATCTTCCATCCAGACAGGGTTTCTCTAAGGACACCCAACATTTATGCCTAAGGTGGTGTCCAGTGTGGCTCTTAACCAAACCATTCATTTGCCTACTTTTTCCCAAACCCACAGAATAAAGGGGAGAGACTTCTACATTCTTTGAACATACACAGACAGCTACGCTTCTACTTTGACAAAACTAAAGCTTTCAGAAAGACTGAGCAACTTTTAGTGGCATATGCTGCAGGATCACAAGGAAAGGCTATCTCAAAGCAGACTGTTTCAAAATGGATAGGCCATTGCATTCATTTCTGCTATTCACAACATGGCAAGTCAGTGCCTAAGGGCATTAGACCACATTCTACCAGGGCAGCAGCCACCTCAGCAGCCACCCTCAGAGGAGTACCAACGAAGGATATTTTGGAGGCTGCAACTTGGACTTCAGTGCACACTTTTACTAAGCGCTACCACTTACCTCTTTACTCTAAATCCAGAGAAGGCTTTGCCACTGCAGTTCTGCAGGGCCTTATAGCCACTCCTAATTCTATTTAGACACAGCCGCCCAACTTCAGCTTTGGGATTCAACCCAATTGTAATGAGTGCAACAGTGAAACACGATGAACATTTATTTATTTTATTTTTATTTTACATTTGTTGACCGGGCTAGTCTAGCTGGATATATATCCATTTTCAGTAGAGGCCCGGGGAGAAAAGCTCCACACAGATATACAAAAATATAAAAAGTATAAAAAATATTGTTACATGGTAAATACAGGATTAATAAACCAAATAAAACAGGAAGTTTTTACATTTTAGAGATCAGAACACATTAAGAAAAGTAACAGTGAACATAATATTGCTTAAGAAAGCTAAAACAGTTATAATAACCAAATTGAACAGGAAGTTTTTACATTTCAGAGATCAGAACACATTAAGAAAAGTAACAGTGAACATAATATTGCTTAAGAAAGCTAAAACAGTTATAATACTGTAAGAGTTATGTACAATAGATCACAACAGGTTCAAGGATATAAGCAATAAGTTGATTAGAGTTTAAATAGTGTCAGTCATAATACAAGATTGAGTATTTAAATGTTTGGAACTTTGGTTAGAAGAGGAAGAAACAGGGGTGGAGATGGTTGTTAGGGTTACTACAAGGGCAGTACACAACTGTACTTTCCCACACCTATTAGTTGGATTGCTGACACTGTGGTGCACCACTTCCAAGTGTGTCATCCTTCAGATAATCAAAAATGAGGTCCCATCTGCTTGAGTTGCAGGTAGTTCAGGTGGATGTAAAAAATCCCGTGGTAACCATAAAAACACTAGGGGTCCATTATTTAGCACAACATTATTTACATATTTACAAAATGTACATATTAACAGGTGCCTATATATACATTTCTGTTTTTACAATTTATCATTTTACTTATAACATCTGCATTGTTATTCTTCCATAATTGAGCCCCCTCTCCTTTTTCACAGCAGTAATATTTTTACAAATTGCGTGCCAACTTCCATTTCCCATTAAACAAAATTTCATTCAGTCTTTCATTGCAAATAACCCATATTACTTGAAATAAATCCTTATCTACCCTTCTCAGATATTCGTCCTTCTTGCTCTTATAATATCCATAAATAATCATATTGTTATCTAAATTGTTTGTCATTAATATTCTCAAAAAAATATCTTCACACAACTTTTTCCACAGTTTCACCACTCTTTTTATACATTTCAAAAATAACATGCTTCTTGTATCTTCATCCCCACAAAATAAACATGCATTTTGAATTTTCTTTTTATATGGCATATTCGCCTTTAATGGTAACTTATTTACTACCAGTCTGCATAGGCAATCCTGGTACTTTATTGTATTGGTGCACCATGTTTTCATAATTTTAATGGCTTTAATGACTTATGGTACATTTTCTCATAGATGTACAAAATTATGTTGTTTCATCACATTGTTTATACCACATCCTTCCATCTTTCTATCATTTTTATTTTGCATGTTTGTATTTTTTCTTGATCATTTTTAATTTCTTCATTTACATACCCTAAGAACTTTTTCTACTTACGTTTAAACATTCACACTATTAATTTCTCATTCTGTTTCTTTACCAACTTGAATATTCTATGCAAGTTAAAAGAAGCAGAATCAACATCCATATTTAATAACCCAATCCCCCTTTATCTTCACTCATGTACAGCACGCCTCTTTTCAATGGGTTTAATCTTGAACCTCATACGAAAAAAAAACAGCTGCACAATTTCTTTTTCATATTTTTCTGGGGGTCATATAAACATTTGACATGTATGCAGTTTTTACAATTAATATAGACTTCATCAGGTAAACCTTTTCGTGAGTACTAATCTTTACATCCCCTACAGAAAACATATTTCTTTTGTTTCTTTTACCAAACATCATTGCATCATAACTGCATAATTTTCCCCTAATTTTTATCCCTAGCAAAGACACTTCTTTCATTGAAAAATACACATCCTAAATTTTCAACACATCATGCAAACCCTTACTTTTGTCTTTATTCAGAGTCATTCCCATTTCCTTTCAACTTGATAAACCAACACTTCCTTCATTCATATTTTGTTCTTAGTAATTGCAACTCTATCATCTGCGTATGTCAGAACTACTGGAATCACCTACTTCTTTTGCATCACATATTTAGCGTCTTTCATTTTATAAGCTACTTCACTGACTACCATAGTCATTACTACTGTAAACAATATCCCACTCATGTCTCATGAGTGGAATATTGTTTACTACTTTTAACAATAGCCCACTCATGGGCATATTTCTTTTCTCTACCCCCTATTCACTAACACACTCACTCTGTTATTCTGATATGCTGACATACACTCTCTCCTAATTGTATTACCTATTCCATACTTCTCCATAACATCCCACAAAGCATCACGTCCTCCTTTGTCAAATGCCTTGCTAATATCATCTACCATAAGCTTCACATCCTCCATGTTACTTGCATCATGCACAGTTTCTCTGACAACTAATAATAATTCTTGACATCCCTTCTCTTTTTTACCATATATAATTTCTTCTATAATATCCCTAACCCTTCAGATATCAGGAAGTTGGACCAATTATTTGTTTCTTTATCACACACCAGACTGGGAAAAGTTGTGAACAAAGTGACTTTAGCCAGATGACTCATTGATTGTATCTTATTCATCTATACCAAGTTGGGCATATCCTTCTTGAAACCCTTGCAAGCCCATTCAACCAAGGCCGTAGCAACGTCAGCTTTATTCTAGTCTATAGCTTCCATGGATGATATCTGTGCAGAGGCAACATGGGCTACTCACCATAACTTTATTACTCATTACAAATTGGATGTGGTCTCCAGGGGTAGAGCAGCATTCGTCTCAATGGTACTTAGGAACATCCTTCCTTAAGTCCACCCAGGATATAAGGTAGCTAGGGACTCTGTCCCACAGGTTGAGGAATGAATGAAAATTGACATAATCAGATAAAGAAGTTATGTACTCACCATAAAGTTCCATCTGTGTTGTCCATTTTCATTCTTCCTCAACCCCCTCTTCATTTCTGGAAGAATGGGTGATTAATGGATTATTACCTTCTTTGGCATAATTTTGCAGTTCCAGATATAGTCTCCATGAAACTCTTTGTCTGTTTCTGTCAGTAAACTCAATAGGAGGTAATTGACATAGGTGCATTGTGGGTAAGGGATGAGCTTAAGAGTTCTTGATTCCCACAAGCTATTGTAGTGGCTGAGTCGGTACCGAGGATCGGAATTGAGCCCACAGGTTGAGGAAGAATAAAAATGTACAACACAGATGGAACGTTGTGGTGAGTACATCATTTATTTTTACTGATTTTGCTCCTCAGTGATTTTTCAGAAAACCACCAATTTTATGAGGAACAGACCAAAAATATGAGGCAAAAATCTGAACATTCTGTGAAAATATAGACAAGGCCAGACTTTCTTCTGTTGGTATATGTTTAATTCACAAAAGGCACGTTGGTTGGTCTGTCCAGTCAGCGTGCTAATTTTTGAATAACAATGATGCATCATTAAATACCAAGTTGTAAGCGTATATGCGATCAAATAACCAAAAATATATATAACAGATATACGCTAAGAAGGACCGTAGCTCACTGCTAATGCTTACTTTCAAAAATCACTTTTAGTAGAGAACAAATAAAAACAAACCCCTAAAGGTTAAAACTATTTTACACACAGGTTAAGTGCTTTCATCTGCTAACTGCAGACTTCATCAGAACAATAAAATGCGTGTTCCTCTCCCCTATGTAATACATTTTCAAAAAATGAAGATCCAATGGGAATGCTCAACCAATTGACCTTCTCATGAATAAAACATAACCTTATGAATATTCATTAATTCTACTCATTCAGCCTACACAGTTTTATGTTCCCCAAGGATCTATTCTTGGCCCTCTTCTCTTCACCATCTTTGTTAATGACCTGCCCGCAATCACCCCCCATGCCACATGCATTCAATATGCAGATGATTCGACTATCATCAGCGCTGCCTCCAACCTGGCAGACCTCACTGCTTCAACCCAAGACACCTTTAACCTAATAGAAAAATGGTTCTCAAGTCGTCAACTAGTTCTCAACCCCAACAAAACAAAACTACTTACTTTCTCACCCAGTAACAAGACTCTTCCCCCCACCTTCTCTATTACATCCTCCAATGGAATCACTATATCACCAGAAGCTCACACAAAGCTATTAGGTGTTACCATTGATAACTCCCTTAAATTTGACACCCATTTCAATCTAACCATCAAAACCGTCAATAAAAAGCTTGGCTCTCTCTATAAAGTAAAACACTTTCTCACTCCTCACGCTAAAATTACAATTGCCAGCACACACCTACTATCAACTCTTTTCTATGCCTCCCCTTTTTTTACAAACCTAAACAAGACAACCCTTAACAAACTTGCTTCTTGTTGCAATCACATAGCTAGATTTGCCACAAATTCCACCTTTAGAAAGCACCACTGCACTAACTTGAAGCAACTAGGGTGGTTAGAGTTTTCCAGCCAACTCCATTTCAACCAACTCAAAACGGCTCACCAGATACTATATCACCCAGAGAAAACACCAGCTCTGAAAAACATCATTCACCCCTATATTAACCTGCAATCTTTACGCTCCTCCAGTAAGATCTTAGCTCAAACTACCAAAGCCAATAATTCTGCTGGGGATTCTCTATTCTCAAACTTTGTAGGTAAAATGTGGAACTCCCTACCGACCATGCTCACCTCAGAACCTTCACTCCTACAATTCAAAAAAAAGCTTAAACCCCATCTCAATACTCTCTGGCAATGTCCCTGTTCCAAACCTGATTAACCACTATCATTTACCCTTCTCTTACCTCACTGTCCTTAACCGCTTTTTAACAAGGCACCTCGCCTTTGTAACTGACCTATGTTTTTTTTATATGCTGCTGTTATTTTTTTCCCAAGATGTGATGTATCTTTATATTGTATTTAGAACTCAACTATCTTCCTTTTTTGCATTAACAATGTTCATATGTCTGTTATGTACCTGGAGCTTTTCTCCCCGGGCCTCCACTGAAAATGGACATGTATCCAGTCGGACTCTCCCGGTTAACAAATGTAAAATAAAATAAATAAATAAATAAATAAATGTTTCACCCTGTTACCATACAGTTTCTAAGTATAACTATAAAGCAATCACATATGTATATGTATATCACATTTTGGTATAAAAACACATTTATACATTTTTAAGTAATTTGTGCTATCTTAAAAAATATATGTACTTCTTTAAAACGCAATATTACACTTTTGCTGTATAATATAAGAACACGTGAGAGGAAAAAAAAACATATGACATATAAATACTGATTTGTGCTATATTAAAAATATATACATCTTTAACACTCAATATTGCACTTTGGTTATTTAGACATTGTAACCTGACACGTTGCCTCCTTTCTTGTTGCACCAGCTTTCATTTTTAATTTTTTTTATTCCCTTGTTTCTTACTTTATTTAGTGCGTACATATACCCTACGGCAATATGTCATTCATATCCCTGCATCCAAGATTGGTTCAGTGGAAATATGGTTGTTCAACCCAGGTTCTTTGGTTGCATTTAGCCTGAGTTGCCATTTGACCTCTTTTTTCTGCTAATTTGACCTTAACATTTCCTCCCCTTAAGTCTACCTTTACCTATTCTAAAATCCCAAATTTAAACACGTGGCTTGCATCATATTTAAGTATGTGTCTACACAAATCATTGTTTTTATCATTTTTCCTTATGCAGCAGGTGTGATCATATATCCTGTTCCTCAATTGTCTGTCCGTCTTCCCCACATAATAACTCGGACATGCCATACACTTAGCCAAGTATATGAAATGTTGGGATACACAACTCCCTTTCTTAAACCTTACTCTAGTGTGGTTGGCGTCCCCTAATATAATTAATTTCTCTTCTATAATCTCCTTACACTGCTGACGCTGCCCAGATTTTTTGGTGTACCCGCCTCCAATGTCACCCTTTGTTCTGCCCTTCACTGTCTCAAACCTATTCTTAAGGTTGGACCCAGTCTTGTGAACACACATAGGCCCTGTACCCACTTTACTGTAAACCAAATCATCACTTCTTAAAATATTCCAATTTTGCCTCATTATTTCCTTTATCTCCTCACATATGGACTGCACTCCACTACACAAGCCCTGCGGTATGAATTTTCCTTCTCTTTCTCATGTTCTCCCCTGTATTTCTCCAACCCAATACCAAGAAGTGCTTTGTATTTTTTCCCCCATTCTCAGACTACATATTGAGTGACATAGTTGATTAAATATCTGAGGTCACCCCTTTCTCCCAATAATGTTCCTATATATTGTAACTCTCTTCATTTCATTGGTCAGATGTCATTCTCGCAGCTCTTATGCACTGACCCTTCATGATGCTCTTTTTTTGACTTGCTGGGTGACAGCTAGTGTATTCTAAATATGAGTTACTAAAGGTTTCTTTTCTATATAATTACACAAACTCCACTCCACACACCTTCAGATAGAAACAACTCTGATCCAAAACAATACCAAAACAGCAAAATCTTCAGAAGTCAGGAATCGAAAAACAGGAACCAAAGTCAAATCCAAAAGCCAACTCTTTATTCTCCAGCGCCTCGGTGTAACCACCTTTCAAGAGAATAAAGAGTTTGCCTTTGGATTTGACTTTGGTTCCTGTTTTTCGATTCCTGACTTCTGAAGATTTTGCTGTTTTGGTATTCTTTTCTGTATAGTCTGTATTTGAATCCTGCTATCCCATTCGATACAAAGGTGTCTAGATATGCTATCCCTGTCATGCTACTAGTATGGGTGAATTTTAAATAGCTACTGGTGTCATTCAGATACTTCACACATGCATCTACTTCACTTGTTGTAACATCCCAGAAAATAAAAATATCCAAAAACCTAGTGTAGCATATACATTTACTAGCATATTGACTATCCAAAATATATCCGCTTTCCCAGCCTAGCAACACCATATTTGCATATCTGGGGGGCACACGCCGCCCCCATGGCTACCCCGCTTTTTTGTCTATAGTATTCACCCTCGAACCAGATGTAATTAAAATCTAATACAATAGACATAAACTCACAAATTAAACTTGTCTTTTCCCTCTCAAAGTTCATGTACTTCTGAATACTGTTACTAAACCGTTCTAGTCCTTCTTCCTTTGGGATGCAGGAGAACAAGTCCACCACATCAGTGGTTACAAACATTAACCCTTCCTTCCAAATTTCCTGTTTCAACCTTACAAAAAAATCCCATGAATTTTTCACTATATGGTGCACTCTGTCATATATGGGTTTTAACCACCCATCTATTATTTTCCCTGGTATGACCCTGACCTTGAGTAGCATCTTGCCCTCACCAAGAATGATGCCACAGTATAAAGAGAACATGATTAGTTTCAACAATTGGCTAAAGTATTGGTGTCATTCAAAGGGGATCTAGTGTCTGTCAGCCTGGGATGATATGCTTGACAAGCCACGTTGCTTCGCTAGGGACGGCTTGCACCTGTCACCCTTAGGCTTTCGTATACTGGCCAAGGCTCTTGCCACCCCCATAGTGCCTTTTTTAGGCAAGGCTCAAAGGACAAACCCACTTCCATAGACAAAACAAGGATAAAAAAACTAAAGGTAATGCTACTCAATGCCAGAAGTCTAAACCTCAAGATGCATGCACTCGAGGCTGTCCTCAGTATGGAGAAAATCGATGTCTGTGCAGTAACAGAAACCTGGTTCAAGGCTCCTGAGAGTACCCCAGCACTACCAGGTTATAACTCATACCATGCGTTTCGGCCCCAAAACTCAGACCGAAACACAAAAGGAGGGGGAGTATCTATATTCATCAAATATACCTACACCTCCAGGTTAGTGGCACTGCACGAAGCATCGGAAACCATCCATGTGCAATTAACAGTGGGCAAAACTGCCTTTCAGTTTGTAGCCTGCTACAGAACACCCTCCCTATTACAGGAACCCCATTTGGCATTCCTGAGAACACTGGAGAATATGAAGGTCTCTCCAAACGCTATGTTATTGGATGACTTCAACTACCCAAACATTGACTGGGAAAAAAGCCCAAACACCCTCGCCCAACGGTTCCTTGAATTTATAAACTCTAACGCAATGGAACAACTGGTCACCACTCCCACAAGAGGGAACAACATATTGCTACAACAACATTGCCCGCTTTGCCACTAGTAACCCCTTTAGAACTCATCACTGTATTAACCTGAAACTTCTAGGCTGGCTTGAACTACAAAACCTTCTGTTAATCCCTCAACTCACTATTGCCCATAAAATCTTATACCAACCAAACAAAACCCCAATTCTTTCTAAACTTTTAATCCCTTATAACAACCTAAACTCCCTTCGCTCATCCAGTAAACTTATGGCTACCATAACAAAGACTTATAATTCCGCTGGTGACTCTCTCTTTAATAATACTGTAGGAAGGAACTGGAATCTGCTTCCTAGCGACATAACACTTACTACATCTCTGCCTCTCTTTAAACACAAAATCAAAGATTACTTCCAAAGCCACTGGCTCTGTTCCTGCTCAAAACCTGACTAATCCTTCACCTCCTCTGCGCTTTCCTACTACTCTGCACTTTCCTACTGCTTTACTTTCCCTCTCTTACTGTATTCTGCTTCAGTCTACCTCCTTTTAGAGTATTCTGTTTCATCTTACCTCTAAGCTAATCTGTCACTACTTTCCCTTCTCTTTTCTTATATTGCTTCCTTCCTCCTCTCCTATTTTAGTGCTTCTCTTTCTCCTTCTGTTACTAAGATTAGTTCTTTATAACATTATTAATCAATTTTGCTCTCTGTTTTGTGCCTTGTTCTTGATGTTATTTCAACTACTTAATGTTATTTTTATAAATATGATCCTCTCTTTGAATATATCTGTTATTGCTACTATATTTTTTATTTGTCTATTCATCTATGATGATTTTGTCCATTTGCTTGTCTATTGTAACATTTTGTGTTCAATTTTATGTGGAGCTTTTCTCCCCGGGCCTCTACTGAAAATGGAAATGTATCCAGCTAGACTAGCCCGGTCAACAAATGTAAAATAAATAAAATAAATAAATATTGGACCT
Organism: Protopterus annectens; assembly: GCF_019279795.1. Classification (NCBI taxonomy): domain Eukaryota; kingdom Metazoa; phylum Chordata; order Ceratodontiformes; family Protopteridae; genus Protopterus; species Protopterus annectens. The sequence goes on along the minus strand of NC_056731.1, from coordinate 1,863,953,829 downwards.
GGTCATCACCAACATGGGGACTCTATGTTCCACACCAGAGGTAAACCCCTCATTGGTAAGATCAGACCATAAACAAATTTCCCTGGGCATCCATATCCCGTCCCTACCCCCAGCCAAGGAAATCACTGTAAAGAATTTCTCAAAAGCCAACTTTGCACTTCTCAAGACTGAGGTGGAATCCTTCAAAGCCCCTGGGCCAGAGGATAATACAGCCCAATCCGCAGAATCCTTTACAAATGCTTTCTATGAGCACCTGCAGGAATGCATGGATCGTGCTATCCCAAATAAAACCAAGACTCACTCCTCCAAAAACAGGAGACCGGTCTGGTGGACCCCAGCCATAAATAAGCTATACAACATAAGGAGGAAGCTACTACATGACAGAGCAAAATCCCAAAAAGGGAAGGCATCTCTGATCAGTATTAGCAAGAAACTTCGATCCCTCATAAAATCATCAAAGGCCAGTTTCGAAAGAAAAATTGCCCTAGACACTAAAGATAATCACAAGGCCTTCTTTAATTATGTCAGGAACATGGGCGGAAACTCCCAGATATGCTCTGAATTGTTGCATAACGGTACAAAATATACCGAACCTACAGACATAGCCAACATCCTGGCAGACAGATTCAGTGCAAACTTCATTTCCCGGAGGCTCCCCTCACTCTGGAATAGAATCCCAATTCATGTTAGACATAGCCCCTCACTTACCCTCTTCAAGCAAAATCTTGACGCGTGGATGGGAAATCGCAAATTCACCCCTGAGATCTCTTCTGTGTCCCTGCTAGACAGAGGCACAGTAAACTAATCTTAAAAGGGTACCTTCTGTGACCTACTTTACAGAGACACAGTAGGCTAATCTAATAGGGAGGCGGAAGCCAAATACACTCTGGCTAGGCTTATAAATGCCTTAGGGCAGATAGCCTAGTATCTACCTATGAACCATATGGGAATGTCTTAGACCTACTTCTGGAAATAATGGGCCTGTAAGTGGGATCTTCAGTACTTTTATGGATCTTTGGGATCCCTACTATGGTGGCAAGTACTGGATATTCCACTCTCAAAAAGCTGGACAAATTCGTATCTGTCCTGTTGTCCAAAAAGAACTCCTCTACATATAAATCAGTCCTTCTGTGTCCGATATTTACTTCATTAATAGAAGATACCATATACTTACTATCGTTATGTAATATTTCAAATATTTTGTTATTGTAATCCTGTGTTTCTGCTAGTGCTATGCCCCCCCCCCATCCGGTTTCATAACTCGAATGTCGGTCTCATAACATATTTCATTTAATAATTTGTTTTCCTCCCTACTTAAGTTGTACCTTCTCTTTCCCTTCGTACACTTCTCTTGTAACTTATACATTTCCTCTGTGACCAACCTCTCATATATAGCTAAAGTAGGATGTAAAAGGGGCGTATATTTACTTTCTTTATTAAACACATTCTCCTGTACACTTCTTTGGTTGTCCTGAAAGTGTATGGCCAAATGTAATTTCCTTAAGTACAATTTAAACTCCATTAAGGTATCTACTACATTGAATTTTCCATAAGGGACATATTTCATACCTTTTGTGAACAACAAATTGTGTGTAATTATATATATTAAATTGCCCCATACTGAATTGTACAGCATTGTGCTGCTTTATCTCCAATTCGTTGTCTCGTTTCTCCATCCTTCCTTCCCCTGCCAATGATGCACCCCCCCCACCTCTCTTCTGATGTTCATCGTGTTTCACTGCTGCAGTCATTACACTTGGGTTATCCTGCCATCAGGTGGTTCCGCAGTCGGCCAGAGTTCCAAAGTCTTGGTCTGGCGTCGGTTGCTGTCGCTTCTTCCCTGACGTCAGTGCGCCAGGGGTATATAAGATGCAGCCGACGCCTTTTTCTTCAGCCTTTCTTGCCGCGCAGTGCCCGAAGCAAAAGCAGTTCGCAAGTGCCGGTCGGCCGACTCCTGAGATTTTCAATTCGAATTTTCAGAACCAACGTCTTCAATAAAGCTAAGTATCCCGTTGGGAAAACTTTTTCTTGCCTCAGACCGATGTCAGTAAAAGTTAATAATTGTATTTCTTGTGGGAAGCAAATACCTCATAAGGATTTTCATTCTTACTGTATTCCATGCCTAGGCCCAGACCACGACGTCACTAGTTGTCGGTTTTGTTCTAGATTTAACAAACGCACTATTAAATGTTGGTTTGATTTTGCTCGCCATTACTTTGGCCGAAGGTTTAATTATACCATGCCGTCGGAACAACCGACGACTGGAATACACAAAAAACGCAAAGACAAGGATAAGGACAGGCATCCGAGGCCCAAAACTGACAATGAAGCCTCTTCTAGGCCAGTCGCTGGTTCGCTGGTTCTCAGTGAGGCGCTTTCACAGCCCCTGACACCCGCTACCTCGGAGCCACAGGCCGCCTCCGACTCCCACGTGGAGATGTCTAGGCCTCTGGATACTCAAGGTGTTGGGCCTACGGAAACTAACCCTTCAGATGGGTCCGGAGCCGCTGAGCAGGCATCGGCTTCTGAGGGTGTTTTCAGACCTTCACAGCTTACCATAAAAACTACAGCCAAGTCTAAAACTCCATTAAAGACAAAGAAGCAAGTACAGCATTCACCTGGGCAGGCCTCCATGCCTAAAAAACAGATGCTCAAAATGGCCGAAGACTTAATTACTCTGATTAGAGGTACCCCTCCCCCTTCTGATAAAAGGCCTAGGCAGGATACAGACTATGATTCCTCTGACCAGGTTTCCATTTATTCTGATTCCTCTTCAGACCAGGGATACTCTTTACCCCCTATGAGGACTCTGATGCTGAAGAATCAATTCCTTCAGCCTCTCCTCCAGAGGATTATTCTTTTGGGGAAACTTTACATACCATGAGGGAGCATTTCCATTGGGAGGGCCAGGATTTCTCAGAATCCAAGAAAAGGCTCAGAGACATTCTTTTATTACCTCAACACAGACCCCTTGCTATTCCGCCAGTGTTAGGTATTGTGGATGATGTGTCCTCTGAATCCAGTTTAAATCCTGATTCTTTGCCCCCTGCTCCAGTCAACAAGCCAGACAGGTACCACAGAGTCCCCGACTCTCACAAATTTCTTTATAAAACCCCTGTTGCTGACCCAGAAACTATTTCCCAGGGTCCCAAAGGGGTAAAGGCTTCCACGGCTAAGAATCCAGTTCCCTCTGACAGGGATTCTAGAGCATTAGACAGATGGGGGAAGAAAGTTTACACTTCTGCAACTTTAGCAGTGAGAGCTTTAAATTGCCAGTTTCACATGCTTAAATACCAACAATATTTAATGTCTCTGTTAAAACAGAAAATGATTACAAGTTTAGAAAATCCTGATTTATAAGGAAATGCAGGAGTTATTGCATGCAGCTGAACAAGTGGGAAAACATACTTTGCAATGTGGTTTTGATTCTTTAGAGGCTTCTTGTAGAGCAGCAGTTACAGGATCTGTGATTCGAAGGCAAGCTTGGTTAAAAGACCAAGGTTTACCTGATCATGTTAAGGCTAAATTATTGGATGCTCCTTTACAGCAGGATATTTTATTTGGTGTTAAGGCAGAAGAGGTATTAAAGAAAATGGAGGATAAGGCAAAATCTATGCAAACGGTGAAGGATTTCTTACAGGTACAGCCACCTCGATTTAGCAGAAATTGGCCTTCAAAGAATTGGTCCTTTCCGGTGTCGGACAGACCACAAAGAGGCAGATACAGACGCCCAAGAGGCAGATCTCAGCCCCAAGGCTCTTGCAGACCACGACAGTGGGGTGCTTCAACCCCAAAAGGAGGTGAAGACAAGTTAAAACCTTACAGGAAACAGTCCCAATGACTTCCCCCTTTGAATGCCAAGCACTTACCTTATGGCAGCTCCCTTAGGGGGAAAACTTGCACTTTTTTCTCAAAATTGGCATATAATCACCCAAGACAAATGGGTTCTGAATATTGTGTCTCAAGGTTACAGGTTCCACTTTCACACTCTACCAAGGTTAAAAGGAATGCCAGACCTGCCACAAAATCAATGGGCAGAGGCACAAAAACAAATTACACCCCTCATGGACATGAGAGCTATTCAAAAAGTGCAACAACAGGAACAAGGATAAGGATTTTACTCAAGACTTTTTCTGGTCCCCAGAAAGGACAAAGCCTGGAGACCCATACTAGACCTTTCTACTCTAAATACTTACCTGGATGTTCCAAAATTCAAAATGTTGACACTACAGCAGCTTATTCCCATGCTGGGCAAGAAGGCTTGGCTTGTTACTTTGGACCTCAAAGAGGCATACCTGCATGTCCCTATCAGACAAAATTGCAGAAGATACCTCAGATTCATAGCTGGTTCAATGCAGTACCAATTCTCTGCACTGCCCTTTGGCTTATCTACTGCGCCCAGGGTCTTCACAAAGTGCCTGGCACCAGTAATTGCATTTTACAGACAAAAAGGAATTCAAATTTATCCGTACCTGGATGACTGCCTCATTCAAGCAGAGAGCAAGGACATTCTTCTATAGCATCTGGCGTTTGTAAAAAAGTTATTAAGTTGCCTGGGGTACACAGTAAACGAAAAGAAATCAAAACTAGTGCCCTCACAACAGATAATATTCCTCGGTGCCAGCTTAAATACAATGGCCCAGATGGCTTATCTCACGCCAGACAAGCAAGAACAACTGACTCAGTACTTTCAATTGATGGCAACAAAGACCCAACTCCCTGCAAGAAAAAGTCTGCAGGCCTTGGGATTCATGGCATCCTGCATGCTATTAATTCCATATGCCAGACTGCATATGAGGAAATTACAGTGGTACCTAAAAAGTGTATGGACTCAACACTGTCACAGTTTGGAAGCAGTAATACCACTAATTCCCTGCCTACAACAGGAGTTTCGATGGTGGGCACAGGCATGTCACCTCAACCAGGGACAGCCTTTCACTCTACCCACAGCCAGGCAGACACTAACAACAGATGCTTCGGATTATGCCTGGGGAGCACACATGTCAGGAAAATGTATTCAGGGCAAGTGGACCGCAGACCAAATGCATATTCACATCAATCAAAAAGAGATGTTGGCTGTACAAAATTCCCTAACAGCTTTCAAGGACCTTCTGCATCCAGGACAACTATTACTAAAGACAGACAACACCACAGTTATGTGGTACATAAACAAGCAAGGGGGCACTCATTCTTATCCCCTATGCAGACAAGTCATGACTTTGTGGGACACAGCTCTAGCCTATCAAGTTCATCTACAAGCACAATTCCTGCCAGGAAAGAAAAACACTCTGGCAGACGACTTAAGCAGAAACATCATGGATCCTCATGAGTGGAAATTAAATCCACAAGTATTCAGCATGATAACACAAAAATGGGGATGCACAGACATAGATCTCTTTGCCTCCCCAAAGAATTGCCAACTACAAAAATTCTGCACAAGGACTATACCTTCCCACCACTGCCTCTCCTTTCAAAGGTACTCCTAAAAGCCAGACAAGAAAAACCACAGATGATCCTGATTGCCCCAGACTGGCCACGCCAGCAGTGGTACCCAAGCTTAAAGAACTTATCTCAAGGCCCACCATGGATTTTACCTCAAACTCCACACCTTCTGACTCAACAAAACAATCAGATCCTGCACAGTCAGCTCAAAACCTTAAACCTGGCTGCATGGCAGATTCATTAGTCAAGCAGACAACACCTCTCTCTAAAGCTGTTATGGATGTCATTTTGAAGGCCAGGAGGCCTAGCACCAGGAAATCTTATTCAGAAAAGTGGAAGAGATTCTTTGCCTGGAACCAAACTCAAAGCTTTGACCCTCTTGTCCCAAATATTCCTCAGATATTACAATACTTAACTGAGATGCTGGACAAAGGACTATCCTTTTCATCCATTAAGATCCACGCCTCTGCCATCTCGGCTCATTACAACACAAATCCTCCTATTTTCTCTCATCCATTGCTAAAACAGTACAAGGGGCTAAAAACATAAGACCGCCCCGGAGAGCACCAACACCAACTTGGGACCTCAATTTTGTCTTGGAAAAACTAACTTTACCTCCTTTTGAGCCAGCCAATTCAGCAGAATTAAAATATGTATCATGGAAAACTGCTCTGCTTCTGGCAATGACCTCAGCACGAAGAGTCTCAGAGTTACAGGCACTAATGGCAGTAGAGCCTTTCATCATTTTTTACCAAGACAGGGTTTCTTTACGAACAAACCCTTCATTTATGCCTAAGGTGGTATCCAGTGTGGCTCTTAACCAAACTATTCACTTGCCAACTTTTTATCCAAATCCCCAGAATAAAGGGGAGAGACTTCTGCATTTCTTGGACATACACAGACAATTACATTTCTACTTGGACAAAACAAAAGCTTTCAGAAAAACTGAGCAATTGTTTGTAGCATATGCTGCAGGATCACAGGGTAAGGCTATTTCAAAGCAGACCATTTCAAAGTGGATAGGACACTGTATCCAGTTCTGCTACACACAGCATGGGAAACCTGTACCTAGTAATATTAGGCCACATTCCACCAGGGCAACAGCCACTTCAACTGCCTACCTTAGAGGAGTACCTACCAAAGATATCTTGGAAGCTGCAACATGGAGTTCAGTGCACACCTTTACCAAGCATTATCACTTGCCTCTTTATTCTAGATCCAGAGCTGGCTTTGCCACTGCAGTGCTGCAGGGCCTCTTAGCCACCCCAAATCCTCTATAGAACCAGCCACCCTAACTCAGCTTTGGGATTCAACCCAAGTGTAATGACTGCAGCAGTGAAACACGATGAACATAGTACAGTTTTGTACCTACCATAAATGTAGATGTTCGAGTGTCTTCACTGCTGCAGTCCTGGTTACCCACCCGCCATCCCCTCTTTCTTAGCTGGGACTAATCTATACCTTTCTACCCTATACTACCTATGTGATGTATTTGCTGGTAACTGAAGATTTTGTTTTACCTTGTTGTATGTTTTCTTAGCAATATGTATTGCCTACCTATTTGGGGGCACCTGACATCTGTGGCAAGAAAAACTGAAGAAAATGGCGTCGGCTGCATCTTATATACCCCTTGTGCACTGATGTCAGGGAAGAAGCGACAGCAACCGACGCCAGACCAAGACTTTGGAACTCTGGCCGACTGTGGGACCGCCTGACGGCAGGATAACCCAAGTGTAATGACTGCAGCAGTGAAGACACTCTAACATCTACATTTATGGTAAATACAAAACTGTACTTTCTCCCCCCCTCCATGCATCCCTGAGCTCCCCTGTCCATTATTGAGTCCTGCCTAAAAAAAACGTTTTCACCGTTGTAATGTGTTCTATTTTCATTTCTATCCATGTAAGGGTAAAATTTCCTACTTCTACCATAAGTACTATTATGTGCTCTGTCTTCCTTCTTCCATATATAAGCCATTTGTTTATCATACTGTTCAATATCTCTTTGTAATTTGCGACACTTCTTATTAAACATTTTCTTACTCTTATCATCTACAAAGTCATATTGCTTCACATATATTTTTTCCCACTGGTTAAATAACAAATCATTCTGTATTTTTTCATTCAGTTGTTCAACATCCTTTAACAAATGGCATAACTTGTCATTACATTTGATTAAAAACTCCATAAATTTAAAACCAAAACTGTCAAACAATAAATTGCATTATTTTTTTATTTTCTGCATTTAATTCCATTCCCATTGGTATCTTGAAAAATCGAAGCCCCTTGGGTACAATTTTTAACTTAATGCATTTAATTAAGTATGCATTGTCCATTTGTAACCCTCGAATAACCCCCAGCTGTTTCCCAAAGTTATATATTAAGTCTTTCAAAGTCTTTTCATAGTTTTCTTGTTGGTTGTCAACACAGTTGTCTATAGGACTCAGTTTCTATTTGTTAAAAGTAAACTGTTGCTCTAAGTAGGATTCCAACCCTGCACCACATAATACATTAATATTTCTTTTACTAGCAGTTGCCTGCTGTTTGCTATTACTCTTGAAGGTTGAGTAATTCACAGTACCTGAGTACTGACGTTGTGCAACTGTTGAATATGTCCCAGTAGTGGCCACTCTCTTCGGCTTAGCCCCTGCAGCTTCATAAACATCCGAATTGTCGCCTGTACGTTTTTCATTTAAAACGCACACCAACACCACTTCCTAGCTGGCTGCAACCCCGTAAGAGCATCCGTTTCCACTACTATGCTGCCCTCCATTACTTCCATGGGTTGTTCTGTCTCTAGCCCTCTGATACTCGCCCCTCCCTTCCCCCAAATTCCTCGATGACATCATCACGCAGGGTTGGTTGTCATTATGCAAGCTTGGTTGACTGAGCACCTCTATCAGCCTTGTTCGTTTTCCCTTCAGGATATCCACCTCGTACTGTAACCGGTGGATATTGAGTGTTAAAGATGTATATATTTTAATATAGCACAAATGAGTATTTATATGTTATATATGGTTTTTTTTTGTTTTTTCTCCATGTGTCCTTATATTATACAACAAAAGTGTAATGTTGCGTTTTAAAGAAGTACATATATTTTTTAAGATAGCACAAATTATTTAACAATGTATAAATGTGTTTTTATACCAAAATGTAATATACATATACATATGTGATTATTTTATAGGTATACTTAGAAACTGCGGTGGTGGTGCTGCGGTAGCATTGTCGCTTCACAGTAAGACGTTGTCCTGTTCGATTCTCAGCTGAAGCGTCTTCTGTGTGCAGACATGTGTGAATGGGCGTACCTTCGTTGAAGGTTGTGTGTCAGGGCCGGCAACTCGGCACGTAAAAATCTATTGCCAATCATTAGCGGACCGGAGTTCCGCTGTGGCGACCCCTAACCGGGAAAAACCGAAAGACAAAACAACAACTTAGAAACTGTGTGTTAACAGGGTGTAACATAAAACTGAGTAGGCTGAATGATCATAATTAATGAATATTCATAAGGTTATGTTTTATTCATGAGAAGGTCAATTGATTGAGCATTCCCATTGGAGCTTGATTTGTTTTTAAAATGTATTTTATAGGAGGGAGAAACACACATTTCATTGTTCTGATGAAGTCTGCAGTTAGCAGATGAAAGTGCTTAGCCTGTGTGTAAAATAGTTTTAACCCTTAGGGGTTTGTTTTTATTTGTTTTCAATAAAAAGTGATTTTTGAAAGTAAGCATTAGCAGTGAACTACGGTCCTTCTCAGTGTATATTTGGTATATTTTTGGTTACAATGACGTATCACTGTATAATTGACATAACATGTTTCTAAGTATCATTTGATGTACTGTGTAATGCCGAAGCAACATTGCCTTTTTTCATTTGACAAGTGCTACTCAGAGATGCCTGATAGTGATGCTGTTTATTAAGGAAGCAAAATACAGTAGCACGGTGTTTGTAGTGTAATGCACTATTCAGTGGGCACAGCAGTGACAAGTTATAGTCAAATATAAGGAAGTGAGGTGTTTCACTTTATTTTACATACCAACAAGTAATAGACAGCATATACATACTTTCTGTGTATTTTTATTTATTTTACATTTGTTGACCGGGATTGTCCATCTGAGCTAAGTAACCCTTTTTCAGCGGAGGCCCGAGGAGAAAAGCTCCAACAAGTAATACAGACTGACATTTACAGTATACATTGATCAGCAAAAGAAGAAGAAAAAAACTTGTAATCAGTAGAGTAATTAATGAAAAAAAAGCATAATGAGTACAATAACTAGTACAGAAGAAATTAAAGATCATATACACATCAGCAAATTGGGCGGCCACGGTGATGCAGGGGTTAGCATTGTCACCTCACAGCAAGAGGTTCTCTGGTTCAATCCTCGGTTGGGGTGCCTTTTGTGTGGAGTCTGCATGTCCTCTCTGTGGCCACGTGGGTTTCCTCTGGGTGCTCCGGTTTCCTCCCACATCCCAGAGACATGCTGCAGGTGGGTTGGACACTCTAAATTGGCCCTAAGTGTGTCGGTGTGTGCCTTCTGTGGAAGGTCAGGTGCCGAGCTGGCAACTCGACACTGTAAAACGTCACTGCCAATCATGAGTGGATAGATGATCTGCTATGGCGACCCCTAACCGGGAAAAGCCGAAAGAAGAAGAAGAAGAATACACATCAGCAAATTATTAAATAGGTTAACATCATCCAGAGTAGTGTTTAAGTAATGAGGTAATAAGAGTAAGTGAGATTTGAGATGGTATGAAGGTGGGAGTGGAAGGTGGGACAAAGTTAGGGGTGGAAGAAGGATTACAGAGGACGATTACAGTGTCAAGTCCATTTACTTTGCAGGTATTCTTTGGTAGCAGCCTTAAATTGTTTTTGTTGCTCAAGGGACCTAATTTCAAGTGGGTGGTTGTTCCAAGCCTTGGTAGGGTTGTAGCTATAGAGATTGCAGCCAAATTTGGTTTTGGGTCTGTAGGTTTGCAGGAGGCCTTGACTGGAGCTACGGAGAGGCCTGGTGGGTGAATATTAGGAGATTAGAGATGAGAGGGGGTAGGACAGTAGAAAGGTTGTTAGAGGACTGAGTGAATGATCTGAAGCTGAGTGAGAAGGAGCAGGTGAGATAGTCCGAGCCAATTTAGGTCTTTCAGTGAGAGACAGTGATGGGACTTGTAAGTATTTTGGGCAGCAAATCTATCTTGATATAGGTGGATTCTAGTTTGGTTAACAGTCCTGAGTTGAGACTAGTGAGAATTTGAGAGCAGTAGAGTAAACTAGATAGGAGATAGGCATGAGAGACAGTTATCTTAGCTTCCCTGGTGAGAAAGTTTTTGTTACAATAAAGGAGACCAAGTTTCTGATGAGATTTCCTGATACATTTATTGATATGTAAGTCAAACTTAAGCTGGTCATCAATAATGACACCTAAGAGTTTTGTGCCATGTTCAACCTCAATTGGGGTGTTATTTAGGGACAATATTGAGAAGGGGGATTTGACATGGTTATGATTTTTAGGGAGAAAAAGTAGAAGCTTGTTTTTTGGGGGGTTAAGGATAAGTTGTTTTTTTGGAGAGCCAGTTTTCTACAGAGTTGAAGGAGGCCTGTATAGCAGATATGAGTTCAGAGGGAGAGTCGGCAATGGTGATAACTGTAGAGTCATCTGCATATTGTACCAGAAATGACTGAGGACATAAAGAGTGGAGAAGATTGGTAAAGATGTTAAAAAGTAATGGGCCAAGGATGGAGCCTTGAGGAACACCCATTTTAACTGGGAGAGGGGGAAAGTGAGCAGAGCACCATTTTACTGTCTGAAATCGGTCAGAGAGGTAAGTATCAAACCATGCAACAGTAGCAGGTGTATGATAAAATTAGTACACAGTTCTTTGTGGAAACCAATCTTCCTTAGTGGAGGTGAAGCATTTTGCTTTACATATTGATTTTGGGGAAGCAATGCATATAGAACATTTTGTACAAGATTTTGAGAAAGCAGTGTACAGCGCTGTGGTTTTGAATAGAAAGCTACGCTGTATGTGATAGAATTAATGTGCAACGTAACATAACCTACAAAAGCTGTTCTTAGCTCATTAGAATTAATGCAGGTGGGGGAGCTGTGTAGCACATGATGCAGTTAATATAGACTATAAATTACATTATGTCCATGATGGAAATAATAAAGACAGAGAATGGGAAAACAGTTTTACAGAATGGAGAATATTTTGCTTTTTACTTTGTTTACAGAGAAGCAACTTTGAAAGTGATCATATGAAAGCATCCTGGAATTGTTTATTCATGAAAAGAAATAAAGACAGAACAGAGCCTTTTTAGCAAAAAAGGAGAATGACTGTGATTTTGTCAGTTTCACACAGCAACATATTCCCCTTATTATTATTAATTGTGACTCTTCATATCAACAACCCACCATTTTGTAGATTCCTCTATATGTATAGTGGTTTGTTGTAATGTTTGTTGATTTGCATGCAAGTTTGCTTTGATGTGTCCAGCCGCACCATAACATCTTTGTTGTTCAACCAATGTGTTTTGCTTGGTCATACACCTAAACCAGCACAGAAAAAACAGTAATCTACTGCCATCTGATATGATGAGTAAATGTTATTCTACACCTGCTAAATCTTTGTCATGCTTTCTTGTCTTTCTTATCCTTTCTGTACTTTTTATATGTTCTTATGTCTCACTCTTTTCTGCTTCAGCAGATCCCATGTTCATAAACTCTGTTGTGCAGTGGAGCATTACATCCATCTGTGGTTTCTTACTTATTGTTCCCTATGTAATATTGAAAAATGATACATTTTCAGATGTGTTAGGAGAGCAACATAATAGAGTTAAGAGGAATCAAATCACCGACCCACTGATATGTGCAACTCATCTGCTTTTTTATTCATTTATTATTGTTGTTGGTATTATTTTGCTGAGCATCTGCTCTCATCTGAGGAATCGGATTGTCTTTTTAAGTAGGGAGGTGGGAGCTTCTCTGTTGTTTGGAATTGTTGTGCATTGTTTGTACTGCTTACCTAGAACACAAGTCTAATTATTCTGAAGGTGCGAAATGGAAGATGGTTCCTTCTTCAAGCTCCTTGGCATGTGTATCATTGCCTATTCCACAACAGACGTGATTGTATCTCTGTGAAAACAGAGGTTTCTAAAGTTTGTCAATTGTCACCTCATCCTCAGCTACTTCAAGGTTTCTACCGGAGAGGAACTTGAGTTGTACCTCATCCTCAGCTACTTCAAGGTTTCTACCGGAGAGGAGCTTGAGTTGCACTTGGAGAAGAAGAGTTGCCCTTTCAATTTGATTTTCCTTTCAGTAAACTTTAGTTATTGTTGCTCACTTTCTAAATGCACCCAAAGCAGGCACTTCCTTTTTCCCTAAGGCTAGTCACTGTTGACCACCTAAAGTTTAGAAAACAAATATTTAGTCATCTATTTTCTAAGTTTATCTGTCCTTGTGTTCTAGTATCCCCCTGGAAAATGTGTAACAGGAAACTAAAATACTTGTTCTGTTCTCTATAGCTGCACTCTGCATCTGCAAATTGAAGCAGTTTACCTCTTTTAGCAGAATACTACATAACTTTGTCACTAGTATAAGGAAAGTGGTCAGTCGGTTCATCAAAGCTTACTTCCTCTAGTCATTTCCTTTAGTGGAAGTGTTTTCCAAATGGAAACTGTAGTAAGACAGCAACACTAAAAACTGTATTTGTCTTTCCCCTGAGATGTGGCACGGGGAAGCAAAGCAGTACAGTGTTAAGCTTTGGTACCTTACAGCTGTCTGGTTCAAATCCCACCTAGCATGCCTTCTGTGAAAGGTCTGCATGCCCTGCCTGTGTCTCTGTGGGTTTTCTTTGGAATCAGTAGTTCTCTAATCCAAAAGACATGCTAACAGAGAATTAATCCTGTAAAATTGCTGTGTGTGTGTGTGTGTGTGTGTGTGTGTGTGTGTGTGTGTGTGTGTGTGTGTGTGTGTTTGTATATATGTGTCTGTGTAGGTCCACATCATAATGTCAAGATTTCACAATCTGGAAGCTCTGAATACCAGTGCTCAGAACATCAAAATTGCGGAATTTCGAAAACTGTCAATGGAGATTGCTATACAGTGCAGAATGGGAACTTTACCATTCTCTTCATAGTAGAGCGATCTCAGCGTTGGTATATTTAAGTTGCAGGGAGTGTGGTTGGTGCAGGGGGGCTTGCCCCCTGCAAAAACATGATTCCTAATGTTTTGCTGTTTTAGTTTTTTTTTTTCGTTTTGAGATTCCGCAATCTCAAAGTTCTGAGCGACGGTATTCAGAGCTTCGAGATTGTAAAATCTTGGCATTACAAAGTGGACCCATCTGTGTATATACTTTAGAATCTGTAAAACTCAAAATCTTGAATTTCAAAATACTGAGGCCAAAATCTCTAAAGCTCAAAATGTTGAAAACTCAAAACACTGAATCTCATAATGTCGAAAAAAACACAGGACACCAACACTTACTATATTTCACCACAACTACTTACAGAACCATATTACACTTCAACTATAAGCAGGGGGTCAAGCCCCCCCTGCACCCTCCATGTTGGGGGCTGCACCCCCCCACACCCCTCGCTACTTAAATATATCAACTCCGAGATCGCACTACACAGAACAAAATGGCAAACATATCACTACGTGCTTCATGACCGCCTGTTTTGACCTTAGTCATGTACCCTTCTAACTTGCTGTATGACAACATAACTCATCTTAGTGTAGTGAAGTGCAATCTCTGAGTTGATATATTTAAGTAGCAGGGGGTGTGGGGGGTATAATATGGGTTGTCTTTTATTTGTTTCTGTATGTAGTTGTGCTGAAATATAGTAAGTGTTGGTGTCCTGTGTTTTTTTTGACATTATGAGATTCAGTATTTTGAGTTTTCAACATTTTGAGCTTTAGAGAATTTGGTCTCAGTATTTTGAAATTCGAGATTTTGGGCTAAAGTGAAACCATATAAAAAGAGTGTGTGTGTATACATGTATATACATACATATGTAAGTGTGTGTCTGCTCACGCATCCTGTGATGATATCGTAGGGTTGGCTTAATGGGACAGGGTTTGATTTTGACTTCTGGTTATTGGCTAGGCTTTTAATAGTCTGCAGACTGATGGCCTATGAAGACTTCTTTAGTTTCTGTAAAAAGTGTGTACCTTCTCTGAAAAGCTGCTTATTTAAATTTATTTTTGTTATCAGGAAGCCAAAAGGATCTGAACCCCTTCCAAAATCCAGGATTACATTGCCAGCAGCTAATCCTGACCACATTGGTGGGTACAAGCTAGCTGTTGCTACATTTGCAGGAATCGAGAGCAAATTTGGACTGTACCTACCACGATTTATGCCTACCTCACCAGCTGCAGTAGCCACAAGTCCAGTATCTTGAAGACAGTTTTGAAAACACGTTTGTGATTCATTACCATTTCCTTGGTTTTTACAACGTGCATTGCCGCACTCTGTTATGTCTGAACTGGTTCACATGGAGTCTGTGTTACTTAAAATTAGCAAAATAGTTCATTTATCTAAGTTATAGAGTTGGTTCAAAATTTATTCTTAGTGCATTCTGTAATCCCTTTGTAGGTTCCCAAAAATGCATTTTCCCTCCTTTTCATACAACTGACTGTTTTTAAGAGTCTAGAATGTATACCTTTATAGGTCAGTTCAAAATGTGAACTGTTTAGTCACATACAGCACCTTAGCTTTATGTGAGCCCAGACAATGAATGTTTTAGTCCTAAAAGTGTGCTTCGATAAAGCAGAATGCAGACTGTTTTAACCAGCTGTTAACAAGGACTGACCTTCTCTTGAAGAATTTTTATTCACATATATGCATTTAAGACTGTTGCTGAGAACAAATTATTACTAGCATAAATCAGCAATGCACTGATGTATTAAACACAGCTTTTTGTGAATAAACTTGTGTATTGTAATCAAGCCAGTATGATTAATGGATTTGAAGCATTTCACGCACATTTCTGAATTGTATACTGTACATTGTATTCTGTATATTTCTTTCTGTGAGGCATTGCATGGTCTCAGTAATTGGGAGAATGTCGAATTTTTAAATCGGTATGGCCTACTGTAGGCACAATTTGCAGTGTCTGCTGTTGGGCACATCCTGGGTCTCCTTGATTCTCAGATATGTTGTAGCACTAATATCTGGCCTTATGAAAATGTACGTGACTAACTGACACACAATGGCTGTTAAAGATGCCTTTGAGAAATATCAGCTGTTATTCTTTAAACAGTTCATTTATGATGGCCATGTTGAGATTAAATGCTGCTTAGCACTGAAGTCAGTAACAGCTTAACCCGGTAGGCAATGTCTCCAGATCAGCAGAACCACTGTAACGGTGGACCGTTGAGCTGCAATTTTTTTTTTTTACATTTCACATGTTTATAATAGTGAATCATGTTTGTAATGAAACATATGTACATTGTGTAATTAACTGTAAAAACAATTCAGTGTTTCAGAGACTCTGAAGCAACAGTATGTGGATTGAGATAGTTATTAAAAAAGACTGTTTATTTTTTCCTTCCCATATTAAAACAATAAACATTACAGAACTGGTCCATGAAATGCATTGTTTTGATCCATCCCAGCAATAAAGTTTTTTAATCATTTAAAACAAACTTTGGAAAAACGTTTTTTTTTTTTTTTTTGTGCTTTGTTTTAAACAAACCTGTCTACAAGTATTGTGAGATGCTGGTAGTTTTATACTGGTAATTCAGTTTATTTTGTAAATTGTACATTTCTGCAAAATATGTCTTTTATGGACATTTGGGTAGTCAAATAAATAAATATATGTTTCTACTTCTGAAAAATATTTAAATAATGTTTTTACTACTGCTGCAGAAGTGCATCTTGAATGTCTTAAGAACTGAAATTGTTAGGAAACCTTCCGTCTCTTAGACTTTTGAAAGAGGTTGTTCATCATCATCATCATTCCCTTTTTCCAGTTTTCTACATAGGATGGGGTATTATGTCAACTGTTGCCATTTCATCAGAACCAGCCACCCTACTAACAGGATTTACGGCAGTCACAACCAGACCAATTCACCCACACAACGTACTCACATGTAAGGCAGGTGCAAAGGCCAAAAAAACAGTGCAAAACTCAAAATGAGGCCAGCACCATAGGGTGAGATAAATATATATTTAATTCAAAAAAGGCAAAAACTATAAATCAGACTGGTTTTGGCCCCAATGCCTTCTTCACTGATCCGGACCAATGTCAAAAGATGCAGCCTCACAGCCCCAGAGAGGACCCATAACTTTGACCTTACTACAGCCCTCCGAGCATCAGACAGGACCATTTGGATCCGATTTATAAGCAGACACCCTACAGAAACCACCAGGAACAACAGAGAGGAGACAAGAGAGGGAAACAATAGACAGGAGCCAAAGTCCTGAAATAACTAGAGAACTAGGACTACAACTTGGGACCCAGTTACAGGAAGAGAGACCAGCAACAGTACCCCACAATATGGAATCGTTCAGAAAAGGTACTGACACTGAAAAAATGTTCTTCAGAAGGGACTTACTTTTATTCCAGTGAGCAGGAGTAATACAGCAAGGACCTTAACAGACTTAAAAATGTATGTCAGGAAACTGAATCTGAAACTGATATGCCATGACAAAAAAAAACACAGAAAAGAAACCAGTTGAGGAGACTATAAAAAGGCCCAGTTCATATTGCCCACGTCTAAATCCGACTTTAGCAGCATTTGAGGTGAAATGTGAGATGGACATTCCAAAACTGCTAGGCAAACCTCCTAGAAAGAGATTCTACATTAGTAAAGAAGAATGAAATGACCTAGTTTAGCTGAGCAATGATAAATCAAGGAGGATTATGAAAGCTGACAAGGGAAGGGGGCATTGTAGTCACGGATACCTCCACCTACAACATTAAAACTGAGACTATGTTAGATGACAAGAGGTTTTTCGCTAAACATGCTGAAAATGAAATTGAACATGCCTATGTGGATTGAGAGATAAAACTATGTTATATGTACCAATGCTGAACTAATGTCAGAGAACCTGTTTGAATACCTTAAAAGCCCTCCACTTCCTAGATTTTTTGGTATACCCAAGCCACATAAGAATAAGGATGATGTTCGTTACCAACCTGTCGTTACTAGTGGGAGATCACTCGCTGAAGCCACAGCTATTTATCAGGACTACATTTTAAAACCACCGGCAGAGGAGAATAGGTCATGCATCCAAGATATCCTGGATTTTATTAGCAAAATCAAAAACATTCCCATCAGTGGGGACAGCTTACTGCTTACTATTGATGTCAAATTTTTGTCCACTATACTATATTCCATCAGTACTGTGTACATGTAGCTACAGAAGCACTAGTGAAGTACAACAAAGCCGCTGCAGCAGAATGTGAGACACTAGGTAAGCTCTTGGACCTAGTACTGGACTGTAATTACTTTACTTTTAATGGCACAGGATACAAACAGACAACAGGAATGGCAATGGGGAAAGCCTTTTATTTATATATTTATTTTATTTTATTTGACATTTGTTGACTCAGTTAGTCCAACTGGGCAATAGACCTTTTTTAGCAGAGGCCCGAGGAGAAAAGCTCCAGTTGTATAAGTAAAAAAGATACAAACATGAAATACTATGACATAATAAACAGTGAATAAAAAAGTAATTACATATAAGAATTTAACAAGAAATACACGGGTAAACTGTAACATTTGTACAAGGAAAAATGTTTGTAGTACAACCTATTTGGAGTTAGAGCAGGATTTATATAAAGGGAGGTAACAGGATGTGTTCGTGGGTAGAAGCCAGAAGAAATATTGTGTATCATTAGGGGTAAAGAGAGGTTAGCTGTATTGGAAGGGATGATAGTTTAAGTTGGGTTGGGGCATAAACAGGACCATGAGCTTAGCAGGCTGTCTTTTAGAGATTTTTTTGAAGCGGTTAGTGTTAGAGAGAGTTCTTAAACATAGAGGCAGTTTATTCCATGCATTTGAACAGAGCCATGGCCCCAAGCATAGCTAACATCGCACTGGAAGTGGGAGGAAGAATTCATCTTAAACAATCAAAAATACATGAATGACATAGCAGTTTACTTCAAATTTATTGACAACTTCTTTATTTTGTGGGAAAGTGACAACCCAGAGCTTCAACAGTTTTTCGGTTACTTTAATCAGACGATTCCTTTCCTCAGGTTCACCTCCTCCTCCAGCCCTGACTTCACCATTTTCTTAGATATGGAAATCTCAAATGACAAAGACACAGGGAGAATGGTGACTGATTTATACACAATACCCACCAGAGTAAACCTGCTTCTACATTACATAAGTCTTCACCCTCCAAAAACAAAACACAACATGGTAAAATCACAAGGATACAGAATATGCATCACCTCAAAACTCCAACCTTTTCTCAAAAATTGTACGGATTTAGAAAATGATATTTTTAACCAGAGGGTCCAAGGGTAGCATGCTTTACTCCTTACTTGAACCCATCAGAGAATTGATTAACAGCAATGCCCCGTTCCTTAACGACTCTCTGAGAATTGTGAAGAAATGAAAAGCAAAAGACTTGTATTTTGACATATTCTTGGGACTTTCAATTTATCAAAGATATAATCAGTGAAAACTGGACTATTAATATCTGAAAGTACACACCTAAGAAGCATTTTAGGTGACAGACCTCAGTTTGTTTAAAGAAAGGGCCAGAACATCTGCAGCTGGCTTGAGAGCAAAGCAAAGCCTACAGATAGAAGAACCAAGAAATGTGGCTCAACAGTGCACTTTTTGTAGCTACATAAAGGGGGATGATTCATTTATATGCCCATACCTGCAGAAAGAATTGAAAACTAATGCTGGTGGGGATTGTAATTTAACATTTCTTGTCTACAAACCTCAGTGTGACAGTTTTTTAGGCATTCTATATTGGAAAAAAACATGAACACACTAAAAAGGAGAATTTCAGGATACAGCTGAAATTTGAGCTAAATGTAATAATACTCTCTCTAAGCATTTAATCACGCATAACAGACACACTGGCTTCAGATTCCAGATATTCGAGAAAGTAGAGCCTGAGTTCCTAGTAGTTGATATCAACAACACCCTGGAAAGACACAAATTAGTATGGCAACTCAGGATGAATTCCTGTCATCCTCCAGGACTAAATTATTATAGTTCTTTGAAAAGTGTGCTGGGGCTTTGAAAATTAACACATTGCATGTTTCATAAACTGGACTTGCACAATGTTATGGTTTATATAGGAAATTTCAAACACGTTTACACACTGCTTATTGTTATTTTTTATTTATTTTATATTTTATACTTTTTATTTTTTTATGTTGTATTTTTTTTCCAGTTTTTCAATTGTCATTGTCATACTTGAATTTTAAAAGTATTAACATACAATAGGAATATTTAGATTTGCTTCTAATTTTGATTCTGAATCTAATATAGACAAACCCCCAGGATTTAATAAACTCTGTGTAGGCACTGTGTAGAACCTATGTGGAATGTTAACATGTCCGTGTACACAGTTCCCCCTTTGGCAGCGCGCCTTGCATATTAATCATGGGCGCATTGCCGAGGGAGATCCATGGAACATGGTTATTGAATCAGTGTAGGGAGTGTAGAGCCAACTGTGTCCGCTGATGAGTAGGACATTCCCTGCACTGTCCAATTGTATTATGTCAATGTATATTTTATTAAGTGTTTTTTTTTCTTTAAAAAAAGGATGTTTTCATGGTGCAGAGCACAGCAGTGAGACACCTGCAGGCATCTAAAAATAGAAACCCGATGCAATTTATTTAAGGGTCTTGTTTAAGCACAGCTGAGCGGGTTTGTGTGGTATGGCACAGCCCTTAGCAGTGCTTATACGCACCTGAGAGGTATATGTAAAGGTGTAGCTGAATTCCACATATCTTTGTAGCTAAATGGGTAGAGGTACAGCCTCATGATCAGTAAGTGCAGGGTTTGAATACATGGAAGGGAAAATAAGCATTTATTTTTGAAATACAAATTGTACTAATTATATCTAAATCCTAGCCTGCTGTGCTAAGCTATGCTGAGACCTGCTAAGCATTTCAGAAGCGCAGTAATTGCTGAAAATGTTTAGGCACTGCTTGGCTCTGCTTAACTGGTTTGTGCACGGCTAAGCATATGGGTCTTCGGGTTTTTGAACTGCTTAGCTGAGCTGCACTGGTTTGCATGCTACTAAGCAATGCACCACATTTTTAAATGTTGCCCAATGGTGTGTAAGGGTGTTAAACAGGCTATATTAAACCCAGGAGGTGGGAATACAGAATAATCCTTTGGAGTTCTATCTCTGAAAGATACTATGGCAAGCATTGGTGAGGGTTCGCCCTTTCGGGAGCAGCGTTGGGGCATCCTGGAGTCCTTGTAAAAAAGCATGAAAGCCAGCTTCTACAGGGAGGTTACCAGGGCTCAGAGTGCAAGGCGGAGGCCTGGGACTGGCTGGCAAGGGAACTCATCAGTGTAACTGGTATCTCCTGCACAGATGAGCAGTGTCATCACCAGCATGATGACCTGAAGAGATGCAAGCGGGATCTCTTGGACACCTGGGTCCAAGAATTTCAGGCAGGGGATATCCCCCATATATGTAAGTACTTTTACCTCTGTACCACCAGTATCTAATCTGAATGTCTGCTAAACTGGTATGCATAACGGTGTGCTTCTCTCCCAACAGCTGGAGAGAAAAGGGCTTGCAGCCTTGAGGTGCATGCCAGGAGCTTGGCCATGTTGTGCTGTGAGTCTGGTGAGTACGGCTGTATTATCCTAACTGTAGTGAAATAAGAAAGATTAAAGCATTACTTGCAATAAAGTATGTACATTAAAGTTTGTATCACAATACATGTAGACTTAGAGCTGTAGTGCAATAAAAACATGAAACAGTAGCATTACCTGCAATAGAATACATACAAGAAAGTCTGTAGTGCAATAACTGTGGAAGTAGAGATGTACTGCAAGACCTGAATAATGACAGCTGTTGTTCAATAAAAACTCGAAACAGTACCAGAAACTGCACAAAAGTATATACAATAAAGTATGTAGTGCAATAAGTGTGGAATTAGTGCTGTTTATCAAGAAATTAATAATGACAACTGCTCTGCAATAACACATGGACCCACTACCAATAGCACCAAGGAAACTGTGTACATCAGGTTTGTCTTGATTTAACCATTGCAATACAACTGTACTCATTCAGGCTATAAGGTAAGGTACTGCAGTCAAGTATAACACTGTAATAGCTATAGCATGCAAATATAATGGCAGCCAGATGTTTTATTGATCACATACAGTATTGTTCAAGGCTGTTTCTAGGCCAATATTGTCCAAGTAATGCTCCGTCATCCACAAACAGCAAGTAAGCAAGGTATATGGGTGAGGTAGCCCACTACATGATCTGATATTATTTGTTGACTTCATAGATATTTCAAACCAATAACAATATACTGTGTACACCTGCATTCTATATACTAATATATAGATTACCTACTATTTCTGTCATGCTTGTATTTCATGCGTGCAAGTTCTACTGTCACTGCAGTCTAGTATACAACTCTAGTAGTACTACCAGGTCATATATTAGTTCCATGTGAGCTCCAGGCAAATATCAGTCAGTAGTTAGCAGAGCCTCATTAGCTCAGTTTGTTAAATGCTCTGTCTGTAGTACATTTTGCCACCCACAGACCAGAGTTTGAATCCAGTGCTATGTAGCTCTAAATGTTACAGTTTCAGTCACGTAATGTGTGCAGATTCTGTCTCCACAGGAACTACAGGTAAATGGGTGAGGTAGCACATATTATGAGTAAATAATTGTTTAGATGTCACAGATTGTAAAAATCATTAGCAAGAATGTGAAAGTACAGCATAACATAACGGAAATAAATATAATAATAAAATTAAATAAAAGGAGATAAATAATGTGTTGTCTTTGGTTTGGCTGTATTCCTGGAGTGTCTGTTTAAAGTTGCTGCAGCCAATTCATACATTTTGTGCAGATGTCCTCTACCGTCACTGCTATTGGGTTCTATCCCCATGTGTGCCAAGCAAGGCATGGCTGTTTAGTTTCTGTACTGTACACATACATGTCTCTTAAGTGTCACACTGTCACGTAATGTAATTAGTAGTGCGTAAACTGTCTGTCACAGGATTACCATTGCAATGATTACCTAAATTGCAAACTATCACTATATCAGCCCACAGTACACCCTGGTAGTTATGTGTAGGGTCCACCTGATGTTCAACTGTTCTGTGTAGTCGTGTATGCGCAGTTGTTACTGCCTGGCCCATAATGTCCAATGTGAATAGCCTGAGAGGTATGCATGTGCTACAGCAGCTTTAGGGGACTGTTGTGCATAGAGAAAGGACAGACCCATAGAATAGATAGTAGTATGTAAAGTAAATAGCCTGTAATGGTACTAATGGACTGTTTTTCTCTGTCGCCCCACCCCTTATCTTAATTTCTTTGTTATTGTTAACCATTGGTTATGGTTTAATATTCACATATGTTGTTAAATTACCTGTATTTTGGGCATGTGTATTATTATTGCTATGTATTATAATGTTTGCATATTAACATATCTTGTTGAATTACCTATTTTGTTGGCCTTATGCTGTAACTGTTACTGGCATGCTGTTAACATGCTGACTGTTCTGTCATCTATTGTTGTATTTCACATAATATGCATTGAGATGTAATTGGGTTATTTCCACTGCTCTGGCATGCTGTTATTACTAACTTTGGTTTATTCATAACTAACCTATACTTATTGCTATACCTCCATCACCACAGCATGTCAGGGTAGGCCGGTTCCTGGTGATTGACCTGTCTTGCCTCAACTGGCCATGGCAGCAGGTCCTAGCACAACTGGGACCCAGGCCAGTGGTGCCCCATCCTCTGCCCCTGCACTACCTGCGGCGTCTGGTGGAACTGCTTCAGGGGACGGAGCCCGGCCTCCCCCTGGAAATGGTGGCAGAGGGGCTGCAGTCACCCAAGAGGAAGTGCCGGTCATGGTGTGCAGGATCATTCATCACACCTATGAATGTCACCTGCGCCAGACTGAGGGCACACTGGCCAACCTGGTGCGATAGGCAGGCCCTGGCACCCAGCCTCCAGCACAGCCACCTTTGGGGCACTGAAGGAGCAGTGTTGACTGTCCATGGGTGGAATGTCAGTCATGTTGCTGTCTGGAGGTACATGTGACTCCGATTTAACAACACCCTCCCAGCCAAGGTGTGTACCCCCCATGTGTCATATACCACCCCTGCCTGTTGCCTTCCTTGTCTTGTCTATCTGCTATTGCATCCTCACTTACCCAAGATACCACCCCACATGTACATATGTCCCTTCCCCAACATTCCACTCTCTCCTTAAAAAAAATAGGCACCTGTCCCACAAAAAATAGTGCCCCATACATAGCTCTCCATTTCGCATGTGTGTCTACTGGACACAACTAATTTGGTCCAATTAGCTTGACAACACATTAAAGTTGTCTTCATCCCTGTCTCTGAGGTTTGAGAGTCCAAATTCATCTAAAAACCTGTAAAACAAATATCAGTAAAACTCCAACGAAACTCCAATAAAACTCCAAAATAAAACGAATATTCACATTTATTGGAGACAGGAAAAACAAACTGCAGTGTAGTAAGCGCTTTCGTGTTGTTAAACAACGCTTCATCAGACATAATTGCAGTTAGGAAACACTCCGCCTTAAATACTAATACATGATGACATCACAATATCCTTAAAAAATATTTAATCAAATAACAAAAACATTGGTCACCGCAGGGCAGAGTAACCAAGAGAAAGAGCACGGAAGAGAGTTCAGTGCCCATGAAGAAGGTATCGAGACCAAAGACTTAGTTGTTTTTTGTTTACATAATGATAATGCTACAACTGATAGCTTGGTTATTAATATATCTAGTTATACACTAAACACATTTGAACTATCTGTTCTTAACAAAGGATTGGGCTTCATACCATCGAGTTGCAATGATATTACTGATATAATTGTTGACGTCAATCTGTTTACCAGAAATTTAGCTTTGAAATTGCTTTATGGGCAAGAAGAGGGACATGTTAGCAATGGTTTTACACTCTTTAAGAAACCCTCTCTATATATACCACAGCAGCAGCATCCTCTTTTGGATGCTTTTGAACAAGCTGTTGAGAAGGATTTGTTTGAGTTATATAATGATAGAAATGTTAAGCCACACTTTTTCAATTTAACAATGAATGAGAAACAAGCCCTTGATAGTTTAAGAAATAACAATACTATTATAATCAGACAAGCAGATATAGGTGGCGCAGTTGTCGTCATGGATAGTCTTCACTATTCAAACAAGATGGAATGTATGCTTTCTGACAATGAGACATATCTTTCAATACCCAACTATAGTCTAAATAATCTGATTAAAGGTGTACACGCTAGACTATATGACTTAATGTTAACTGACATCATCGACAGAGATTTATACACCTATTTTTTGATTGACAATCCTTTAATCCCCTCTTTTAGGGGCCTACCCAAGATCCATAAAAACACATTTGATCCACCTTTGCAACCAATTGTATCCAGTCGTGGTTGGTTAACTGAACCTCTATCGATTTATCTTGATAAAGTATTCAAACCTGTTGTTACTGAGGTTAAATACGTCTTGAGAGACACATCTAATTTTCTTGATAATTCGGCCAGATTTAGCCATTCATCTTCTTTTAATAGAGATGACCTATTAGTCACTCTTGACGTGAAATCTCTTTTTACGTCGATTCCCAATGATATGGGTATGGAGTTTATTAGAGCTATTCTGGTTCACAACAAGTTAACAACTCACATGATTCATAGATGTATGTCACTCCTCGAGATTATTCTTGAGAACAATGTTCTTTGTTATCAAGAGAAGTATTTTTTGCAAACCAAGAGGGTAGCAATGGGTACCCCATGTGCCAACGCCTATGCCAACTTGGTGTTGGCACATTGGGAGAGCATGTTTGTTCTGAATAGTGATTCTGAATACATTGACCATCTAAAGTTTTACAATAGATTTGTGGATGATGTGTTTCTCTTTATTTATTATTTTATTTTTATTTTATTTTACATTTGTTGACCGGGCTAGTCTAGCTGGATATATGTCCATTTTCAGTAGAGGCCTGGGGAGAAATGCTCCACACACATAAAAAAGCACAATATACCAAAGAAGTCATATATGTACACAAAATTCAAAAACAATAGAAAGTGTCCAAAAAGGACTAGTTACATAGTAAATTCAGGAAGACAAAGAAAAATACATAGTCAGTTGAAGGACGCCATTAATATAGTTCAAGGCTATTTTTAAAGGTATCATGAAGAGAATAAATAACAATAGAGTACAAGAGAAGAGGAAAGTCAGGAGTGGTAGAGAATTATAGGAAGTAGAAATGAAGCAGTAGACAGGAGAGAAAGGAGAAGGAGAGGTGACAAGGAGAGGAGGAGAGAGAGCTGGGAGAAGAAGGTAGAGCAAGGGTAGCCATGCATAGGCTAATGCCTCTTATGGAGAGGAACAGTTGAACAGCTTTTAGCCTTTGTAGCATATCTTAATGCCACCACTGATTTTCTCAGCTTTGAATGCTCATATTCATTAGATATGATTGATTTCCTTGATGTAAAAATTATCAAGGGTTCCCATGGTTTTGATACTGAACTTTTTAGGAAAAGCTGTTGGAGAAACAATTTATTACATCGTGAAAGCATGCATCCCAAGCATGTACATAGGAACATCATTAGGAATCAAACCATTAGGGTTTTGAAATTAACATCACAATCAACAGCTTATAATGAACACAAGGAGAGCTTAGCTAGAGATTTTATATCTAGGGGATACAAGAAGAACTATGTGCTCGATGCCATCTCTGAAGGTGATCGTCACAGAGGCAATGAGGGTGCTCCCTTAATCAATGGACCATGCGTCCGTTCATATCAATCCAAGAATAAGGAATTGGCTAGTGTCAATAGGATTGTCATTCCATATACCAATATGAACAACTATGTCTTGGACGTCCTCAATAAACATTGGGGTCTTCTAATGATCGATGAGAAGATCAAATCTTTAGTCGATGTGAGACCTAGGGTGGTGTATAGAAATATGCTTTCACTTAACAGGTTACTTTGTTTTGAAAGGACTTGTTCAAAAGCTCAGACGATCCATAAAACAGGCATGTTTGCCTGTCACACTTGTAATCAATGCAGATATGTTTCAAATTCTGATAGCTTTGTACATCCTGTGACCAATAAGACATATGTATTTAGACATTATGCTAATTGTAAGTCCGTTAATTTGATATATGTAGCTGTGTGTCAACTTTGTAAAATTTTCTACGTAGGTATGACGACAAGATCGTTAAGAGAACGTATCAGAGAGCATATTTATGCTATTGGAAAGGGCAACGTACTGAATGCCTTGGCGAAACATATAATGGAACAAGGCAATACACACAGTTTTAAATTCCAGGTTTTGGAGTTGGTCTTCAAAAATGGCAGGTTAGGTAATGTCAAGAATAGGACTGAAGAAAGGGAGGGCAAATGGATAATGAAGTTACAGGCCCATAGATTTGGACTTAATGACAAGTTTTCTATTAAGCCATTTTTAGCATCTAGACCTCTCAAACATTAGGTTTTATATTAGGTTTTAACTTGACTCCAATGTTTTTGTTATTTGATTAAATGTTTTTTAAGGATATTGTGATGTCATCATGTATTAGTATTTAAGGCTTAAGGAGTGTTTCCTAACTGCAATTATGTCTGATGAAGCGTTGTTTAACAACGCGAAAGCGCTTACTACACTGCAGTTTGTTTTTCCTGTCTCCAATAAATGTGAATATTCATTTTATTTTGGAGTTTTATTGGAGTTTCGTTGGAGTTTTACTGATATTTGTTTTACAGTTCATGGTGCACTCATCGTTTTTTTTTTCTACTGGCATTGTTTATTTGATGAGAGTGCTTTACTTGGCGGCATTGGTTCTTTTGTTGCTGTTCATCTAAAAACCTGTCAAAATGCACAGCTGCCACTGTACAAGAAATGGATAGCTATGGTTCTTTCCTACACCCATCCTGCACATCCCTGCCTGCCTTTCACATTATTTTTCCCCCTGCTTGCCCCCCAATTCACAACTTTACTATCACCCCCTTTTTCTTTTCTGTATATTTTTTATTCCAGGTTTACGTGCCACACAGCTTCACTTAGCTCAGCTTAAATGAGTTTTAAAGTGCTTTAATGTCTACAGTGGATATAGAAAGTGTACACAACCCCTCTTAAAATGCCAGATTTTGTAATGTAAAAATTGAGACCACATTAAATCATTTCAAAACTTGTCCCACCTTTAGTGTGCCCTATAACCTGTACAATTCAATTGAAAAACAAACAAATCTGTTAGGGGAAAAATATGAAAAAATAAAAACGTACAATAAGCTGGTTGCATAAGCGTGCACACCCTTAAACTAATATTTTGTTGAATTACCTTTTGCTTTAATTACAGCATTCAGTCTTCATGGGTACACACCTGCCATCAATTAAAGAGACTCTGATTAACCCCAAATAAAGTTCAGCTGTCCTAGTAGGATTTTCCTGACTTTTACTCAGCTGCCTGTTACAGCAAAAGCCATGATTCGCAGAAAGCTTACAAAGCATCAAAGGGATCTCATTGTTGAAAGGTATCAGTCAAAAGAAGGGTAGAAAACATTTCCACAGCATTGGATATACCATGGAACACAGTGAAGACAGTCATCACAAAGTGGAGAAAATATGGGACAACAGTGACATTGCAAAGAACTGGACATCCCTCCAAAATTGATGAAAAGACAAGACAAAAACTGATCAGGGAGGCTGCCGAGAGACCTACTACAGCACTCAAGTAGCTGCAGGAATTTCTGTCAAGTACTGGTTGTGTACTACATGTGACAACAATCTTCTGTCTTTTCCATATGTCTGGCCTATGGGGTAGGGTTGCAAGATGGAAACCTTTTCCTCCACTGAAAAACATCCAGGCCTGGCTAAAATTTGCAAAACAACACATCAATTCTCTCAAAAGTATGTGGGAAAATATGTTATGGTCTGATCAGACCAAGGTTGAACTTTTTGGCCAGAATTCCAAAAGGTAAGTTTGGTGCACAAACAACACTTCGCATTACCAAAAGTACTACGTCCCCACAGTGAAGCATGGTGGTGTTGGCAGTATCATGCTTTGGGGATGCTTTTCTTCAGCTGGAACTGGGGCTTTAGTCAAGGTGGAGGGAATTATGAACAGTTCCAAATACCAGTCACTTTTGGCCCAAACTCTTCAGGCTTCTGCTAGAAAGATGAAGAGGAATTTCACCTTTCAACATAACAATGACCCCAAGCATACATCCAAATCAACAAAAGAATGGCTTCACTACAAGAAAATTAAAGATCTGATGTAAATCTTTATTCATTCCTTACTGTTAGGACTTCAGTTCCGTCCCCAGAACCGACATGGCCATTACCAAGCTTGCGCCAGCCAAAAACTCTCAGCTAAGACCTACCCATAATGCCCCCCTCATAGTCTCTTCAGATCTCGTTTCATGCATTCCTCATCAGACGTGCCAAGCCTTTTCTCTCAAGCTAAGTGTAGCATTTTTTTTATCTATATCAGTACCTCTTTTTGTTCAGTTTACCCTAAATATCATCTTTTTGTCTGTAAACTCGTATACTTTTTCTATATCCTACCCTCTACCTTTGGTAGTTCCTTTTATACCATCATTGGTACTGTCCCTCTCCCGTACCTTTGGTAAGCCCTTTTCCTACCACTTGTGGTATTTCTATGTGTCTATAAAAAAAACCCTCTTTATAACCTTACTGTTGTTGTTTTTTGGTGTTTATCTTGTAGCTAGGACTAGTGTGTTTTTTTCATGATGTCTGAAAAAGTTAAATTAGGATTTAAACAGCGTGATAAGTGCGGGCGTAAGATGCCCAACTCAGATGGTCACACTTGGTGCGTTTATTGTTCGGGTGTTGACCACTTCAATGCTTCGTGTGATATTTGTTCCAGCTTCAGCAACCAGACTTTGGCTGAGCATAAGAACAAGCTGATTCTGAAGGGTATGATAAAAACTCCCTTCTCGGAGGCTCTTTCTGGGACGGAGGTCTCACCACCTCCTAAGACTAAGAAACATAAAGAGAAACTGTGTCACTCGGTTCCTACATCTCTGTCCTCTTCTGAACCGAGTCGACACTGAGCTTCTCCCGCGCCTTCGGCACCAGGTTCCATGTCTTCTTCCTCTGTGCCACCTGTAATTTTGACTCCTACCACTGTACCAGCTTCGGCACCATCCTCCTCAGTGCCGATCTTGATCTTGACACAGGCTCTGACTACCATACCTGCATCGGCACCATCCCCGGCGATGGTGCCGATATCTTATATGGCTCCACTGACACTATCGGTTCCAAAGGTCAAACACTTTCCCAGAACCAGATATTCTTCCACTTATGACCCCTTTTTGGGACACCAGTTTAGTCCCTTTCTCTAGAG
Source organism: Protopterus annectens (assembly GCF_019279795.1). Lineage (NCBI taxonomy): Eukaryota > Metazoa > Chordata > Ceratodontiformes > Protopteridae > Protopterus > Protopterus annectens. The sequence goes on along the minus strand of NC_056731.1, from coordinate 1,863,923,837 downwards.
ACCTGACTCTCCTTCAGCAGCTTCCTTCAGATCCACCAGGAGTCTTTCAGAACAAGATGTAGTGAGGATTGTGGACCAGCTTTTGGCAGCTAGAGGATTGCCCACCCCTGCTGTGTCTTCCTTCCCCCTTGGAATGGTAGCTTTCATCACATATTCACCTGTATATCCTCCTCTTCCAGCCTCTTTCCAGGCCCCGGAGACTTCGGTACCGATGACCACCCCAGTGCATACTGTCTCTGCTCTGACTGCGAAGGTTCCCCTATTGGCACTGATTACTCTTGGCGCAATAGCTCTATTGGAACTGGTGCACTCTCAGAGCAGTGATTGGGCTGTCGTCACCATGGCTCCTAGTTCGGGGCCTATTTTTTCATTGGCACCATCTACAGCCACGGCTTTCCCAGCAGCTACCGGTCCTCTCGGAGCTCCTCACCTGGAGGTGGACTCCTCAGGGCAGGGTGTGACTCTGGTTCCAAAGTTGTCCTTCTCTGTTCAGGGATCCCATCCCATCCCTCCTCAGGAGGGCCTGCTTTCCAGGTGATGGAGAAGATCCTCACCTCAACAGGCTCGCAGTTGGCACCACTGGCATCGTCACCAGAACCCCCCCTCTAGCATGCAGCTGCTCCAATCTCCTAGTCTGGGATCCCGACCATGGGAGCCACAAGACCTTCCCTTGAAGGGAACCCTTTCTCCAGAGTCATCCTCAGAAGATCCCACTGGGGAGCCACCTCGGCAGAAATGGTGCAAGAGGAAGCACCTCAATTCCCCTGCGGAATCCATCACTGAGGACATCGATTGTGATGAGGGAGAAGGGTCCCCACGGTCTCCCCCAGAATACATCTCATTTGGAGACATTCTTGAGATCCTCAAGTAGAGGGGAGACTGGAAGTCCTCTAACCCTTCGGAGGATTTAGTGTTTTTGCAGGCCTTCCATGCTCGGCCATCTTCTTCCTGGGTGACCCCACCTGTGGATGAGCTTGTTAAGCTGATTGTGCAGCGTGCCTGAAAGGCCCCGGGCAACATAGAACCTGTGTCCTGGAGGCCAGACAGAATTTTATCCACCCCCGAAGACTAGACCAATTGGTCCAAGCAGCTAGTAGTTGATTCCATGGTCGTGGCAGCAGCCACCAAGAGAGAACTGGCAGAAGATAGTTCCACTGTTCATCCCCCGAACAGGGAGTCTTGGGCTATGGACAGACTGGGAAAGTGGGCATGCACTTCAGCGACCTTTGCCATTCGATCGCTGAACTATCTGGCACACTTTACATGACTCCAAAGAGACCTAATATCAGAAATGTCTGTCTCTTTGGCGGTGGTACTGCCTGATGAGGTGCTTAACACTGTTGCCTCTCAGCTGGCTACCCTGGAATCTATCTCAAACTCATTGATGCACTTGATCTCTCACACCACTGAGGGGGTAGCTCAAGCAGCTGCATCAGGCATCGTCATGAGACAGAATGCTTGGATGCATTTGTGTGATTTTGCAGACCCCTTTAAATCTTTGTCAACTTGCCTGTTGACGAATCTTTCCTTTTTGATCCCAAAGTAAGAGACACACTATCATGCAGTGAGGAGGATGGAAAGACCTTCTCTGCTGTGGGTGTACGTTTTTTCAGCCCCCCAGAGATCCTATTCCAGGAACCAGAGAGTAGCAAAATTGTGGTTCAAGAAGTCCCAAGGATCTTTTTTATGACACTTATGGTGAGCCAGTCCCCCATGACAGATGGAGCAACTCATCCGGAAGATGCCCCTTTCGGGGCAGGGGCGGTCCGCACAACCAGGGCACTAGAGATTCCTTCGGCCGACTCTACCAGTGCTCCTGAACAGCAGCCCAAATGCTTTCCTCTGGAAGCAGTCGGGGGTCAATTTTCCCTGCAACTACAGGCCTGGAAAATCATAACAAGGGATGCATGGGTGCAGAGAATAATATCCAGAGGCTACTATATCCCGTTCAAGCTTACTCCCAGACCTGTCAAACGAATCCCCGATGTTCCACCCAGTCAGAGGGAGGAAGCAGCCTTTGAATTCTAAAAGCTGCTAAGAAAAAAGAGTCATCCAGCCAGTCCCACCAGACCAGAGATGATCCGGGTTTTACTCAAGGTTCATTTTAGTGCCAAAAAAGACAGGAGACTGGAGACCAATCCTGGATCTCAGCTTAAATAAATTCATAACACCTCAAAAATTCCATATGGTCATGGTACAGTCTATCCCCCCTTTCTGGGGAAGGACAACTGGATGTGCTCTATAGACCTCCAGGATGCGTATTACCATATAAAGATGGACAAATGCTCCCAGAGATTTCCCCGCTTCTGGCTGGGAGCCAATCACGATCAGTTCAGGGTACTGCCCTTTGGTCTCTTGACAGCCCCCAGAGTGTTCACCAAATATATGTTGTAGTAGCTCATCTCCAACTAAAAGGATTCCAGGTGTTTCCATACACGACCAGGGATTTTCTCATTCACAGCCTCTCTTATACTCAAGGCCTTGCTGTTCGCTTAGGTATCACGATCAACATGGACAAATCTCAAATGTCCCCAACAAGAACACTGGAATTCACTGAAGCGATCTTCGACACAACGTCCTGTCAAGCTTCCCTTCCTCCTCACAGGCTCTCAAAAATAAGAAGTCAGATTCAAGTCCTCCTTCCACAGACATTTGTACCAGCACACCTTGTACTACAGCTATTAGGATCTATGGCAGCAGCCATTACCTTAGTTCCACTGGCAAGGTTGCACATGAGACTAGTACAGTGGCTGCTTTCATCACAATGGTCGATCTTAACTCACCCAGTGGACCACATGATGCGCCTTACAAACCTTTGCAAGAAAGAAATGCTTTGGTGGATGTTGCCAGAATCAAATCTTTGGTGTCGACTGTTCTGTCTTCCCCAGCCTAGGGCCACGGTGACCACGGATGCTTCCCTGCTGGGGGGGGGGGGCATTTCCAGGGAAAGAAGGTCCAAGTCACCTGGTCCCCTATGGAGGCCAATTTGCACATAAATGTCTTGGAATTGAGGCCAGTTCTCTTAATGTTGCAAGCGTTCCACACATCCCTTCCTTCCAGGACCATTGCAATTCAATCGGACATGTCAGTTGTCTGGTACATCAACAAACAAGGCAGAAGCGAGTCTTACCCCATGAAAATTTGACACTGGGTGATGGCTGCCAACCACTTTCTTATAGCAACACACATTCCCGGGAGTTCCAACCTTATTGTGGACAAATCTGAGCAGGAACATCCTGATGTCTCACGAGTGGTCCCTCAGTCCTATAATAGTGGATCAGATCTTCTGCCATTGAGGCAGGCCTTGCTGCGACCTGTTTGCTTCCCCCTAAACAACAAATGCAGAAGCTACTTGCCCTGATCCCACCTCAGGGGGAGTCACCGAGGGATGGTCTGATGCTCGATTGGCCCCCGGGTCTGCTGTATGCCTTTCCCCCATTTCCCCTTATCCTGAAATTCCTCCAGAAAGCTCAAAAGTTGAGAAACAAAGTGATCCTCATCCCCCCATATTGGCCCCATCAAGTCCGGTTCCCTTTCCTATGGCCTCATCTGATTCACAGCCCGTGGATCCTGGATCAGTCCCAAGGTCTGCTGTCTCATCTTCAGGGACTGATTCACCCCAATCTCCACATGCTCAAGCTCACAGCTTGATTTCTCCACTTCCAGTGATTGCCAGGCTACCTGATATTGCATCTCCTAATCATGAGATTCTTCTGGCTTCACACAAACCTTCCACCAGGAAAATTTATTCTAGTAAGTGGGTTAGGTTCTCTACATGGGCCAAAGATCATAACATAGACCCCTACTACATGCCTATTCAGAAGATCCTACAATACCTGACTACCCTTCTACATGCAGGAGCTTCAGCATCGACAATTACTGTGCATTTAGCAGCTATCACAAATTTTCACAATGGATTTGATAATGCTTCTGTTATGTCACACCTACTGTGCAAAACCTTCTTGAAAGGAGTATTACATGTTAAACCTCCTGTCAAGCCCCCTATAGAACTTTGGGACTTGACATTGGTGCTTTAGTCATTAACAAGCCCTCTTTTTGAACCTTCTAATTCATGTGATATGAAATTTTTGTCTTGGAAGACTGCTTCTAGTAGCTCTTACCTCAGTGAGAAGAGTATCTGAGTTGCATGCCTTGAGTGTCAAGAGACCTTACTTGATTTTTCATAGGGAATGCATGTCCCTACGTACTGACCCATCCTTTTTGCCCAAGGTTTTGGTCTGGGTTTTATTGTCTATTGACCTGCTGATTTCTCCCCTCATCATTAAAATAGAGGGGAATATATTTTGCATACACTTGATGTTCATAGGCAACTTCGTTTTAACTTGGACAGAACTAAATCTTTCAGAAAAATGGATCAATTGTTTGTGGCCTTTGCAGGACCCAGATTGGGCAGGCCTGTCTCCAGAATGACTTTATCTTCTTGGCTTAGAAACTCCATTACCTTCATCTACCATCAGAATAAAGTGTCTTTACCTTCCATAATAAAGGCTCATTCGACTAGATCGATGGCTAACTTCAGTGGCTTTGCATTCCAGAGCCTTTATGGATGATATCTGCGCAGCAGCCACTTGGGCAAGACCTCATTAGCTTTATTGGCCTGAAATTGTCCATTAAAATGATGAAACAAGTCATGGGCATTCAGAAACACCTGATGTTCATAAGGTTCATTTGCATATAACCCATGTGCCTCTGATACAAGAGGTTTGGGAGGTCACTCAGTGGAAGTTCTAGCTTTGCTGGAGTTTTTATTTTTGCTTTCACTCATTACAAATTGGATTTGGCCTCCAGGGAATGAGCATCTTTTGGTTCTATGGTGCTCAGGAATAGCCCAGGACTCAAGTAGCTGGGGCCACGGTCCTAACAGTAAGGCATGAATAAAAATTTACAACATCAGATAAAGAAGTTATGTCTTACCATAACGTTCCATCTGTGTTGTAGATCTTTATTCATTTATTCATTACTTCCGGGCCTCCTCCTCTCTGCCTGGACTCCTGGCGGACTTTAGGATTTCGTTAGTTAAGGTATTTGCTCAGACAGAGCCTCCTACTGTGTCTCTTTCATTATTTCTGTACTGTACTATAGGGGTGGGAAAACTCGATCTGAAGAGACTATGAGAGGGGCATTATGGATAGGTCTTAGCTGAGAGTTTTTGGCAGGCGTGAGCTTGGTAACTGCCGTGTCGGTTCTGAGGGCGGAACCAAAGTCCTAACAGTAATGAATGAATAAAGATCTACAACACAGTTGGAATGTTGTGGTAAGACATAACTTCTGTTTTTGGAATGGCCCAGCCAGAGCCCAGACCTTAATCCAGTAGAAAATCCATGGGGTGACCTGAAGAGGGCTGTGCACAAGAGATGCCCTCGTAATCTGACAGATTTGGCATGCTTTTGCAAGGAATAGTGGGAAAATATTGCCAGGTCAAGATGTGCCATAGTTATACACTCCTAACTGTAATTTAATCAAAAGGTGCTTCAACAAAGTATTAGTTTAAGAGTGTGCATACTTATGCAAGAAGCTTATTGTACATTTGTTATTTTTTTTCCCCTAATAGATTTGTTTGTTTTTCAATTGAATTGTACAGGTTATAGGTCACACTAAAGGTGGGAAAGTTTTGAAATGATTTATTGTGGTTTCATTTTTTTTTTTTATATTACAAAATCCGGGCATTATAACAGGGGTGTGTACACTTTTTATATCCACTGTATATGTGTCTGTTACAGTGTTACTCATGTAGAAAATAAATACCTTTGCCAAGTGTCAAACCCGGGCCCCTCTCAACTATAGCACACTGCACTAACCCACCATGCTTCACAGTCTTTAGGTTAAATGTGTTTCTAGCAAAACATACTGCTTGGGTTGCTGCTTACAGAAATTACACATGTAACTGAAATAAAAAACTAATGTGAAAACTGGGAGTGTACCCTGGACTCTGGTGCAGTAATAATGAAGACATACAGATGGATGTAAGTGAGGCCTGTGATAGCAGGTATATTTGCCCTTTCATTAGCAACTTGTGGAAGGACATCTGCTAAGGTAGCAATGGCAAAGTACATGTACAGCTGGAACCCTGGTGCAGATGTACAACCATATAAAGCCATACTCATGGAAGTGGAAATGTTTCTCACAGCTTGTATATGTGCACATATATCCTATAAATACACATGCTTTTGCAGTGTCTCAGTAACTTAGTTTGTTAAATGCCTTGCATACAGTACATTTTGCCACACACATTCCTGGGTTCAGATCCAGTGTATTGCACTTCAATTACATTATTGTGAAGACAGCAAGTCATGCAGTCTTACTTCCCACAGGTTACTGCAACTTAATTAACTGCTACCTAGTTTAGCAAGACAAAGGCCTGCAGGCAGACAATGCACATATCCATGTAGCCTAACTATATGTTGCCTACTAGTCTGTTATTCATACTGTTGCATAACAGACGTACCTTAAGCACATGCCCTGATTGCACTGTATAGAATACCCTTGTCCTGGCTCTGCCATAACAACAGGCCTGACAGCTGACACAGTTACATGTAGAGCTTGCTGTCCACCAAAATGTTCACACTTCCCCTGTGTGCTGCTGCAGCCTCTAGCATACAAAGCTGTATGTAAAGGTAGCTGCTACAGACCTGCCATACCTCTCAAACCCCTAGAACAAGGGATCTGGACACAGCCATACTTAATGCAAGGGAATGCGAGGGGGTGGGGCAAAGGCCCACAGATAGGGACATGTGTAACAGTTTGACCCTACAAAGATAGCAAGTCGAGAGGGTAACAGCTATTGCAATAGCATGCATAGCCTCATGGGTATGCAGTGTGACACACGTGTGTCTTCCCTTACTGACCTCATCCCACAATGATTACCAGTGCACTGCCAGATGACCACAATGGCATGGAGCACTGACCACACATATTAGGCAAAACTGTGGACATACCATAAATCTCTACAGTGGATGGTGTTTGTACCTAGCCTCTGTGATGCTGTAGTCTCCACACCTCAGTAATGTTCATCTCAAAAACTAAGACAGGGGCCAAGGTCTACAGGAAGGCCTTATATATTGCACTGTGGTGGCATGTCATTGGCAAATGATAGTGCAGTAGAGCTATTTTGGCTGCAATTAGCAATTCTGAGCCACAGAGTGGTGCTGGGGCAATTACCTGCTAATGAGCAGTACCTTACAAAGGCAAGCAGCTGGCTATGGGGAAGAGGTCTGTATGAGACAACACAGAGAGTGTATTATCAAAAGATTACTTGAAGTAAAGTTCAACAAAGAGTACTGCACTCCACCAGGTATGTAATAGACTTCTACATATTACAGGATGCAGATGGGAGGATAGAGGTATAGGGATTACAGTAGTAAGCCTGTCTTAGATCTATGATGATGACATGCCATTGATACATGCATGCCTCTCAACTGTCCCTGATTTCAATCACATCTTAGCTCTGTCCCTGTCAATCCCACCTACAACAGTCAGCTTTTGTAGGAAAGCTAGTGGATTACACGTAGAACATAATGACAATAAGGGAGGGTGTACACCCCTGTAACATCAAATGATGTATTGTAATTCACCTCTTCTCATTCTGTTCATGTCTCACATAATTAGTTCTAACATTGTAAAACTGACCCTGAATAACATATCTGTCAATCTCCTACAGCAAGAACTCGGGACAAAGCCATAATTAATGGGGGTGGGGGCAAAGACAGTGCTATCATTCTCAATATAGGTGTACTGGGTGTTATATTTAGCTCCATCACATACACTGTCATATTGCATACCTTACAGGTGTATTACACTGGCAACATTAACTAGATGTAGCCGATGATCATGTTATCACAGGCCTCATTTGTCTGTGTATGTTGTTATGAGTATGTCTGTTGTGCATGGGAGCAGAGATATGGGGCTTGTAATGCAGTTGCAGATTGCCATACATAATAGTGCAGGTAGTAAAGTTCTGCTGTTTTGTTTCTCACAGATGACTGGGGGGGGGGGGGTTGGAGTGTGTCCCCTTCAAAACCTGATGTCAGTGTGTCATCGGATACTGCTGATGGTGGTGGCTATAGTGAAGCACAGGCGGGGTTGTTTGTGGCTGAATCTGTCCCAGAGTTTGACATCTCTCTTCTGCCCCATTGTCACCGCACACAGTCAGTATGCCCCCACATACCCAGTCCCCAGATGCCATAGATAGTGGACAGTCTGAGGGTGGTGACATTGAACAGAGTAGAGTTACAACTATGGCTTCAGTGAGTGTAGACACTGGCCATAGCCAGAGAGCTGGTGAGGTCCCACACAAGCAGATTAACAGGGGTGCTTTTAGGGGGACTGCTGTCCATCCACCACCTGTTGCAGGCGTCACATCACTGGTCACTCACCGCATGTTTCAGTCTGTCATGGAGACCCAGGCATGTTCTGAATGCAACACCAGACAGATGCTTAGGGTTATGGATGCAACACAGTGTGACATCAGTGACTGCCTCCGCCACATTGGGGACACCCTGGATCGGTTCCCTGCTGTTGTGGATAGATGGTGGGCTGTGACAGTGTCTGTCTTTGACAGCACGGTGTCTGTGCTAGAAAGCCTGGTTGGATTTGGGTGTCGAACACATGGATGAAGGTCGGCAACACCATCTGCTGGGAGTCCACCTGAATGTGCACAGTCATGCTTCTGTACTGGCAGTACCTACAGTGCTACAGAGGGAAGTGTGTTGCCAACACCATGACTTGGAAGGCCATGGACACGTGGTCCTGGGCAATCCTGTGTGGAACACAGCCCCAGGATTTTGCAGTCACCGTCAAAGTACTGGCACCGCATCTGACTTTGTGCATGGTGGTGCCAGTGCTGCTACTGGCAGAGCCAATTCATGTGTACATGGCCAGAGACTGTGAACTGTCCACACTACCATGTACAGTCCACAGTCCAACATCCACACATATAGGGCTAGCACTGGGCTTGACTGTGTGCATGCACACACTCAAACACCACTGTTGCATGCAGGTCACTTACTGACACACATGGCACCCCTTCTTGACTCACACACATGCTGTCACCTGTTTGACACAGCCTAGGTCTCTGGCACCCCCATACCACACCCCACCCTTGGGCATGTGGGGATACCTGTGCCACATCCCTGCCATCCACAGCATCGATGCAGGGAAATGCAAATATGTGTCTGATGCACAGGGTGACTATATTACTTTACATGTACTTGCATAGTGCAATATTGTTTTGCAATGGCAATTGTGGGCCACTACAAGTACTGTATGCTGGTATGTGTCATGACTACACATCAAACTTTGTGTATCTTTGTTGCATGATGTTAGACTGACAGTGTGTCACAGACCTGTGTATGTGTCAGTTCCAGGTGTCTGAGGGGTTAAACAATGGACACATGGCAGCAATACAGCAGCACAGCAGACACATGATGTCAGCAGGGTAAAGCAGTATACATGTATGGCTCCCTAGGTGCATATGTGTATAACAGTGTATTAGGGACAATGGGGGTAGTCAGCGTAATCATGCATTCATACTTTGCGACAAGGTCCGCTACCGTCAATACATGTCTCCTGGGTTTTCTGAACATACACATCTAGAAGGCGGCAGACATCATTTATGCTTATGTGGAGGAGGGCAATTTAAAGGCCAGCAGCTAGTCACATGACCATAAAATGCATAACTATTGAACGGGGGTAACCCATATGGGCATGTCCTAGTGCTGTACGAGGATATACTTACATACACACACACACACACACTTGGATGATGTGAAATTACAACTCCTAGCTATCTACTAGTACACACTACAGCTCACAGTACTTGTCGCATGCACCACAGAGTTATCTGACATCAAACTGTCAGCCATCAACCTTAAGGTGGATGACATCAGCAGGTCTTGTAAAAGAGGCCAGTGTGGAGCCCAGTAGATAGTCAGATGGCCTTAAAATGCATAACCATTGCACAGAGGCCAAATGGGCATGTTTGTAGTGCCACAAGGGGATATATTTACATGAGCACACACACACACACGGTGGATGATGTGAGATTAGAACCCCTACTTATCTATCTACTACTACACACTACAGCTTGCAGTACTTATTGTGAGTGTCACTGAGTTTATCTGATATTAGACTGCCAGCCAGTGCTCTTAAGGTGGATGGCATCAGCAGATCATGTAGAGGAGGGCAATTTAGAGGCCAACAGCTAGTCCTAGAGCCATAAAATGCATACCATTGCACAGAGATATCCCATATGGGGATGTCCGTAGTGCTGTAAGGGGATATATTTATACACACATACACACGTGCACATTGGATGATGTCAGATTAGAACCACTACCTATCTAATATTACACACTACAGCTGACAGTACTTATCACACACACCATAGGTTATGTCTGTTGTATATGTAGATGCAGGCAGAGTACTTGTGGGGTATGCAACGTGGCCTTGTGTTAGACAGCATGTGTGGCCTGCAAATGATACTGCTTGGTACCATTATTGTATCTAGTGTCCTAGGAATGGGATACCTGAAAATATCCCTGCTATGTGTGTACAGTTACCAGTCTAGCCATTTATGCCTGTTTGCAGTTTGATAGGTGGACATGTGGCTAGGGACAACACCCATTGTACATTATACCACCTGCGTACCTGTGTCTGTCTACAGGGTGACATTCCACAGGCACAGGGGTCTGTGGATAAGTGGATTATGTACTGTTGCAGCCTTGGTCTGGTTTAATTGGACAGCTTTTATGATGTGTAAGTGCAGATAACCCCAGCATTCTGGTATATGTGGGGACATTTATATATCCCCACACATCTATATAAATGTGTATAAGAGGGATGTCTCATTAACAGTTGTGTATGTACGTTGTGTAACTGTGTTATGTAGATATATGTGGAGAGTCTATGTATCATTGTACTTTAGCTAAATATATATATATATATATATATATATATACCACATACTGATAGATACACTAATCAAGCAATGAGGTGATAGGTAGGGACAGATATGTATACGTAGCTGTATGTATGTATAGACATATTTCCACATTGCAGGTATTTGGGCAGAAGAGGCAACAGACATGCTCAAGTTAGCTAAGTGTAGGAGCATGCCCAGTGTGATTGTCAGTACTTACAAGATGACTCCAGTCCAGAGTTACCTGTACTCCAGTCCAGGATTATATGTGCTGCAGGCCATTGGTTGCTGCACCTGTTACCACAGTACTGCACTTCCCTGATATTGTCCAAGGCATTTCCTTGTTGTTTGCTGACCTTAATATGTGACTACCTCACAACTGTACAGAGCTTCACAGACTGTCCAGAATTTTGCCTCATATTTTTGGTCCGTTTTACATAACATTGTGGTTTTCTGGCAAATCACTGAAGATTGAAGTTAATAAATAATTACAGACATTTGAGTTTCAGACTCCATACACATCAGGAGATTTATGCTAATGTAAGGTCTGTTATTCTATCAACATTCTACATTAGTAAGAGCAATATTTAAAACTTGTCCCTATTTGCAGGCCTTTGTCCCACTTTTATTCATGACTTTGGCCAGATTTCTTGCTCTAAGAGGTTGTGAGGTATGATGTGACTGGGGTACATGACGTAACATCACATACAGGGTGACAGTCTGCATACCTCTCCCTGTACACGTTTTTGCAGAATGTCAAGCATTTTGCCCCATATGTCTGCTCTATTCTTCATACATTTGTGCTTTTCAGGTACTATACTGTAAAATGCAATCACTGATTTGTTGTAACTACTGAGACATTTAAGTGATGACCTTTACATCCTGCAGCTAATCTGACCTTTTGCAACATGCTGTTATACTAGCCAACTTCTAGGTTACTCTGAGCATGTCTGTCTGTAGGTTTGGCCCTTTGTACCCCCATTAACTCTGGCTTTGTCCAGCTTTCTTGCAGTAACAGATTAAGGGGTTATGACAGTCTGTGGGAATACCACCATACAACTACCTGAAATGCAAAAGATGTGGCTATTGCCAGATTCAAACCATCAACACCATCGCCCATGCTAATGTCCCTAGCTTACTGAGCCACATAGGCTGCCAGACAGGAATGCATCATTCATCACACAGTCAACAGTATACAGACATACACTGTCATCCATGCATTATGTGAGACAGACCGTATGGCCAGGTTCTGTCTCTGCATGGTGGTCTGCTGATATATCATTGCAAATATACTGCTACAGCAGTTATATGGATACACTATTGAGTTGGGGGGGGGCAACCAGCCCATGCTTTGCTGGCATACACAGCCACGTGACTGTTCTGTGACCCCCACTGCTTGGCATCTCCCTTGAGTAATGTAGTGGGGTTTCCAGCCATGTGGCCTAGTGAATCTTATGGGGCACATACTATTGGACAGAATGCCTGTTGTCCCAAGTGGCTGTTAGATCTCTGCAAGAAGCCCACTATATTCTCCTGCATACATGCGATAGGTCCATACATATGTTATCATATTCTAGTACCCCTTACAAGTGGTGAGTACCTGTGTGACTTACCTTGCGAATACAGCAGTTGACAGACCTGTAGTTCAGGTCTGACTCTGTCTGATGCACACATTCCACAGCCAATACATGGTGAGGTACAGGTTGTGTGGACTGGCTGGCATCATTTTTTACTAATATGTATGCAAGTCAGATTAAGGTGTCAGTCCCTAGGGCCCTAGGTTGTCAGTGTATGTGCTATGCGTCATGTCTTGGCCAAGGCCAGGGTATACTGGGCATACCTGCATCTGCCTACAGGGATGATCTTGGGGTTTTCCTCCACAGAGTCCCCCTGTGTGGTGACCTAGGCACTGGTGGGGGAGCTGTGTATCCCTTCCCTTTGCTAATCCTGCTGCAGCTGTTTCCACATGATCATATTATGTAGCATGGCACATACTGTGAATATGTGTGCACATGTGGTAGGAAAGTACTGCAGGGCTCCACCAGATATATCGAGACACTGGAACCGTGACTTCAGCAGCCCAAAACGCACACTCTATGATGTTCCTAGTTTGTGCTTGTGCCTCATTATGGGGTTCTTCGGTGGGTATGTGTGCATTTCTGATGGGTGTCCTCATCCACAGTTCCAGTGTATAGTCAGCATCCCCCTAGTAAATGGCCATGTGGAATGTCCCCCCTAGCAAACATCTACTACAGCTGTGATGCAAGCCAGTTATGGGAGTCGTGATAACTGCCAGGGCTGCTGTAGCACACACATTCATGATAATGCCATGGGAATTGCACATGACCTGGCAGTTGATGGGGTGGTACCCCTTGTGGTTTACATAGATTCTACCCTCCTCACCAGGTGGTGCCTTGATGTGTATATGAGTGCAATTTATGACACCCAGTACCTCAGGGTAGTGTGCTACATGGTAGAAGTGTTGCATACTGCTGTCCCTCGCCTCAGGGGTGAGGGGAAAATGTGCTCACTGGCATGTGGTAGCATGGCATCCAGGAACTGGTGAAGTACCCTGGATGCTGGTGCCTGTGAGATCCCATCATGTCTCCAGTTGGTCTTTGTAGTGTACGTATAGCTAGTATACTAAGAGATACACATACCTTAGGTTTCCACTGGGATGGGTTCCCCTCTGTTGGCTCTAGGTCTGAGTTGAGGTCAGCAGAGCTCATTGAGTTCTTGTATGTCCCTGTCCACCCTGTAGCGCTCCACTGTCTCTAGCTCATGTAGCCCCTGGAAGGTTACCCTGGGCCTGATCGCTCTTCTCCTTCTCCACCTAGGTCTATAGTCAGCACCAGCACTGCCCTCAGCATCTAGCACATGTATATGTAGCAGACCTGCAGCATCCCCTAGCATTTTTTTCAGTTAAAAGTCCCAAGTCTGTACTCCAATGGTGCAGAGTATGGGGATTTGTAGGGTTTCTGCATCTTTTATAATGCAATGCTCTAGGTACAGCCTTTATGATTGACTACTTATGATGCATTCCACCTACCAAGTACATCATTAAGGACTGTCAATGGCCCTAGTTCACGTGGAACAGGTTATCAGTTATTTAAGATCTCATTGTCATTCTCAGCCAATTTTTTTTTTTTTTTTTTAGCAACTGTCCTCACTCAGCACTGAGGTGTGCCATGGAAACATGCACCATGAAAGTAAATGTCAGAAAAATATGTATTAATGTGTGTATTAGTAATATGCTTAGTGCATTTAGAGCTTGAAAAGGGTTAACACATTTATTCTATTTCATACTGCATAAATCTGTACAAACTGCAGATGCTTTCTGACCTTGTATTGTTAGCTAAAATCTTGCTTGTGCCTTGGAAATTTACTGAGAAGCAGATGATTCCTGCTTATGTTAGGAAAATAATGAATAGAACAATACTACTTGTATGAAGCTTAGACAAGAAGTTCCGTTTGTGCTGTGAGAAAATACACAGCTGTAGAAGCTATAGATAATTAGGACAAAGCCTGTTTGAAAATATAAACTGCAATCAGCATTTGCTTGTATCTGAGTTAGAAGAGTACCTTGAAATGTAACACTGTACAATAGAAGCCTGTAAATGAATTAGTGCCCACCAAGGCCAGGTTGATTTTCTCAAAAGTTTCTCACAAATCTAGTCATGTCAGCAGAAAATCTGAGTAACATCTGCTGTAGAACAATACTGAAAGTTGTGTTTGATTACGTCAGCCATAGAAGGCCATGGCTTGTAAAACAGTATAAGAATAAGCATACTTCCTGTTAGTAGTTAGACAAATCCTTGTATTTGCATGTTTTTGTCTCCTTGCGGCAAGTAATTAAATATGACTTAACTGAACCTTACGTGTATTGGACTTTGAAGTTTTTTCCTTTGACAGATTGGTCCTTCGGACCGGAAACCCTCACTTCACCTCGGATCAGACAGGCCAGGTGGCTTGAAACCGTACGGGGAAGAAACCACATTGTTTCTTCTTAGTTGAAAAGCCCTCCGACTGAATTGTCGTACAAAAGAGGCCAGCCACTTTCTGATCTGCGACTGAAGGACGGGTTTACTCGAACCAGGTGATCAATCACGAAGGCTCAGGTAAGGTGAATCTACCTTTTTTTTCTGTTTTAGATCAGGGACTACATTTGTATTTATTTTGTTAAGACTTTGTTTATACAAGTCGGGGATAAAAAGATTGCTGTCTTGTCATAGATCAGGGAAACAAAGCAGGTAGGCAGTCATTCTGAAGAGATTATAACAAAATCCATGGTACCACATTAAAAATAAGGAGTTATAACGATTAAAAGGGTAGAACAAAATGGATAATAATTGTACAAAAAGATCCCAAAGTCCTCCATTAACCGAAGACGTGAAATACATGCAGTCACAGCGTGCTGATAATATTAAATACTACTCAAAATGGGTTAATAAGTATGAATTTGATGGTAAATTAGAAAAATCCTCGCTTGTCAAACAGCTTAAAAACTATTCTAAATGTCGGGTAAAAAAGCAACGTCAATTAGGAATTCCTCAGGCACACAGGTGGATTGATGAAGTAAACCGAAGGGAACAAAAGAGTAATAATTCAAAAGCAATGTTTTTAGATAGGGAGGACAATAACTTAGTAATAGCATCAGCCCTTCCACCTCCCTTACCAGAATATGAGGCAATTGAACAAGTTAGTCCACCTCTGTGATATCCTGCTATCACTGTAAATAGAGACACTACAAAAGCAAAACCGTTTATTAGAGATCCCGTCGAGACCAGGTCTCGAACACGGGCAGGAAACTCAAAAGGGGACATTGAGTTATATCAAATGGGTAGAAATTCACGATTTATGAGTGAAGAAGAAATATGCCCACTTATAGAAGTGCCTAATCCTCAGGCAGGGCAAGAAGGTCAGAACCCGACTATTCTAGTGTATAGACCCTGGACTCCGGAAGACATCCGGAAAGCCACTGAGGGAATTCCCCATCCAAAAGTTAATTTTAGAAAGTTCTTAGAAGATTTGCAAGGAATAAGGCTAAGTTATAATTTAAACGGAGAGGAGGTAGAAAAAGAAGTCAGACAAATTGTGGGACCAGATTGGCGCATGATTAGTGGTGACTGGAATCCCTGTGACGCTGCGTTCAGGCCCCTCCCACAAAGCAACGCAGAATTAGACAACAGAGTGAAAGGTCTTACAGACCGAATCTCTGAGAAATGGAAGCCTAGGGCAGACTGGACTTGCATTAATCAATGCATCCAACAGGAAGGTGAAACTATTGACAGATATTATGCCAGACTATTAGAATGTTTTAATAACCATTATGGAATGCAGGTTCCTGAAGATCAGACACACGATTCCCCATATGAGCAGCAGTTAAAGAATGCATTTTTGAAAGGCAGTATTGCACCCATAGGCAGCTTTATTACAAAGTACATGGTAGATCATCGATCATCGTACAAGCAGGTTACAGTCATTACCTGAATATGCTAGGCATGCCGAAAGGCATTTTAATAGCAAAAAGAAAAAGAAAGCCCAAGTATTTTCTGTAGAAGATGGAGCAGAAGTTTATGTAGTACAGTCCGGGAAAAAGGCAAGAAAAATGCCCAGGTAAACAAACAATCTGATCAGCGAATAGAGGACTTTGAAGGGCGAAAGAAAAGGGGTTAATGTTTTAAATGCAGTAAAAAGAGACACTTGGCAAGGGATTGCAAGAAAAACAAAAAAGCAACCACGGATGATAAGGAGGGTGAGGACTGACTGTATGATAGTCAGGAATCACTAGAAGGGGATAGCAGAGAAAGGACAAATGAGAATGTGATAGAGGGAGTAGAGAATGTGACAGAAGAAATAGAGGAAGTGCAGAAAGTCACGGATAGTGAAGTAAATGAAATATTAGATTTGGCTTTATTGAGCTTAGAGCTCTATTTAGCAGACACGAAACCAGAAGTTACACTCCTAGTAGAAGGGAGGGAAGTCAGATTCTTGTGTGACTCAGGGGCATCACAGACCCTGATACATCCCTCCAAACTGCCAGAGAACTCAGAATCACCTGATTACATATTAGTGAAAGCAGCTAATGGACAGCTGTATCGGGAGCCCCTCTCCCATAATATTGTGATAAGTGATCCTGTTTCAGGATTGACCCAGAAAAGCAAAATTGTTGTTTCTGAAAAATGCCCAGTAAACCTCTTGGGCAGAGACCTTATGCAGCTATTTGGTATAGCAGTAGTTCCGACTATGCAGGGTATGGAAGCCCAGCGACAAATTGATACCTTTGCAGTGCAAACGGAGGGTAAAATTTTTATTGGTACAGCCAGGACTTGGTTACGACTGGTCCAGGGGCAGTGACCAAAGAGTTGATGAATGTAGCCATCAGCAAGTTCCCCTCCCTTGACATTGATAAACAGCATTTGTTGCACAGTACTCTGTATTATTGTAACATACCAGGACCTGATAAGGAATATGAGCAAGAATTGTTTAGAAATTGTGCAAACAGATTGATATTACGTAATCTGTACTGTGACATGGAAGGGAACAGTGTAGCCAGCTGTTCATAGCCCCAGGAGTTCTTTGCACTCTATAAATCTAATTGATTACCACACATTAGCTTAACTAAGGACAAGAATGTAAAATGGGCAGACAGGAGAAAAAGTCACGAGAT
The DNA here is from genome assembly GCF_019279795.1 of Protopterus annectens. Lineage (NCBI taxonomy): Eukaryota > Metazoa > Chordata > Ceratodontiformes > Protopteridae > Protopterus > Protopterus annectens. Next base: position 1,863,906,231 of record NC_056731.1, on the reverse strand, counting down.
GGGAAAAGCAGAGTTAGAACTGTCAGAACAGGGAATGCAAATGCAGAAGCTGAATTGGATAACTCAGACCCACCCAGCTGTACACTTGCAGTCTAGCAAGGACAGCTGATTAGCACTCCTATTGAATGAGGAAGAGAATGCCTTACAGAATATACCAGAAACTCTCTGGTCAACAGAAAAATCAGATGTAGGACTTATTCGTACAGCAGGTCCAGTTACTATAACACCAAAGTCAGCATTTAGACCACAAAAAAGACAGTATCCCTTAAGAAAAGATGCAGAGGTAGGAATCAAACCTATTATAGCAGCCTTACTTAAGGAAGGGGTACTGGTGGAATCTCCTGATTCACCATGTAACACACCCTTATTTCCTGTAAAGAAAGCGAATGGAGAGTGGCGTATGGTCCAAGATTTACAAGCTGTAAATGACACAGTAATACCAAGGGCACCTACGGTGCCAGACCCACATACCCTGTTGAATGATTTAAAACCTCAACAGAAATATTTTTCTGTGGTAGATATCAGCAATGCGTTCTTTTCAATACCGATACACCCAGACAGCCAGTATTGGTTTGCATTCACATTTCAGGGGAAAAGGTATACATATACGCGACTACCACAGGTGTATTGTTAAAGTCCAACAATATTCTCACAAGAAATGGCAAGCAACTTGGCAGGATTTATCCCACCAAGAGGTAGCCAGATTTTGCTTTATGTTGATGATATCCTGCTGGCTGCCCCCACCCAGCAAGATTGTAAAGAAGATACCACAGCGCTATTACAATTTTTAGCCACTGAAGGACATAAAGTAAACAAAAATAAACTGCAGCTTTCAAAAAAACAAGTTAAATACCTAGGATATGTAATATCCAAGGAGGGTAGGACATTAGATGAGGACAGAAAAGTAGCGATTTTGCAAGCACCAAAACCCACTACCAAGAAGGAAATTATGTCCTTCCTGGGTACGACTAATTTTTGTCGGAGTTGGATTCCAAACTATGCCTTGGAATCTGCACCGTTGACTAACCTGATTTATAAAAAGCCTATGGCAGTACAGGATTTGTTACAATGGACACCAGAAGCAGAATCTCCTTTCTGCAAACTGAAACAGTTAATAGCGTCCTCATTAGTTTTGGGATTACCAAACTATCATAAATGTTTTTTCCAAATTGTAGATTGTAAACAAGGATGTAATGGGATCCTATCTCGCCTACATTCATAACTGATGGGTTCGGAGCCGATCCGTCGGCTCCGACTCGGCCACTATACCTAGAACGAAGTCTCTTATTGGCTGGGCTACCCCTTATCCCATAATGCACCACACCTACTTCCGCAGATCTCGTTTGCCGCTTTTCTAGCCGGACGTGGTCTCGACTTGGCTGGAGCCAAGTGTTTTTTTCTTGATGTTTGGGTCGTTTTTGACTAGGGGTTCTGTCAGTATTTAAACAAACAGCTGATGTAATGGGATCCTATCTCGCCTACATTCATAACTGATGGGTTCGGAGCCGATCCGTCGGCTCCGACTCGGCCACTATACCTAGAACAAAGTCTCTTATTGGCTGGGCTAACCCTTATCCCATAATGCACCACACCTACTTCCCCAGATCTCGTTTGCCGCTTTTCTAGCCGGACGTGGTCTCGACTTGGCTGGAGCTAAGTGTTTTTTTCTTGACCTTTGGGTCGTTTTTGACTAGGGGTTCTGTCAGTATTTAAACAAACAGCTGTTTTTACAGCTTTGTGAGCATTTGTGTTAACTTTCGTGAAATTAAATTTTTTTCTCTAATTCGCACTACTTGTGTATCGGGCAAGGCCCGTTTAAGTTAGAGGGCTCTTGCCCTCATTGTATACTTATTCCTTGCCTTTTCCTGTTGTGGTGTAAGTGTATTAGTTTCGGGCTAAGCCCGTTTAAGTTAGAGGGCTTTAGCCCGTGTAGTTCTCTCTCTGTTGTGTCGGGCTAAGCCCGTTTAAGTTAGAGGGCTTTAGCCCATTTGTCCTGTTTGCTGTTTTTTGGCTTAGTGTAAATTACTGGTATTTCTTGTCACTATGTCTAAGGAACAAAAGTCGGGTTTCAAGAAATGTGCAAAATGTAGTTATAAGATGTCTATTACAGACAGCCATGCTATCTGTGTGTACTGTTTAGGGCCCAAACATTTACAAGATACCTGTAGTGTGTGTCATGCTTTCTCTTCCAGGGTTCTTCAGGAGAGAAAAAACAAATTGATTCTAAGGGGCCTTATTAAGCCTTCTTTTGAAGAAGCTTTAGCTTCTTCTCCTGCTCGCAAAAAGAAGAGATCATCGGCTCCGACCAGTCCGTCGGACCCGACTCCTAAGAAGCATAGATTGTCGGCTCCGACCAGTCCGTCGGACCTGACAACTAAGAAACAAGGCTCGACGTCTTCTTCCTCGGCTCCAATGGCTTTGGAGCTGATGGTTGAAGGGTCTGCCTCGGTGCTTCTCCCCTCGGCTCCATTGGTTTCGGAGCCGCAGGTGAGTGCATCGAGAGGCCAATCACCTTCCTCGGCTCCATTGATCTCGGAGCCGATGGAGGTGTGCAGCTCAGACTCTTCCCCCTCGGATCCAGAGCCTCCTTCGGCGCCGACACTGTTGCAGCCGGACCCAGTCTCGGCTCCGATGGTGCTGGAACCCTTTCGGAGCCGGTCCCCTGCCTTATCAGAGCCGAGGCAGAAGTCTTCTCGGCCCCAATCTGTTTCCTCCAAATCCTCTAGGTTATCTGATTCGGATTTGGATAGAGTTATCCAGAGGCTGTTCCAGTCCCCAGTCTTTACCAAAATGATCTCGGCTCCAGCTCACGCGGCTTCGGAGCCGATTCCACCTCCAATACACTCGATTCCTCCTCCGACCTCCTTGGAGCCATTGGAGTTGGTGCAGGTAGGACGAAGCGGAATCGTCCAGTCGGAGCAGGGACCCCCTCGAAGTTTTTCTGCTCCGACTTTCATTCCTACCCTGTCCTCGGTGTCAGGGTTTGGTACCGGGTCTTCCTCGGCAGGGGTCGAGGGCAACACTGTAGAGCGCGCCTCTTTGATGCCCAGTCTTCCCCTTGGAGCATCTGCTGCGGGCATTCCCGGTACCTCCGTGGTCCCTCAGCAAGTGCTCTCCGCGGATTCTGGAGGGCCTGCTTTTGAGGCCATGAGGAGTGCGCTGGCCATGGCTTTGCCGGTTCAGCAGGCTTCTACCTCTCCATCCCAAGTTCTGGGTACTGGTGCCTCTGGAGACATTCTTTCCCACGACAGTGGGGCCCCAGGGCCTGAGGATACCCCCTTGGGGGGTTCCCTTCTTCCGGGGGGTCCACCTGAGTCTGCCTCGGATGAACCCCCAAGGAAGAAACTGTGTAAGAGGAAGCACGTTGATTCCCAAGATGAATCCATCACTTCAGACACTAACCTCGATGATGCGGAGGGGGTCCCCTAAATCGTCCTCGGATGACATCTCTTTCTCTGATATCCTTGAGATTTTGAGACAGAGAGGTGATTGGCAATCCAAAGCCCCTACCGCCGAGGAGTCAGTTTTCCTCAAGGCCTTCGGGGCCCAGCCCTCCTCCTCCTGGGTGTCTCCACCCTTCGATGAGCTATTGGACCTTATCTCTCGGAGGGTGTGGGAACATCCTGACACGGCGGAACCGGTGCCTGCCAGGCCCAATAAGTTCCTTTCAGCTCCCCCCCTGAAGGGATTCCTTACCAAGGGCATTGCAGTGGATGCTATGGTGGCAGAAGCTTCGACGTCTATTCATCCTCCTAATAAGGATTCTAGGAGCATGGATAGGTACGGGAAGCGTACCCTTTCTTCAGCGACCTTTGCCATGCGGTCGCTGAACTATCTTTTTCACTTTACAAGGCTCCAAAGGGACCTCCTCAAGGAGTTAGGAGAGTCCCTTGCGGGTAACCTTCCTGAGGCATTAGCACAGACTGTAGGCGCCCAGATGACTACCCTAAATTCCATTGTTAACTCGTCCATGAGGCTCATTTCCTATGCAGCCGAGGGGGCGAGTAGAGCAGCGGGCACAGGAGTGGCTCTTAGGAGACAAGCCTGGCTACGCTTGTGTCCATTCTTGGAGGCCTTTAAGTCTTCCTTTGCCGACGCCCCCTTTGATGGGTCTTCCTTGTTTGGACCCAAGGTGAAGGACACGCATACTCGGTGCGAGCAGGAGGGAAAGACCTTGACTGCCATTGGGGCCCATTTTTCCGCTCCCTCTAGACCTTATCCCAAGGGCCAGAGAGGAGGGAAAATGTGGTTCAAAAAAGCCCAAAAGGTTTTCCCTACTCCACTGAGTGATCCCCCCTCCAGAGGCGGGGGGGGGAATTCAGGAAGACGCCGCCCTAGAGGTGGCAGAGGCCCCCGTAACTCTGGAGACCGCTATTCCTTTCGTGGTTCCTCCTACCCTCAACGTCCCTAGGATGTGGCCCAGCTGTGCTTCTCTGGAGCCGGTCGGGGGACGTTTTGCGAAACACCCACAGGCTTGGGAATCGATAACCAAGGATCAGTGGGTGCTTCGCATTGTAACCGGAGGTTACCTCATTCCCTTTTTCAAGCCCCCTCCTCCTACAAGGAGAAACAAAGATGGGTAAAACGAGGAGCAATTCTCAAAAAGGGGCTGTACATCTCTAAAGAAGGGAAACCGATATTGCCGTCTAATTTGTTTAGATATGCAGCTTTGTTGAGCCATGGGCAGTGCCATGTCTCAACAGGGGGGGTGGTACAGCTGGTGATCCAAGTGTTCAGGACATATGGATTCTTAAATTACTCTAAAAAATTCTGTTCGATGTGCCATGTTTATAATAAACATCATGCACAAGGGGCGTTAAAGCCCAAGCAAGGGAGTTTCCCTACACCACCGTATCCGTTTCATACTATCTGTATGGATTTCATAGAATTGAACAAATGTGAAAATAAGAGGTATTGTCTTGTCATTATAGATATGTTTTCCAGATAGGTAGAAGCCTTTCCAACTAAAAATCCAGACGTGGCAACTGTGGCCAAAGGTCTTGTTAAAGAAATCATCCCTAGATTCAGCATTCCGGAAAGGATCTACAGTGACAAGAGCACATGCTTCGTAAACCAGACCATACAACAGTTAAGTAGACATTTTGGTATTTCTTTAAAAAATCATTGTGCGTATCACCCACAATCTGCAGGGCTAGTAGAGAGACATAATGGGATTTTAAAGAATAAGCTAAGGAAGTTAATAGTATAAACATAGAGAAATTGGGTGTACTGTCTGCCCCTGGCACTGTTGAGCATGAGAACTGTTCCGAATGCAAAAGGATCGACTCCTTTTGAAAAATTATTTGGAAGGGCTTATTATATACCTTAGTGGAAATCTCTCATGCCCGCAGACCAGGAAGCTGACAGTACATTAGCTGAGTATATGCAAAACCTGTTAAATTCTAAACATTTGTTGCAGTCAAATTCAGTTTCAGATAAAGAACGAACCAAACCGTCAGAAGTGGCAGCGTCCCCTGTAACCTGGATTTGGGTGAAGACAGTAAAGAAAAAGAATTGGGCATCACCAAAGTGGGAAGGTCCATATCAAGTGCTTCTGTCGACACCCACTGCAGTCAAGATAGCGGAGCGCACCTCCTGGATCCACCTGAAGCACTGTAAATTAGTCAAAAACTTTGAACCGGACAAAAATCTTGTCACATGCCAAGAGTAAAAATGATAGAGTCCAGAAGAAACAGGAATGCAGAACAACCCTTTCCTCAGAAGTATTGCATAATCATCCTGTTAACTGTACTAGTGACAATAATCTTTTTGTTGTGGTCTTTCCTTTTCCCAGTCACACAGACTGAACTGAATAAAAGTGAAGCATTACTCACAGACTGGCATCCAAACTTTAACACTTACCAGGCAATTAAATATGTGTATGCTGAGACTTTCAGTGTTTCGAATTGCTGGATTTGCCGAGAGCATACGGGGGGGGGTATTAATGACTAGTCCCCCTAGGGGTCAATGAGACCTGGGAGAACTTGATTTATGATACCTCAACCATTAATGATACCTCAACCATTACATCACAAGATAAAATAGCATTGCACTTGTCTGTTCCACAAAAGGGAACTGTGTGTTTTTATAAAAATGATACTGTTCAGGTGGGTTGGAGCAATTGCAATGTGACTTTTCCTTATAAATGTTACGCTAAAGGTAACAATGTAGATCTTTATTGTAATACAAACTATGATTCATTTCTTGGATTGATGCACAAAACACTTGAAGTAAAACATAATTCTGTTCTTTATAAACAACTGTCTATAATTGATAGAAAAATGTTTCATGCAGGGCGAGTGTATATTCATAGCAAGGTTACTACTAAAGTAGAGGATTGTTATTTTGTGTGTGGCAGAAAGGCATACAAATGGTTACCTGAGAATTGGTCCGGCAGTTGTTTTTTGGGTTACCTGGTTCCGGCCATATGACACTGCAGTTTTGCCTCGAGGAAAAATTAGAAATGTCCGAGAGGTCGTCAAGAAACCTGTAAATCCAGTGGGACAAATCGATGCATTGGAAAGACCATCATTCCATAGGCAAAGGACTGACATATATGGACTTGAGTGATAGCGTTATATCGTGGGCAGGCATACTACCAGCATATGGAGCAGTGAAATCGATCTGGGAGCTGAGATAACTGTCAAAACTTCTTGAAGTAATGAGTAATGCAACTTTTTCTGCTCTCGAATTGGTGACTGATGAACTGAATGCTATGAGAACTGTAGTGCTTCAAAACCGCATGGCCCTCGACTTCACCCTAGCGGCAAGAGGTGGTACTTGCACTTTAATCCAAGAAGAATGCTGTTCATATATTCCTGACCATAAACACGAGATAGACAATCATCTTGAGGTAAATTCAGCAAGTGTCGGCCATGACCAAACCAGGCCCAAACCCACTGATGGACTTTTTCCAGAAATGGTTTGGGGGGGTGGGGTACCATCCTAATGAACATCCTGATTGCCATTTGTGTAGGAATGCTTCTACTGGGAGTATGTGTTTGTTGTGGTATCCCCTGCATGAAAAGACTGATAAAAGACTTTATAGACATATCAGTTTCTGAAACCTTATATCAAAGTACTGAGTTTGAAGAACTGTTAAAAGATTGAAAATGCTTTCATGAGTTTAAACTGATTGACTCTCTTAACTGCAAATCCTAAGTGGAAGAGGTTAGGAGAAGAAAACAAATTGTTTATGCTTATTTTGAAAGTAGAATAAAAGTATTAAAAGGGGGGAAATGTCAGAAAAATATGTATTAATGTATGTATTAGTAATATGCTTAGTGCATTTAGAGCTTGAAAAGGGTTAACACATTTATTCTGTTTCATACTGCATAAATCTGTACAAACTGCAGATGCTTTCTGACCTTGTATTGTTAGCTAAAATCTTGCTTGTGGTCTTGGAAATTTACTGAGAAGCAGATGATTCCTGCTTATGTTAGGAAAATAATGAATAGAACAATACTACTTGTATGAAGCTTAGACAAGAAGTTCCGTTTGTGCTGTGAGAAAATACACAGCTGTAGAAGCTATAGATAATTAGGACAAAGCCTGTTTTAAAATATGAACTGCAATCAGCATTTGCTTGTATCTGAGTTAGAAGAGTACTTTGAAATGTAACACTGTACAATAGAAGCCTGTAAACGAATTAGTGCCCACCAAGGCCAGGTTGTTTTTCTCAAAAGTTTCTCACAAATCTAGTCATGTCAGCAGAAAATCTGAGTAACATCTGCTGTAGAACAATACTGAAAGTTGTGTTTGATTACGTCAGCCATAGAAGGCCATGTCTTGTAAAACAGTATAAGAATAAGCATACTTCCTGTTAGTAGATAGACAAATCCTTGTATTTGCATGTTTTTGTCTCCTTGCAGCAAGTAATTAAATATGCCTTAACTTAACCTTACGTGTATTGGTCTTTGAAGTTTTTTCCTTTGACAGTAAACAATGCTCAGCATTCATTTTACATGCCCCCGTGAAAGGTCATGCTCAGCACCGTAGCGCACTGCGCAAACATGATCAAACACATGCACTGAAAGTAAACAAAGCTTAGCAGCCAGTGTACACACTCCCTTGCTGAGCACAGTGGTGTGCTGCACAAATAAGCACCACTGAGCTCCAGTGAGCTTAAAAGGATGTGGACACACCCCCTTTTGATGTCAGCTACCTCTAATCTGTGGACACCAACATGGTTCTGTGCCTACACGGATGGGCTCTGCAGACACGGATATCCATTTGTACTATTCAATAACCCCAGCTCATTTGCATAGAGATCCATGCAAACAACCTGGGAACTACATAGTTCCAGGCCCTGCCTCCTTAGCAACCACAGCAGTCTACCATTGTACGTACTCCATGTAGGGTCCTATAATGCATTACTGTCACATACTACTAATTTTCGTTTTTACACTTTTTAAATTTTTTTTTCTTAACAGCATGTTTGCGCACTGCAGCATGCCATGCAAACATAATCTGATTATTCAAAAAAAAATATTTTAATTAATTTCCGTTTGGTTTTGGACCCAGTGGATCGTTTTGCTATATGTGTCTGCTATGCTATTTCTGTCCTTCTTTTTTATAGCCCCTGTTCTCCGATTAACATCCTGTACATGGAATTTTTCCGTGTACATTTTGGACATCAACATGGGGTCTGCAGGACTGATTATCTGCTTGGTGAATCGCTCTACCACCCTCATTTGCATGCAGTTTATCTGCTTATGAGGTGATTTGCATGTAACAGATACATCCATGTTGGCGTGCTCATGCACACCCCTTAGCTCTGTTTCCTGGAACGCACACCTGCTTACTTTTGTGTAATCAATGTGCTACTATGCCTACATGGAAAATATGTCCGTGTAGGCTTTATTAAATTCCCCCAACATTGCTTAATACTAATAACATATATATTCCTTAGACAACTACTGTTACTACTTAGTTTTGGATTTTTGACTATAGTGAGATTTTCTATATTTAATGTTTTAGATACATTTCTTTACTTGATTCTATCTTGTTGATGCCTTACAGTTACTCACACATAATCATTTGCAATACCTTTAACATTTTTTTCCTGATAAATATATAAGTTACTTTTCCTCTTCACTGCATTAGGTTCACATTTGTATAGATAACATTTTTTGGGTAGATTGGACATATAGATACGTTTCCCATGGGCTCTGCCTTGTAAAAGTAGCTAGAATTTAAACAGGAATTATTTGACACATTTTTTGTTTTGTTTTCAGTCACTGTAAAATGTAGCTCCTTTGAGCATGCAGAAAGGTTCTGGGACATTGAACATTTAGTGAGTTTAAAACTTTGCTGCACATGTCATATACACTTTTATATATTGATTCACACTGGAAACTATACCTCTGTACCCCTAGTTTGTGCATATCATGTGTTTTCGTATTTTAATCTTATAGGTTTTAAATGATAACATATGTTACACATTTTTTCTGTTTCCCCTGGACAGACAACTGTCAAGTATGTATGAAGCTTGCATTTGTGAACTACCTAAAGCATATAACACTTAAATAAGAATTAAATATGATTTAGACAGAATTTTTGTGCTGTTTATCTTCACATTTCATAGTTTTATAATTTACAAATTTGTTTGGAAAATATTAGGGTACAACCCGATACTCTTATACTGGGAGACTTTAACTATCCCTCCATTAATTGGGAAAATTACTTATGTACCAACACACTTGCTCAACATTTTCTGGAATTCATTAAATCCAACGTCCTGGACCAACTCATTCATACCCCCACCAGGGGTGAAAATATCCTTGACCTGGTCATTACTAACGTGGGTGACTGTTGCTCTACACCAGTAATCAACTCCTCCCTGGTCAGATCTGACCACAAGCTAATCACCATGGATATCCACATCCCACCCTCACTCCCCCCCCAAAGGAAGCCACCATAAAAAATCTTCTCCAAAGCCAATTTTGGACCTCTAAAAACAGAGGTGGCTAACTTCACGACACCCATGCAGATGGAAAATAGGTGCATGACTGCTGAATCATACACCAATGCACTGTATGAGCACATACACAAGTGCATGGAATGGGCCATACCAAACAGAATCAAGACGGTCTTCTCCAAAAAAAAAAAAGGAAGCCAATCTGGTGGTCCCCCACCATAAACAAATTCTACAACAGAAGGAAAAAACTGTTGCAAAAAAGGGTGAATTCCCAAGACTGGAAAACTCCCTTGTTAGCCTCAGCAAAATCTGATATCCATCATCAAATCCTCTAAAGCTAGCTATGAAAACAAAATTGTTTCAGATTCTAAAGACAACCACAAGGCATTCTATAGTTATGTCAAGAATCTACATGATAATACTCTGTTCTGCTCAGAGTTACAGTACAATGGCAATATATATATATATATATATATATATATATATATATATATATATATATATATATATATATATATACAGAACCAACTGATGTTGCCAACATATTGGCCGACAGGTTCAATGTGAACTTTACCCCCTAAAGAGCCTATCACAATACCTGAGGAATGGCAAGTCCCTATTATCATAGCTAGACAGGTAAAAACCGCACTGTCCAAAGCCAAGAATACAGCTTCCATGGGACCTGATACTATTCCTGGCTGTGTTCTACATGAATTACAAAGTGAACTGGCAGCACATCTGAGTACCCTGTTCAATCACAGCCTCATTTCCGGCTTTGTGCCTACCGAATGGCGCACTGCTACAGTCATCCCACTCCACAAAGGGGGAGCGACTACAGACCCTGGGAACTACCGCCCCATTAGTCTGATGACTCTGATATGTAACGCTATGGAGTGCATCATCATGGACCTTATAAATAAGGACCTAGGGAATCTCTAAACTCTGGACCCCATGCAGTTTGGATTTGTGAAAGGTAGATCATGCCTGATCAACCTGATAGACTTCTTCGAGTCTGTCACCAGAGCTGTGGATGAGGGCAAGGTAATTCACACAGCCTACCAAGATCTTGCCAAGGCCTTCAACACCATCCCTCACTCAGGAATCATAGATAGACTCACTAAACTAGGCATAAACCCCTATGTCATAAGATGGGTTGCCAGCTGGCTCACTGATAGAACCCACACTGTGAAAGTAGCGGACTCCAAATCTGACTACCGACCAGTTACAAGTGGTGTCCCACAGGGATCGATCCTAGGTCATCTCCTGTTTGGCATCTACTTCTCTGAAGTTCAAGCCAACACAAAGGGACTCTGGCTGACCAAGTTCACAGATGATTGCAAACTGGGAGCCATTATTGATTCTCCAACTGATGTAGACATTCTACAAAAGGCCTCACTGACACCAATGACTGGTGCCAGAACCATGGCCTTAAGCTCAATGACAAAAAGCGCATTGTCATTCCCTTTGGTAAAAATTTGGTGCCCATGAACTAGCACATAGACAATAGTCCACTAAACTCTGAATGTGTAATAAGAGACTTGGGGACAAAGGTTGACAGCAACCACTCTTTTGATAACCACATTGCCACTGTAGTCCAAAAGTCCTTCTATAATAGCTCATTACAAAAGGTTTCTCATCCAGGAAGAAAGAGGTCATAATCCCTCTCTATTCATCCCTCATTAGACCTATTATTGAATACAATGCCCCATTTGATATGTACCTCACAAGACACCTACAACAACTGGAAAGGCCACAAACATACCTCACTAAGAGGATCTTAGGCCTTAGACACATGCCCTATACAGACAGACTCAAAAAACTCCAGCTATACTCTGTCTCTTATCGCCTGCTTAGAGGTGATCTCTGCTTGATCTACAAAGCCATGTCTGACCCAGAGCTGCTAGATATGCTACACCTAAAGAAATCCCAATCCCTTCACGCCACACGCTCCAGGGACCTAAACCTCATTACCACAATAAACAGAACATGCTGGAGGATCAGGTTCCTAACCCAGAGACTTCCCATACTCTGGAATAAACTTCCCATTCACGTCAAGCAGAGCACTTCACTGGCCCTCTTTAAGAGAAATCTTGACAAGTAGATGGGCAATAGGAAGTTCACCCCGGGGATTACTTCAGTGGCCTTGCTTGACAGGGGCACTGGGAATTAACTTTGGCAGTGGCCTTGCTTGACAGGGGCACTGGGAATTAACTTTGGGTGGCATGATGCTAGGGAATCTTCTTTGGCTAGGCTTATATAGGCTCCAGAGCCGTTAGCCTAGTACACTTCTATGAATATAATTACATCTAGTTATTGGTAATATAAATGGGTTAGATAGATTTTTTTTTAGCAGTTTGAACTGTTTCTTAACTTCTGTTTGACAATTACATTTAGACAGATTGTATCATAGGATCATAGGAAGTTACTAGGCTAATTGCCCTAGGGCCCTTACAAGCATAGCCAAGTTCTACCCTTATTTCCATGATCAGCACCTATTGCCCCTGTCCAAGAGGGGCACAGGTGGAAAACTTGGGGTGAATTTACCGTCACCAATCCACTCATCCAGATTGTGTTTGAAGAGGGCCAATGAGGTGCTCTGTTTTACATGAAGTGGGAGTCTGTTCCAAAGATGTGGTAACCTCTGGGAGACAAATCTGTCACTCCAGCAGTTATTATTAATGTCACATTCCAGGCTAAGGTCTTTAGAGCAAGTGACCCATGTACCATTTGACTTACAGAGATGCAGCATTTCCAATAAGGCAGGATCAGAGATTGCCTTGTATGCAAGGCAGAGATTGCCTCTGAGTAGTCTGTATGAAACAGAATAAAGTGACAGTGATTTCAGATGATCCACCTAGGACAGATGCTGAAGACCTTGAATTTTCCTTGTGAGGAACCTTTGTGGTCTCTCCAGTTGCTGTAGGTGCTTGGAAAGGTACATACCAAAAGGAGCATTGTACTCAATTATTGGCCTGATGAGGGAAGAGTGCAGGGAGGTTATAACTTCTTTTTTTTCTGGAGGCAATGCCCTTACTTATGAGATGAGCGATATAGAATGCTCTTTTTTTCACTGTGGAGACATGGTGGACAAAGGTAAGATTGCTGTCAACCTGTGTGTCCAGGTCTCTCACCGCTGAGTGAGTACTTTAGGTGTTGCTTTTGATGTGGTAGTTAGCAGGAACATCGCCCTTACTGAAAGGGATGATAATACATTTTTTTGCAATGAGTTTAAGGCCATGACTTTGGCACCAATTGTTTGTGTAAGACCCTCTTGTAGGATGTAGACATCATTTGGAGATTCTGTGACTGCTGTCGGTTTGCAGTCATCAGCAAACTTTGTCAGCCACAGACCTTTAGTTTTTGCTTGTACTTCAGAGAAATAAATTCTAAACAGCAGAGGTCCCAGGACTGATCCCTGTAGACCACCACTGGTTACAGGTCTGCTGCTGGAGATGGATTCCCCTATTTTGACTATATGGGTTCTATCAGTGAGCCAGTTAGCAACCCATCCAACAATATAAGCATTAATGCCTAGCTGGTTGAGTTTGTAAATTATGCCTGAGTGGGGGATAGTTTCAAATGCCTTGGCTAAGTCTAGGTAAGCAGTATGTACAGATTTGCCATCATCCAGGGCCTTGGTGCCTGTCTCGAAGAAGTCCACCAGGTTTAACAGGCATGATCTCCCTTTGACAATTCCAAACTGAGTAGGGTCAAGTGTTTGGAGAGTACCTATATCTTTGTTGATAAGGTCCATGATGATTCCCTCCATGGCCTTGCAGATAAGGCTAGTCAAGCTAATAGGTCTAAAGTTCCCGGGGTCAGTGGAAGCACAACCTTAGTGCACAGGAATAACGGTGGCAATTTTCCATTCAGCTGAGACAAAGGTGGTCCTCAGACTATGATTGAAAAGAGTACCCAATGGTGTTGCTAATTCTTGTTGGAGCCCATGTAGGATGCAGCCTGGGATGTTATCAGGTCCCATAGATGCTGTGTTTTTGGCCTTAGAGAGGGTCTTTGCAACCTGATCTTTAGAGATACAAGGTAGGGGACAGGTGGTAGGGATGTCATGGGGTATGTGTGGCGGGGACAAGGGAATGAAGTTTTCACAGAGCCTGGCAGCCAACAGGTTAGCTATGCCCACAGGTTCAGTATATGTGCTATCATTAACTACCAGTTTGGCACAAATCTGGGCCTTTCCTTTTAGGTTACGGATGTAACTAAAGAACGCTGTATGGTTGTCTTTAGTTGAGAAGCTAATTTGGATTCATAGTTTGCTTTGGAGGACTTCACAAGAAGTCTTATTCACTTGTTTAAGTTGAGGAGGGAGTGTTTCCAGTTTAGGGCTCGCTCCCTCTTACTCTTAGATAAGAATGTCTTCCTTTTACTGTAAAGCCTGTTAATGGCAGTTGTCTACCAGGCAGGTTTTCTCTATATTGAGGAGCTTGTTTTGGTCCTATCACTTTCGGCTAAGTAATGCAGTTATATAGGTGTTTGTATAAAGCAGTGATGGTGAACATTTTGGGCTTGGTGTGTCAAAAATTTGGAAAATGCCTATCATGGTATGTCACCCAACAACAAAAGAGAAACAATTCTTTACATATTCATTTATTTAAAAAATACAGTCCAGTCATGTGCTGCTGTGTAGTATAAAAGTAAAATAAACCTCAGTGACTTACAATAGGGATGATGATATGCGCACTGATAACTGGGCTTAAAAGAGTGCACCAAAAATTACCCTGCTTTTAATAGTAATTTTGAATTGAACTGAAAAAATATGGAACACATTGTATTTGATTTGATTATCATCAATGAATGACTTTTTTGTTGTTGAATTTTAACAGATAAGTGCAGTGTCACATATTTCTTGTATTTTTGTTCATTCAGTTTCTTTGGTAACTTGGGTGTTGGTGAACTCTGTTGTGTCACCCAAAATGTCATGGCATGTCACCTTTGACAACCGTGTCATAGGTTCACCATCACTGGTATAAAGCATTGGCGTAGAACTCTGCATAATTGCCAGTTCCATCTGAGAGGGGAGGTGCCGTGAATTTCTAGTTTGCACAGATCTGAAGAAGAGCCAAAAATGATTTTAGTTAAAACATTTGGATGAATTAATAGGGTGAGAGCATAACTGTATTTTATTATTAAGATTTTTGTTTTTTAAAATTTTTAAATGTTATAAGGATGCAATAAATAGATAGATGGATATTTTTAGGAATGTTGAATAGTATGGTATTTTAGGTTGGCTCGGATCCTTGTTATCACTTCATTTTAAGGGAAGGATGGGAGGTTGTTTTTTATTACAGCTGGACTGATCTATATTTACAGCAGAAACTTTATCACTCCCATTTCAACTATTTAATTAAGTGTTCTTAAGTGTATTAACCATTAAGTCTGATGGATCACTCGTCTGTTCTTACTAATAAAGGAATTGCAAATTCAACACATCCTGGATATTTTTTTTTAACTTGATTTACTAAGTTTAAGAGATTTATTCCAGTAGACAACTTCGTATTTTATTAAGTTTAAGTTTGAGTTTAATAACAGTTAATGCCAGTACTCTGTTCATATTGTTTCAAATCTAAGGAGTATTTTTGTATAGTTATTCCACTGAGAACACCTGGTGGAAAGTTTCTTACAGTGTTTGGTTTTCTGGACTGTGTGTGTAACACTTGGTTTACCGAAACTTTGAGGGACTCTGGATTTTGTCTTGTCATTTCCTTAGATTTAGTGCCACTGTCCTACTTCAACAGTCATTTCTAACTAGCGGAATCAGAAAGACGCTGGAAACATGAATAAATTCCACACTTTTAATGAAGGTTTAGCGCTTTCATCTAGTACAACTAGACTTCATCAGAATTATTTTAAATTTACTTCTCCAACTCAGATATCTTTCATACATGGTAGAGTGACAACTATGAGATCTCTGCAGTGCATCAGCAGCCTTGGAGCGTATACTGATTTCTTCCCTGTTTACACTACTGTTGTTCAGAGATGTATGCCTTCGCAAATAATCACTGCTTTTGGCAGGATTGAAGGGAGAAGCTGTGACAGGAGCAAACTTCTGAGAACTTAGTAATTTCCCTTGTGGTTCAGACTCTGATTCTGAGCTGAACTCCTCCAGCAAGCTCAAACAGGTACCGCCAGCTCTAGTGTTAAATGCTGAAGATATACAAGCAGAGCAAAAGGCATTCTTTAGCAAGGCAAACAAGTGCTAAGATTTTGTACTTTGTGAGTAAAATGTGTTCAGTTTATGATTGAAGCAGTGTTGTACAGATCATTCAGCTTTTTGCTCTGCTTGTATATCTTCAGCATTTAACACTAGAGCTGGCGGTACCTGTTTGAGCTTGCTGGAGGAGTTCAGCTCAGAATCAGAGTCTGAACCACAAGGGAAATTACTAAGTTCTCAGAAGTTTGCTCCTGTCACAGCTTCTCCCTTCAATCCTGCCAAAAGCAGTGATTATTTGCGAAGGCATGCATCTCTGAACAACAGTAGTGTAAACAGGGAAGAAATCAGTATACGCTCCAAGGCTGCTGATGCACTTCAGAGAGCTCATAGTTTTCACTCTACCACGTATGAAAGATATCTGAGTTGGAGAAGTAAATTTAAAATAATTCTGATGAAGTCTAGTTGTACTAGATGAAAGCGCTAAACCTTCATTAAAAGTGTGGAATTTATTCACGTTTCCAGCGTCTTTGTGATTCCGCTAGTAGCCTTTTGGATTCATTTCGTTTTGGTTGTAGTGGCTACTTGGACTTTTTTTCTATTAGTAATTTCTAACTGTCGCAGGCCTTGTCTCACACAGTCCATCGATCTCTGCTGGCAACCTTGTTCCTCATGCCTTCTTCCTGTCTGTCCCAAATTTTCTTCACCAGATTGTCTTCTGCTTTTTCTGCACATGTGCATGAGCCACCAATCTGTTCTCTTTGACCTTCTTTTTAATTAGAACTACTTGAGCTATTGGTCTGATGTCCTCATTTCTTCATCTGTCCCACAGTGTGCACCCTACCACCCATCTCAGGCACTTCATCTCCATCACCTCTAGCTTCCTCAACTCCTCTGCCTTTACTGCCCAGGATTCTGTACCATACAGTAGCACTGGTCGCATCACTGTTTTTTGTACATTATGCTTTTCAGCTTCTTTGGTCCTCTTCTGTCACATACCACTACTGATGCACTCAGCCAGTTGGCTGCAGCCTCTCTGATTCTAGATTTTACCTCCTCATTCAGACTTCCATTCCCCTCAACCACCCTTTGCAATATTTGAATCTTATTAACCTGTTCCACTATTTTCTCATCCAAGTTTTCTCCTCCTGATTTTCCCCAATTGTTGTCATTACACCAGTCTTATCTTTACTCAGAGTCATCCTGTGTGCCTTCACTTTTGCATTTCAATGCAGTCATTTGCTGAAGTTCATGTTCAGAGTGTTCTTGTAATGCTATATTGTCTCCATAGGGCAACTTTGTTGATCTGACCACTCTGACCTATTAATATGAACAAGAGTGTGCCAAGAACTGAACCCTGATGCACATTCACTGCCACTGCGAACCCCATCTGATATAATGAGTAAATGTTATTTTCTATACCTGCTAAGTCCTTGTCATGGTTTGTTCTCTTTCTTATCATTTCTGTACTTTTTATAAGTTCTACCTCTCACTCACTTCTCCTGCAGAGCCCATGTTCATATGTTTCATTGTGCGGTTAAGAATTACTGCCATCTCTGTTTTTCTTACTTTTCCATTCCCCATTTAATATTGGAAAATGCTACATTTTCAGATGCGTTAGGAGCTCAGTATAATAGATTTATGAATTGTGGTTCTGTGAGACTGAACATTGTTTATGCTCGTGTTATTGGGCCTTTGTACGTAGTCTGCACTACTTCTAGCACTGTTTCCGGGACTTTGAACCATTGCAGGACTGTCCATGTCAGATTTCTTGGGATCTTGTCATATGATTTCTCCAAGTCTAGGAATGCCCAGATGGCCTCTTTCCTCATGTCTAGCTTCTTTGCAACCATCTGTGTTACTGCAAACATGATGTCAGCTGTGCTGCTTTCTAATCTGAATCCAGACTGATCATTCCCATCTTATTTTCTTCTAGTCTCCATATTTAGCAATCAGCCTCTCCAGAACTTTCATCCAGTATGATGGAAGTTTGATACCTCTATACTGTCCACATTTGTGAATGCCCTCTTTGTTCTTATACACTGGCACCAGTACGCTTATTCTCCAGTCGTCTGGGATACGCCTTTCCTTCCATACTGCTATGACTGCCTTTTGGAGCTACTTCAAACCTAACTCAACCAGTATCTGCCATAACTTCATCTTGAGCCTGCTGCTTTCTTTGACTTCATTTCCTTAGTGCTGTTCTTACTTCTTCTGGGGTGGGTTCCTCTTCTTTTTTTCATTGAAAGCTGTCTGTGGGGCAGCACAGTTTATGTGAGGTTTTCTTAATTCAGATGCTGCTGGACGGCCTCTTTCTATCTGCCTTTGATATCCTGTATTGTGGTTAGCATGTTGTTGCTGCATCCCTTATGAAAGGTTTCTGATGACTGTCTTTATCTTTCTGCCTTCAATTTGCAACCTGATAGTGATTCTTTGTGTCACCTGCTGAGTCACATTACAGATGCTGGTAGAGTCCCACTGAGTCTTTGCTCTTTGCTATTGTAACTCCTCTCTTAGCTTCTTTATTAGCCAAACAGCATTCCTTCTTAGCCTGGTCTATCTTTTCTATCTCCCACTTTTTCCTGTGCTACTCCTTCCTTTTGATTACTTCCTGGACTTCTGTATTCCATCTCCAGCTTTCCTTACATAGTTTTTTCCAAACCTGGTTCTGTTCTGTAGTCTTTATACATGCTGTTCATAGGAGCTGCCAATCTTCTTCATCTCCACATATTTCCTGTTTTTCCTGAGTTGCTAGAGCCCTGAGTATTTCCTTGAAACTTCCAGGTTTTCAGCCTAGTCTCTATTGACCTTAGACCCTTCTCTAGCACTGCTTTTAACTGATTCTAGCAAACTGTGATTTATTCTGTGGGCCAGCTGTTTAACTGGGGATGACTTTGCAACCTCAGACTCCACCCTAATGTCCTTTCCTTCCTTGGAGGAAATCTACCTGTGGTGCATGTTGGTCACTCTTGTATGTGATCCTGTGACTGCCTTGCTGAACCATGTGTTGGCCGCCATCATGCCACTTGCCAGACACCTAGTATGGCTTTTCCTTCTTTTTTCCTGTTCTCTCACCCATGTGGACCCAGGCAGTCCACATATCCTTCTGCCTGTCCAAATATGTGCATTCAGGTCGCCCGTTATCAACACAAACTCATTTTATCCTTCTTTAGTAGATCCTGCTGGTGCCTGAATTCACTCTTTTCCTCATTGTCACATCCATGTTGTGGGGCACAGGCTGAGATTGTGAATACTGCCCTATCATAGGCTGAGATTATGAATACTGCCCTATCATAGGCTGAGATTATGAATACTGCGCTATCATAGGCTGAGATTATGAATACTGCCCTGTCATAGGCTAAGATTATGAATACTGCCTTATCATAGGCTGTGATTATGAATACTGCCCTATCATAGGCTGAGATTATGAATACTGCCCTATCATAGGCTGAGATTATGAATACTGCAAATCATAGGCTGAGATTATGAATATTGCCCTATCATAGGCTGAGATTATGAATACTGCCATATCATAGGCTGAGATTATGAATACTGCTCTATCATAGGCTGAGATTATGAATAATGCCCTGTCATTACACTGGAGTCTAATTGCAATGAGTCTGTCACCAATTTTGATGACATCCCTTACTGTCTTCTGAAGCCTCTCCATCACAACAATTCCAACACAATTTTTAGCCTGTCCTTCCCCTGAGTAGTAGACTCTGGATCTTGTCTACTGGATACATAGGATGTCCAGCCTACTACTTACCATCATGTCAGTCAACTCCAAGCTGGGTCCTGTCAATTAATCTATATTGAGGGTGGCAATCCTTAGTTCAGATTTGGCAGGTTGATTTGTTTTATGTCAGGCTTTCACTCAACAGAGCTATCCCAGGTAACCCAAGCTGGGCAAATGAACACCAGACGGCCTATAGCTTGTTGACTCCTGGGTTTTATTGCAGGCACATATACATCTCCCACTGTTAGCATAGGTCACTGACATAGGTCAGAGTACACCTGATCCTCAACCCACTTATCACCAGCAAATACCCATACCCATACCCATTTTGGTGACATTTAAAAAGAGAGGTATCCTATGCTTTCCCATTCAGATATTTTCAACACCATTCTGATTTGGGTCTCAATTTTTCCACTACCAATGTGCATATATCAGTGGTGTCCACACATGACTTTGTAGAGGGCACTACTGTGGCTCCATATCAGCTTATTACACAGTTTTTTTAATAACCATTATTCAACTTCATTAACTCTAATCAATAAGTAATATACAGACATGGTGCAGTCCTGTTCTTTAGTGACTGGCCATTAAACATATTTAGGTTCTATTCACATTTGATTTAAAATAAGATGTTGACTACTATCTATTTACAGTCTGTACCAGCCCAATACTAGGGAATTACAACTTATAATAATAGTAGTTGAACAAATCATCACAGTGAGATGAGACAAAAGAACTTAATACAGCTAGCGTTCACATACCATTCTCCAAAACGATATAGAAAAACATGCCTACCTTTTTACTTATAACTGAACCTCCTTATCTCACCCAATTTATTTATAACTTCTTTTCATCGTGGCATAAATTTAAGTTGATGTAGCCAGTGAGCCCTGAATTTATATTAGTGTTTTCCCATCATAGCAACCTTTTTCTCTTCTTCCTGAACCTCTCCATTAACTTGATGAACTACTGCTTTCCTGGTTTCTCTGTACGTTTCTATTTTCTTGTAATAACTTTATTAGCCACCAGTACTAATATCCATATCAGTTCTTGCACATTTGATTCATATTCCCCTCTCCTACAATTCCCAAAAGCTAACATTTTATGTGAAAATTGTTTACTTCCTAAATTCTGTACCATATTTTGCAGTTCTGCTTTATATCCCTTTAAATCCCCACATTCCAAAAATCTGCTTACAGTCACTTGTTTGTCTTGTATCACATCTCCAGAATTCATTAATCACCATGAGATACATTTTCCTCAACTCCGCTTTGCTTAAAAGTACTTATGCAAGCATCTCCAAACAAAATTTCCTTCCCCTTATAGCCTTTCTTTGCAGAAAGCATTGTCATTATGTCTCTGTGATATATTTACCCAGAAACCTCTCTCACTTCTCTTTCATCTTTCTTGACTCATCATTCCATCGTTCCTTCAGGTGCTTGCATAACCTTGAGATATAATCCCTTTTGTAAGCTCCTGCCCTTGCCTGATCTCCAATATCTATCTTAGTCCTGGCTGCTGCTTTCAACTTATCTCAACCCATCTAATCAGTCTTATCTCCTCTTTCAATGTGGCGTAATGCATATAATGCCCATTTTGTAAATTAAACTACTGCCTAGACTTACCAAACAAAATGAATTAAACAGTGGCGACCGAACATTCTTTTAATAGATTATAAGATGACAAGAAGTTAGTGCAGCACTTTTATAGTGGGATTCTGCATTTCCTCTCACATTTGAAAATCTCCATTCATCCTTCAATCCTGAACTATATGATTACCCATCCTCCTTTCAGACCTTGTGGTTTAGGATATTTTTAAAGTTTGTCTCTTGGAGAATACTTTTACTAATGGTCATCATGTCTGTCCACAGGATCATGGTCCTTCAGGCTTCAGGCCTTCATTTACAGGGAACCATCTCTCTTTATATGACCAGATCTGGATGCCCCTTAGGATCAACCCATATTTACTCCCGCACATTCTCTTAGAGTGGTCTTAATCCTGCCATTTCATGTCCATCTTTTCTTTCTTGGTGGCTGAAACTAGGAGATGATGGCAAGGCTTTCATATCCTGTTTATGAATTGCTAGTTCAGGTTATACCTGGTGCATGCATGAATTTAAAAAGAACAGTTTGTCTTCTCTGATTTATGGAGTGAAGGGCTGGCAGTTGCCAAGGAAATTGTCAGCTGCATTAATGTTTATCAAGCAATGAAACCCACTGAGAAATGCCACTGTTAAAAGCTTCTGAGTGTCTTCTTCCAATGCTTGTTTCAGAAAATATCCACATTGTGAACATTTGTGCCCCTGCCATACAGGTTCATAAATTCACCAGGTATTATCATTGAAGCATGATTCCAGGTGTTGGACTTCCATTAGCACCCTTGGACTTCAAGTATCTGCCTTCTGTACCTTCACCTCTTGGCTATGCTTTAGCTTCTACTACCCTTGGAGTTTCTACTGCTTTGGAAATCAGACTTATCAGAAACCAGAGACATGTTAACTGTAATATATTATGACTGTACTTCAGGGTATGTGGTTTAATCACTGACTGAACTTGTTTGGCATGACTGCTCTTCCATCACTGGGTAGTTAACTATTGATGTGGTATAGGTGATGCAAAACTCATAAAGACAGTAACTGTATCCACTTTTTTCAGTTCTTCTTGTTACTGAGAAAATGTTAGTCACTCGGTTGTGTGTTAAATGATGTTACCACATATAGTAGGCACACTGCTACTGATGAAATCTGCTTTTCAACAATTTTAAAATAAATTGTTATTCTTTACATTTGTTCTGGTTCAAGCTTATATTCTAACTCAATATTGGTGTGCTTGTGGTAAAGATGTTGAGCTTCTCAACATGTGCCTACTGTGTCAAATGGCATAATCAGTTGCTGAGCCATGAAAGAATGGATAGCATTATTTGAGACCACTGTTCACTATTGTTTGGGATATTCCCGTTTCTCAATATTGTGCAACAGAGGAGTTGATGCATATAAATTTAGGGTGGGATGGGGGGCTTGCCCCCTGCAAGAAAATTTTTCAGTGAAGCTCATCTGTTGTTTATATGTTTTCAACAGGTTTTGAGTCCGTGTGAGCAAGCATTTGTAGTGTATGCTTTTATGTTGTAAGACTTCCTGAAAGTAAAAATTGCCCCTATTGGTTAATACTCAGTCCTTATTTTGTTTAGTGCAATATATGACATAAAATCTTGTGGTGTGTGAAAGAATTTAACAAACTGACAAGAATGCGGTTATTAAAAGCCTTGACTGTTTTATGGAAAAGTAGCAAAAAAGCTTAAAAAGAACACTTTACAAGGAAAGAGGCATTAAAATATAAAAAGACTCCTGTAGTTATGGAGAAAAAAGAGGGTCAAGGCTAAGTGGAACCACAAAGACATTTGTAAAAAGAGGGAATTAAACCTTTCCCTCCTATGCTAGGTTTCTTACCCCCCCCCAACCTAGCTCTTCACATAGTAATACAGCAAAATGGAACTTCACATAGATAATATCCTAACAATTTTGAATATTTTTGCCAACTAAAAGTATGGCGAATGAACTACCTTACTGATAGTTTTTTTCTGCAATCATAAGTCTCACAGGCCTGATGCAACCCACTCCATTCTCCCTTACTGCACTTGGGCTCACTCTGCTCCCCTTCCCTACCACTTATTCCCACCCCCTCTATCCCTAAATTTCAATTCACTCCGCCCACTATTCCTATTATCCATTCACATAACCGTGGTCACTGCTTCATTGCATAACCTCATCCATTTAATTGTATCTAGTCCTCTGCTGCTTTTTCACTTCCAATACTCTAGCTGTTTGTAATTTATCTCATCTATACACTACTTGCTTTTAATCCGCCTTCTTTTTTTTTCTCCTATTCTGTTTACTTACAATTCTCTAGCTGTATTTTATGTCCTCCATATGATGATTCTATTTAGTTTTCCTCCCTTTTCTCCTATATTTATCTCTCCTAATCTCACCAGCCTTAATCTTATAATTTCTCTACATTCGCTTTAGACCCCCCTTTTCCCAATGCCTAACATATTTATAAATACATTGATTCCTCCCCTTTTCCTCCCTATTTTTCTTTCTCTTTACATATTTCACAGCCCTTAACTCTGTCCGTTTTTTGGCCAACTTCTGTCACAATATTCCAACTTAACTCATCTAACAGCTACTCTAATATATCTCCCAGCTTATTTCAAATAAGCCCATTGCTCTGCCTAAAATTAAAAACACTTCAACTGAAATGTACTATCTTCCAATTTCAGTACCATCTTAATAGACCAAACAATTATAGAACATTGACTTTGTGCTATCTTATATTTTCAAACATACCTCAATGTGGTGACATTCACCCTAAGCCAGGCCCTACTTCCTCTCATAACCCTTAATATCTGAGCTTTGGCCGGCTAACATCTACCTGAAATCAACTGGATGTATAAGTGAATTTAAGTACACTTTTATCTGCTCTTTTACATATAGTACTGTATTTAATTTATTTGTGTTTTTCACTGAATATTAACTCAACTGAAGTTGTGGCTGTCTCTCTACAGAGTACTTGTTAGCATTTCTGTGTAGCCATTGATAGCAGTGGGGGTAGTTTCACCTCATCACTGATATTCTGTCCTGCCTTATATAAGTGGTACATTTTGAGTTATCTCTGCTTAATATCTGAGCTTTGGCCGGCTAACATCTACCTAAAATCAACTGGATGTATAAGTGAATTTAAGTACACTTTTATCTGCTCTTTTTCATATAGTACTGTATTTTTTTTATTTGTGTTTTTCACTGAATATTAACTCAACTGAAGTTGTGGCTGTCTCTCTACAGTTAGTTTCCCACCAACCCTCCCTGTTCTTGTCTTGGTGTTAATGTTGGTGGCTTTGAAATTGCCAGCATAAATCAAAAAAGTCCAGCACAACCATGTGGATGGAATATCCTTTATTGGTATAAAAAGTGGCTGACCCAAATACAACAGACCAGTTTCGGCTTTAAATAGCATTCCTCAGTGTTAATGCTTGAAAAAACACACAATGCTTAAATAATACATTCTAAATTGCTGCTGTCCCCCTACTGGTGCATACCAAATCAATTGTGTTCATTCAGGCCAGGTTTAAAGAGAGCTCCCATCCTAACTATCCAGCCTGATTCTTTTTCATTGAGTTTGCTATGCCACCCTGACTTGCACATTCTATTCCCCTGAATTTTGTCTATAATCGTGAATTGGAATTTTTCAGTATGATGGGATAAGGTATGTTTATAAAAATCATTTGTGAGCCTTTTGTTCTTTATATCACTTAGATGCTCGCTAATCCTGAATCTAAGTGGACGTGAAGTTTGTCCAACGTAGAAAGCGGAACAAAAGCATCTAGCTAGATAAATAACCCAATCACTACTGCACTTGCCCATAATATTAATCATGTTTATTTTTGAGGTGTTCCTGCTGGTAAACTCCTTAGTTTTACACATGTGTGCACATGCACTATAATGTCCACAGGGACCGCTGCCAGTCAACCTGTCTCCAAATAATGTAGTTTGGTGAAAGTTGGTGGTAGAACCCTTCTTGTAATGAGTGAGATATGAGTTGATTGTACTTCCCCTACGATAAGAGTATAGACCTTGAGGGGGGAGAATATTAGCCAGTCGTTCATTGGCCAATAAAATGTTCCAATGGTTATTAATAATATCTCAAAATTCGTTTGTGTTATGACCATAGGTGGTAACCAAATGAATATTCTGAGATGTATTTTCATTCAATTTGTCAATCTTTGGTCGATATTGTAATAGATTCTCACGATCAGATCTAGCACCATGTATGGTCCCCATCTAATAACCCCTACTGTGGAATCTGTTGAACAGATCCTTTTTGCCTGAGTTGTAAGCTTGATTGGTGGAGTAGATATATTTAATATGCAAAAATTGTGATTTTGGTATATTGCGAATAATATGGGGTGGATGCCGGTAACTGGTGGCGTGAAGCAATGTGTTGAATTGTGGAGATTTTCTAAAAGTTTCTGTTTGCAATGTGTTATCCAAATCCCTGCTTATCAACACATCCAAGAACATGATCTTATTCCTATCCCAGTTCAAAGTAAAATGGATGTCCCATTTATTTTTGTTTAGGTAGTCAACAATCTCCAGTAAATAAGAGGTATCTCCTTTCCATACCAACCATCAATCATCTAAAAAGCGACGCCAGATGTTCATATTGTCCAGAAATAAATTATGGGACTCATCATAAATTAACTGCTCCTCTATGTAATCCATGAACAGATCTGCCTAAATGGGAGCAAAGGATGCTCACATTGCAGTGCCTCTGACTTGCCAATAGCATTCATTCTGAAAAAAGAAAACATTTTTAGTTAGAACATGTTCTGTAAGGCAGATTAACAAGGTGTTAAAACCTGGTGGCTAGAGATTCGCTTTATCTAACCAATACTGTATGGCTTCTAAGCCCGCCCAGTGGGGTATGTTCATATAAAGGGCTGTCACATCCAGGGTGCAAAGTAACCAGTTTGATTCGAGTTGAGTATCCCCAATGATTTGCAAAAATTGGGTTGTGTCCTTAAGTCTAGACCTGACCTGTGATAATAAAGGCTGTAGATATTTTGTGAGAAATGCTGACAATGGTTCCGTTAGAGATGCCTTACCTGAAACTATCGGTCTACCTGGTGGTTCATTAAGATCTTTATGTATTTTAGGTAATAAGTATAAGTATTGTGATGTGGGATCAGGAACCATGAGATAATATTTAGTTTCCTGTGTAATAATGCCTTCTTCATGTGCCAGTTGTAAAAACTGATCTATCTCTTTCTTGAACTTAAAGGTCGGGTCCAGATGCATACGCATGTAGAAAAGGCCGTTGGATAATTTTCTCGGCCTCCCTATGGTATTGCTCCCTGTCCATCACAACGACAGCCCCTCCCTTATCAGCCGGTAAAATAACTAAGTTATGGTTATTGCTAAGTTTAGTTAAAGCTACCTGTTCATCCTTGGTTAAAGCCTGTTTATTATTGAAAAAAGTCCTACTATGAAAATGTAAATCATTGATAACACATTCTCTGAACATTGACACATGCCTGTCCATGGGTGACATAAATTGTGACTTAAAACCAGAAGTCAGTAGATCTTTGAGTTTGATCATTTTCTGAAAAAAAGCAATTTCAGGTTCAAAGTTCTGCAAAAATCATTTACATCATTGACCAAAACATGTTCATTAACAAAGAAAGCAGGAACAAAATGTAATCCCTTGTTCAGCACCTTTATTTCATCGTCTGTAAGGTTATATGACGAAATGTTATGTATATGTATGTTACTTATGATAACATCTGTTTCAAAAGTTGCTCTATGTTGTTTATTGGCCCTGTACTTCCTACCCCCCTATGTCTTTTGACCCTAAAGGGTCATTCACTGGTTTCCTCTTGGCTACTGGGGACTCTTGAGTGGGGAGAGAATCTATGTCAGTAACAGATGATGATTCATCACCCGAAATTGTTTCTGAAAACTCAGTTCTCTTTCTAAGAATAGTCCTGGATCTTTTTCTTTTTTTAATGTGTTTTGCATGATATCTTGAAAGCAAACATTTCTTTGTATATTAAATGGTTTGCCTTTTTGGTAATCATTGACATCCCTGTTAAATTTGTCAATCTTTTTCTTAAGTTGTTGTTCCAATTGTGATAAATCTTTAGCTAAAGTACTTAAATATGTATTGAAAGTTGTTTTCCCCTCATAAACTTTAGCTTCTTTACAGATCTGTTTAACCTCTAAAATGTATTTGTCTGTAACTCATTCATGATACATACTAAGGGCTTCCACAAATAACATGGACGCCTGATGTAGGGCCTGAGCTGAATCCTGAGTAAGTTGTTCATCAATCTGACTAACCAAAGGTTGCATTTTTACTGTAAGTCCACGTGGGGTAATATCCTTGACCATATACGCTTTAAACAGCCTTAGGTGCCAAACATGAGAGCTCAACATCTTCATGCTTTTGGTTAATTTAGAAAATATTAGAGTGCATGGGTCTCCTGTGGGCTTGTTATTAGTCCCCAAATCTCCTTGGCCTACTGATGTTAAGCCAAAAATCCCTAAATCATGCTGGTCTGCTGACAGACCTTCTAACAGTGTGATTAAATCCATGCTAAGGTCCCACTATGCTTCAAAAAAGATCAAAATACCAGTGTAATACAAATTTGAATGGATAATCAGATCTGTGTCTGGAGACAACACCAAATTCTATATCACATTCAAGACAGGGTGAGAGACACTTCCAAAAACTTTTTTTGATTCAATAAAGCTGTACTTAGACAATTCTGTAACATGTAGTCTGGCTTGAGTTGGCCTGTATAGTGGTCAACAGGACATGTTCATAAATAGCAAAAATAGTATCACTATAATTTCTATTAAGACACTGGATTACTCAAATAATGACCCCCAAATCACAGGGAATTTCTCAGTTAGAATTATCTTCCAAGCCGACCTTTGTCTCTGGCTATAAATATATGTAAAAGGTTTCAACGTATTAAAACAAGTATGTTTCTAAAAGGAAAAAAAAACTTTTATATGAAGGACTTGCCTATATATCCAACATTCTGCCCTAAAACTTAATATTCCAACTAGTATGTCAAATGGCTGACATTCGTCTTCACCTATATAGAGCAAAAATTGCAAGTCCAAGTGATGTTCACCAATCCCTCAGGAGTGCCAATTATCTGGGCAACCCAGTGTATCAATATATAGCTAAATATTGCTGTAAAAATGCCCAAATGCAAAAGATAATTCTAGAACGAACTTGCCTGTGAAACCATATGACAGATCAACCCCCAAAAAAGACAAAGTCCCTTCGGTTTATGATGCATAAAATATTCAAATGATAATGCATATATAAACCCTCTCAGACCATTTAAATAAGTCCAAGAGTGATTACAATGCCTTTGTATAGTTATCCCTGTATGTCAGACCTTATACACATATGTAGCTTGCTAATAATCACCATTACATACAAAAAATGGCTATTCTTAAGACCTATACATTACATCCCAAATCAGCTCACATAGATTTGATGTCAGATGCTGAAAATGCAATAATCTATATAACTATAATTGTTTAACATAAAAAGCTTGACTTCAGTTATTTCTTGTCATAAATCAATAGCTTCATAATGTTATATAATGCTTTAGTCGTATTTGAAGCAACAAACATATTAGTCCAGTGAATTTAAGTGTCCCAGTGCTTCCGTGCTATATATATAAGCAGCAATTGTATCAATCTGTCCAAATGAAATTGCCCGCCCCTCTTGCAGATTTGTATTTGGATACTCCTTCTGGGCCCATCTCATTTGCTCACTCAACTGAGTGCAGTGAGATCATATTCTGATTTCAAGCACTCCTACTGTGTACAAAGAGATCATTTGGGAAGGACAACCCCTGTAGCCTCTTAATCCTGCTCTGTTCCCTCCCGCAAAAAAAAAAATATATTTTTTTTATTCAGCTGATCTTATTGTAACTGTCTTAATTGCTCTTCTGCGTGCTGTTATCTGTTCAGTCGCTCTTACTCTGCACTAATTACTGCTTGTTAGCAGCCTTCTAATTTACTGCCTTCTGCACTTGTTTTTTAGTCATTTGTTAATTTAATTGCATTTATTTGAACTGTACCTGCCGTGGTGTTGCTACACACTCGGGTGTGCTGGCCTGCACTACAATTTGAATTGTATTTACTGCTGTTTTAGCCGTTTTTCTGTAACAAAAAAAAAAAAAAATTCTGAGCTTGTTTCCTGCCTTTCCTATAACTAGTCAAGTCCAGATACAGACTTGCTGTATCCAGGATTGTTAGTAAGCTTCTGAGCCCCCCCAAGCCTTTCTGTGTTGGAGGGAAGCCTTCTAGCTTATCAGTGGGAGTGGTAAGCACTAGGTAGCCTATCTACCATGGGAAGAGTGGGTTTTGGCCCTGAAATTGTAGTTCATTGGCCTTTTGGGCAGTTTTTCAATTTCTTTCTACTTTCTGGTTAAAAGCCCGTTTTGCGTTTGGTCCCCACCTTTCCTATAATTAGTGTAGTCCAGGTACAGATTTGCTGTATCCAGGACTGTTGGCAAGCTTCTGAGCCTCCCCCCCAAGCCCTTCTGTGTTGGAGAGAAGCCTTCTAGCTTATCAGTGTGAGTGGTAATCACTAGGTAACCTATCTACTACAGGAGGAGTAGTTTCTTGCCTAGAAATTATAGTTTATTGGCCATTTGGGAAGCTTTTCCATCTCTTTCAACCTTCTGATTTAAAAGCCTGTGTTTGTGCTTGTTTCCTGCCTTTCCGGTTACTAGTCTAGTCCAGGTACAGATTTGCTGTATTCAGGACTCTTTGAAAGCTTCTGAGCCCCCCAAGTCTTTCCGTGTTGGAGGGAAGCCTTCTAGCTTATCAGTGGGAGTGGTAAGCATCAGGTAGCCTATCTACCACAAGAGGAGTGGTCCCTGGCCCAGAAATTGTAGCTATTGGCTGTTTGAGCAGTTTTTTTTCCATCTCTTTCAACTTTTGGGTTTGAAAGCCACACTTGCGCCTGTTTCCCGCCTTTCCTATAACTAGCCTAGTCCGGTTACAGACTTGCTGTATCCAGGATTGTTAGTAAGCTTCTGAGCCCCCCCCCCCAAGCCTTTCTGTGTTGGAGGGAAGCCTTCTAGCTTATCAGTGGGAGTGGTAAGCACTAGGTAGCCTATCCTTCATGGGAAGAGTGAGTTTGTCCCAGAAATTGTAGTTTATTTGGCCATTTGGACAGTTTTCCATCTTTCAACTTGCTGGCTTAAAAGCCTACATTTGTGCTTGTTCCCCGCTTTTCCTGTAACTAGTCTAGTCTAGGCAGAGGTTTGCTGTATCCAGGGCTGTTGGTAAGCTTCTGAGCCCTGCAAGCCTTTCTGTGTTGAAGGAAAGCCTTCTAGCTTATCTGTGCCAGTGTTAAGCACTGGGTAGCCTGTCTACCACGAGAGGAGAAGTTCTTGGCCCAGAAATTGTAGTTTATTTACCATTTGGACAGTTTGTCCATCTCTTTCAACTTTCTGGTTTAAAAGACCACATCTGCACTTGTTTCCCATCTTTCCTATAACTAACCTACTGGGTAGCACTAGAAAGCCTTAAACTGATACAAGCCTTCTAGCTTAGAAGAGAGACTTTGGAGTGATTAAGTATCAGTTTTCTGTACTTTCTTGCTGTACTTAACTGTTTTCTGCCTAAATGCAGATTTTCCAGCATTTAGTGTGATTTAAAAGCTTGTTTTTTTCACATATTGTACTTATTTGACTTCCTGCACTTTTAAAAAGTTGTTTTTTGTTTAAATTATTTGTTTAACTGTTGTAGGCTACACACTAAAGTGTGGTAGTCTTTTCTGACCGTTTGTAGTCATTTAAAGCTGTTTTAAGTGTATTTTTTACTGTTTTTGCCTTATCTGTTCAAAAAGAAATCCTTGTTTCCTACCTTTCTAAGCTAGTGCAGTCCAGTTTTCAGGCTAGTGCTGAATTCAGGGCTGTGATACTAGTTTCTGAGTTGCTCATACCTTACTTGGATAGAAGGAAGTTTCTCTGTTCACCTGTGAGAGAGGGGAGCTTTGAGCAACCTATCCTGGAGGAGTGGTTTCAGCCCAGAAGTTAGTAGTTTATTGGCCATTTTGGGCTAATTTCTATCTCTTTCATTTCCCTACTATAAAAACCGCGTTTGCACAGTTTCGTGTACCAGGCAGCACCAGTTAGCTACGGTTAAATTATTCCCGGCTCCACTAAGTCACCTCTTCAGTTTTTCCCTTGAAACTAGTCTAACTCTTAACCTAAGCACTCAAAAAGCATCCTA
This sequence comes from Protopterus annectens, assembly GCF_019279795.1. Taxonomy (NCBI): domain Eukaryota; kingdom Metazoa; phylum Chordata; order Ceratodontiformes; family Protopteridae; genus Protopterus; species Protopterus annectens. Next base: position 1,863,874,579 of record NC_056731.1, on the reverse strand, counting down.
CAGCCCAGCATTTGCTCAAACCTAATAGCAAGCACTAATATACCCTGACACTGATTGCCCAGCAGGACAAGGCTTTTTATTCACCCCTCACCAACCAAGCAACTAAGCAGCTCACTCTACTATTCAGGCATGACCAAAGGGCAATTTCAGGTGTACTCTCCAGTACAGCTGGTGAATCTTGGTATCCTGATGCAATGTTACAACTGCCTCATGTACACAGTCAACCCTCTTCTCCTACCACAAAACACTAACATATGCGAGAGATGCAATTATACAGCCAAACTGGAAGCTAAGCTGTCTCCACCCAAGACTGGAACAGACAGTCATGAGGAGAAGGTTAACACTTGCACCACACCTCCAGCCACACACAGACCTACTAAAACAGCACTGGCAAAAAATACACATAAATACACAAAATCATACTCAGAGGCTCTAAATAAAAACCTGCAAAAGCATCAGAGACCTCCAAAGCAGACACCCAACCAACCTGCACCTCCTGTCACAAACCAGACAACACATAAAACACAAAATCAGTGTGCCGCACAATCACAGCCCTTAAGGCGAAATAACATACTTAACACACTAGTAATAAGTGACTCTATAGTCAGGCACACTGACATTCCATTCACTAGGCTGGACAAGCAGAAGGTTACTGTTAGCTGCCTGTCGAGAGCCAGAATCTGCCACATAACACAAGCACTCAGGTCACTCCAGTACAAGTACAAATATGACTCTGTCATTGTTCATGTTGGTGTGAATGACCTGAGACATACTTCCCTGGACTACATGAAAAGAGACATGGAAGAGCTCTCTGATCATGTAGCCCAGGCTGGTATGACCCTGACCCTGAGTAACATCCTGCCCTCACCAAGAATGATACCTCAGTATAAAGAAAAAATGATCAATTTCAACAATTGGCTAAGCTTCTGGTGTCATTCAAAGGGGATCCAGTGTCTGTCAGCCTGGGACGAAATGCTTGACAAGCCATGTTGCTTCACAAGACTGCTTGCACCTGTTACCCATAGGCTTTCAAATACTGGCCAAGGCTCTTGCTGCACCCATAGTGGCATTTTTAGCCAAGGCTCAAAAGTCAAACCCACCTCCGTAAACAGCACAATTAACAAAAAACTGAGGGTTATGCTACTCAATGCCAGGAGTTTAAATCTCAAAATGTACGCGCTCAAAGCACTCCTGAGTATGGAGAACGTCGACATCTGTGCAGTAACTGAAACCTGGTTCAAGGCTCCAGAGAGCACCCCAGCACTACCAGGCTACAACTCATACCACATGTTTCGGCCACAGAACACGGACCGAAACACAAAAGGAGGGGGTGTATCCATATTCATGAAGGATACCTACACCTCCAGGTTAATGGTGCAGCATAATACCTCTGAGATCATCCATGTGCAAGTAACATCGGGAAAATCTGCAATGCAAATTGTGGCCTGCTACAGATCACCCTCCATGACCCAGGACCACCACTCCACCTTTCTGGAGACACTGGAAAACATGAAGGTCCTACCGAACACCCTGATATTGGGTGATTTCAATCACCCTACCATTGACTGGGAAAACTACTTGAGTACAAATTCCCAGGCCCAGCGCTTTCTGGAATTCATCAACTCAAATGCCCTGGATCAGCTGGTAAACTCCCTTACCAGAGGTGAAAACATATTGGACCTGGTCATCACCAACATGAGCGACAGGTGTTCCACACCGGAGGTCAACACGTCACTGGTTAGATCAGACCATAAACTAATCACTCTGGATGTCCACACCCCACCACCACCCCCAACTAAGAAAACCACAGTAAAAAACTTTTCTAAAGCAAACTTCACCTTACTTAAGACAGAGGTGGTAAGTTTCACAGCCCCCCACGCTAAAGGATAACGCTGTCCAAGATGCAGAAACCTTTACAAATGCACTCTATGAGCACCTACAAGGATGCATGGATTGTGCCATCCCTAGCAAAACCAAGACTCACTCTTCTAAGAGAAGGAAACCAGTTTGGTGGACCCCTGCCATAAACAGGCTATACAATAGAAGGAGGAAACTAGTTCAGAAAAAAAAGCAAATCCCAAGAAGGAAAGACATCCCTTATCAGCATCAGTAAGAAACTAAGGTCCCTCATGAAATCATCCAAGGCTAACTTTGAAAGAAAAATAGGCAAGGATTCAAAAGATAACCACAAAGCCTTCTTTAGCTATGTTAAGAATCTAAGTGGCAACTTGCAGATATGCGCTGAACTAGTGCAAAATAGTACAAAATATACTGAACTTACTGATATTGCCAACATCCTGGCAGATAGATTTAGTGCAACCTTCACCCCCCTCTCACCTCCAAAAGGGCCCACAACAATACCAGAAAAGTGTAGTGTCCCAAAAATCACAGACGCACAGGTGAAAACAGCCCTTTCAAAAGCCAAAAACACAGTGTCAATGGGACCAGATGGTGTCTCAGGCTGCGTCTTGCACGAACTACAGAATGAACTAACCCCCCACCTAAACACGCTGTTCAACCTCAGCCTCTCTACAGGCTATGTGCCCATAGAATGGCACACAGGAATGGTTATTCCTCTCCACAAACAAGGGGCTACAACTGACCCTGGTAACTACCGCCCCATAAGCCTGACTAGCCTGTTCTGCAAGGCTATGGAGCGCATCATCATGGAACACATTAACAAAGACACTGGAAACCTCCAAACACTTGATCCGACCCAGTTCAGCTTTGTTAAGGGCAGATCATGCCTACTAAACCTGGTTGACTTCTTTGAGGCTGTCACCAAGGCCATGGATGAGGGAAAGTTGGTTCACACAGCCTACCTTGACCTCGCCAAGGCTTTCGACACCGTTCCCCACTCGGGTATTACAGAAAAACTCACCAGCCTGAACATAAACCCCTACATCACGAGATGGGTTGCCAACTGGCTTATAGACAAACTCACACGGTAAGAATAGCGGGCTCCAGGTCTGACTCTAAACCAGTCACAAGTGGGTGTCCCGCAAGGCTCAGTCCTGTGACCCCTACTGTTTGGCATATACTTCTCAGAAGTACAGACAAACACAGGAGGACTATGGCTAACCAAGTTTGCCGATGACTGCAAACTGGGAGCCATAATTGACTCTCCGGCTGACATGGACATTCTCCAAAAGGGCCTTACCGAGACAGACACCCGGTGTCAAAGTCATGGCCTCAAGCTAAATGCCAAAAAATGCATAGTCATCCCATTTGGGAAAAACAAAACACCCATGAATTACCACATAGGTGGCAGCTTCCTTAACACAGAAGAGGTAATAAGATATCTGGGGACCCAGGTAGATAGTAATCTCTCCTTTGACAATCATATTGCCAAAGTAGTTAGGAAATCCTTCTATGTGGCCCATCTAATTTCTAAAGGGTTCGCATCTAGAAATAAAGAAGTTATAGTGCCCCTCTACTCGTCACTCATTAGACCCATCATAGAGTACAATGCCCCATTTGGGATGTACCTCACAATTTAATTCGAACAGCTGGAAAGACCACAAAAGTACCTCACCAAGAGAATTACTGGCCTCAAACATATGTCCTATGCAGCCCGACTGAAAAAACTCCGGCTGTACTGAGTGGCATATCGCTTACTCAGCCATGTCCAACTCAGAATTGATGGACATGCTCCACCTAAAGAAATCCAAGTCACTGCGAGCCACGTGCTCTAGTGAGCTAAACCTCACCACAATAAATAGAACATGCTGGAGAGATGGATTCCTGTCACAGAGACTCCCCATGCTTTGGAACAAAATTCCAAACTACATTAGGCAGAGCCCCTCACTAACACTCTTCAAGAGAAACCTTGACGAGTGGATGGGTAACAGAAAATACACCCCTGGGATCACTTTATTTGCTCTGCTTGACAGAGGATCAATTAATTAATCAATGGGGCGGCAAAAGCCGACACACTCTGGCTAGGCTTATAAATGCCCTTGGGCAGATAGCCTAGTACCTACCTATGAACCTTCAACTCTACCTAACCCACATTCTTCCCTCTTTCCTAAACCTTCTATCTCTTCCAAAGTCCTAAATATTGTTATGCTAAATTTCCAGAGTATTCCTTATAAAATTACTGACTTTCATGCCTGATTATCTCGCAATCTACCTGTTATTATTGCTGCTAACGAAACCTGGCTCAAACCTGTCATAAATGACTGAATTTCTCCCTCCTGGCTATAAAATGATAAGGTCAGATAGACTTCACAAAAAATCTGGTGACATTGCACTCTTTTTTTCTGATGCTTGCAGTATAACTTCCTACTCTAATCTTATTCCTCAGGTTTCTAGCACTGAAATTCTCATTCCCTTTTTAAAAATAAATCAAACAAAAAGAATACCCCCCCCCCTGGGATCTCGAATGCTATCAAAAATGAAACTCTGATTCTAGGAGATGTCAGTATTACCTGGCTCAGCCTTAAGTTCCCAATTCCTATCCTCAAGCATTACTTTGCTCAAATTCATCCAACTTATCACCATTCCAACTAGATTTTACAAGAGCAACAAGCTGGGCTCCATCTTAGACTGGATTCTGGTCACTGACCCAAGCAAGATCTCCACAGCTCCTTACAAAAGGAACCATCCATCCATTCATTCACAACACATGGGGTTGGAGTGTCACTTCAACAGTAACAATCATCTTGAGCCAAGGTTTACACTGCCGGGTGGCTAGCCCTTCCATGGATCCAAAAGGAACATCATTATGAAACTATTTGAAATCTGTCTAATTTTAATAAGCAGGCATTTATTACTTTACTAAAAAATACAAGCTGGAATATCCTAAAAACATTATCTCTAGATGAAGCATTCAATTATTTTAATACAACATTCCTAGATACTCTAGTCTCACACCCCTTTGATTTAAAAGAATGAAACCCATCCATGTCCCATGGCTAACTAGACTAACAAAAGAACTTATGTCAATTAGGGACAAAACTTGGCTAAAAAATAAATATCCCGCAGGCCTATTGAAATGTAAGCAGCTCCGTAACCAGGCAAAAATGCCAGTAACCAAAGATAAAAATGAGAGTGCTGTCTGAAATTACAAACAAATCTAAGCATTATCCCAGAAAATTCTGGTCGTCTATAACTTCACTACTCAGCTCTGGAGCATAAAGTAAACCTTGTCCATATCCTGATACAACTCCCACACAAATCATCAGTCTTTTCAACTCTGACTTCATTGAAAGCATATCTAACCTCACTGCTAGCATATTCCAGCCCTTCTGTTCTCCTCCTTCACTCTCAAGTAGCCCTAGGTTTGACATGCCTTCAGGATGGTCCACTCCCATTCACAGTCCTCCTACTTTGCCCTCCCTCAGTTTACCTCATGCATCTACTCTTTCCCTCTTCCACTTTCACTCCTAAACCTGTCTCAACTAATACCATAAAAAGACTAGTTCTCAAACTCAAACCCAGCTTCACCTCTGTTGACAACCTACCCAAGAAATACTTAAAGCTCACAGCTGAAGCCACTGAATATCCTATTAATATAATCATCAACAGGTCCATCCTTGAATCTTATGTTCCAGAACTCTGGAAAACGTCTTTCATTCTACCTTTCCAGAAAGGAGGTAACGATACAGATATTTCCATCTACCGTCCTATAGCCATTCTGCCCCCTATCTCTAAGCTTCTAAAAATGTGTCCATATACAATTTCTAAACTTCCTTCTTTGCAACCAACTTCTAACATCAACACAGCACAGCTTTAGACCAGCTCATAGTATTCTGAATGCCTTGATATCCTTTATGATACTGTTAATAAAGCAAGAGACTGTGGTAAAATTGTTTATTTATTGACTTATCAAAGGCCTTTTATACTATGTCTCACCCCTTACTTCTAAATAAGCTTTCTAATATTGGTCTCTCTTTCCCCTTCTTAAATGGTTCTCTAGCTACTTATTAAACATTCAGTAGGCAGTCAAATGGCAGGACTCTCCCCTTATCTACACAATAGTAGTGGAGTCCCCAAGGCTCTATACCTGGCTCTCTCCTATATAATTTCTTTAATAACCTACAGACTTCCTCCTGCTAGGGCTCACTCATACAATATGCAGATGACTCAACCATTATTTGTTCCCCAGATACCTTGGCCCATCTCCAACAAATCACTCAAGATGCCTTTACCTCCATCGAGACCTGGCTTAGCAGCAACCAATCAATACTTAACCCACAAAAAAACAAGCTCCTCCTTTTTACCTCCAGAATAACTCTTTCAAACAAAACCCACACTATCACAAAATAACAATAATTGAAGTTGTTCTTTACAGTAAACTGCTTGGAGTAATGATAGATGAACATCTAAAATTTGACATAGATATATAAAAAAATTAAAAAAATACATCAGACGTTTGTCATTCTTTATCTGTACACACACTTTCTCAACTCATTCACTAAGTGTATCCTTGCTACCACTTATTTGCTTCCATCTCTCATGTATGGTGCCCCAAGTACTTACTAATTTGCAAACTTCCCTAAAAACAAAGCTTGAAATGTGCTATAGCAGCATTGCTAGATTTGTTACTAATGCTAAGTGCTGTATTCATCACTATGGCTTTGCATTCTCTCAAATGGCTTGAACTTTCACATTACCTCATCCACCTCCAACTCACAACTGTCCACAAAATAATACGCAACCCCCTGGCCTGCCCTACCCTCAGTTCATTATTTTACTATTTAACTATCGACCCAAAAGATTCCTTCAATCTGAAAAGAAACAACTCCTGTTCAAGCATAAACCTAACAAATCTGCTGGTCAGTTTCTATGATCTTATTCCGTGGCTAAAGCCTGGAACTCTCTTCCCTTAACAGTCAGAGCAAAACTTTGCTTCCTTTAAAATTACTTTAAAAGAATGCATCGCTAAGACATGCATCTGCTTTTGCACCAATCCTGGCTAAATATTTTCGTTTTACTGATGCAATTTCTTCATTCTCCTAGATTAACCTATTTTCCTCTTGTCCTTTCTATGCACTGTTTAACCTTAACCTCTTTCCTTTAAATCTTGGTGTCCTGTATTTATCCTGTATATATCCTATATCCTTTCATTTATCATGTTTTTTTTCTATTCCTCTTAGAATTGTTACTACAAAAAGAAACGTGTACCTTAGTGCACGTTCTGTTCTTTCTACAACTTCTTTGTTGTTGTCGTCTTTCGGCTTTTCCCGGTTAGGGGTTGCTACAGTGGAACTCCGGTCCGCTAATGATTGGCAGTAGATTTTCACAAACACCGAGGAGTCAGCTCGATGTCCAACCTTCAACGAAGGCACGCCCATTTACGCATGTCTTTCGAACGCCCACCCAACCACGGGGAGGACATGCAGACTCCACACAGAAGGCACTCCCTGCACTCCAGCCGAGAATTGAACGGAGAACAATCTCCTAATTAATATCTGGCAAAGATGCATGGAAATACTCATTTTTTTCTGTATCAACATGGACTTTTTATATGCATCTTCTCTTTGGCTAAATATCCAAAAAAATAATTAGCATTTTACTTATGTTTTATTGTAGTACTTGTGACTAATAATTAAGGCTTGGTCCTGTTTGTTATGGAGCATTTCTTCCAGGGCCTGCACTGAAAATGGGCTCTTTTTGGCCCAGCTGGACTATTCTGGTAAATAAATGTCAATAAATATATAACTACACATTTCCACTTCCATAGTTTCCATTACAGAGTTTTATGTTGGTCATAATAAACACCTAAAAGTGGGTTCATGACTCCTACAACCAGTAAAAAATTTAAAAATGCATTAATACAGTACCTAATTTGGCACCTATAAGATGAGTTTTAGAAGTGCATGAACTGCAGTGAAAGTTAAGATGTGTTATTGCAGAATCCACTGACACTTCTCCCATTCCAGCGAAGTTTAGTACGTGCTCTAGATCACCTCTTCCAGCTCAAATACTATCCCAGCTTTTCACCAACCAGTTATCAACCAAAGAGTATTTTAAGCTGATGAAGACCTACTTTGGTGGAGCAGCAACCTATATCATGCCCACAGGTGGATCACTGTCTTTTTTCTTCTTCTTCTTCTTCTTAAGAGTAAAACCTTGGGAGTCTTTGCCAGTGTCAGCAAAGGTAACAAAACAAAAATCTCATTTTCCATTACCCTCTAGTAAATAAGAACAGTTCTGTGTGTCCCAAGCAGATTCATTACTGGACACAGATTTTTATCACAAAGATGTATTCTCCTAGATTTGAGCTTCCAAAAAACCTAACTCTCTCACTCAAATTAAATTATATTGGGAATATTTAAAATAATGATAGGAAAATGCCGAGTCTTCTACATTATTAGATGACTATCCTTCCACTTTTACAGATGATAAAGTACAAAGTAATAGTGAACTATGACCTTTCAGATACTAGGGTATCTGCCTTATAACATGTAGACAGCTTATGCAGGGCTCTTGTTGGCAGAGAGGATATATATAATAGTCATAAAGCTGACCTATACAACCTATTTGGCTACCCTGACCTTTGCTAGCAATTTAAAGCTGTTGCTTAGTATAAGAAATGACCTAGGAGAACTCAGATGCAAGAATGTATGCAGACATTGCCAGAAAGGGGTACAAAGGATAAGTTAGAAAAAAAAATGATTCTGCTGATGATCAGTTTAATTTACTTTTATTATGTTTTAACCAGGTTATTTCTACTAGGCCTGTGGCCTATTTTCAGGAGAAACTTGTCAGTTTTATACATACTGACTGGGAAAAAGTTGTCCAATGCACTAAGAAATTCCCTCACTGTATAAATGGCACTATGGAGGTGCTTCCTCTCCGTTAATCAGGGATTTCAGGAAGGAAGAGGCAGCAGAGACCAGCTATAACATGAAAGAAGAAAGTCTAGATTGTAATGATAAATGCAGCACTGTGTCTGGAAGATGAAATTGTATTTAACACAGGTGGGCTTTACAAAAGTTAGTGTGTGCGCCAGATTTGCAAACTGCAGTATCTGACCAAATTTAAACAAATGTTATGGAAATAACTGAAAGGGAAGACCTGTTTGTGACTAAGAAGTCAGGAATGTGCAGAAATACACTGGAAGAATATAGACATTGCATGGAAACTACAGGTGAGGTCAGGTTCCCTTTACAGCAAACGGGAAGTTAATATAACAAAAAAGTGTTGCTGTGATGACCTTCTTTTGGTGATGTAGCCACTCGAATGAGAGGAGCTGTCTTGCTGCAACAGAAGGACGGATAGGATTAGACTTTCTTGTAAAGGACATCAAGATTCACCACCAGATGTGCGCTACTTTGAGAGAAATTTATTTTGTAGATGGGCTTTTATGTTCAGGAAATTAGAGCCTTAATTCACATTCCAACTGAACCATTGTATCATATAGTAAATGAAACCACCCCGGATTATGGAAATTGCATGTAAAAGGCTTTTTAGCAATTGGCTTTATATGAAAAAATATTTTAAGTGAAACAGAAAGTTATGCAAGAACTTACTTGATAAACTTGGTTTCAGACGGTATCAAATTATGGATACCATGTAGTTATGGTTTGAAGGTTGGGGACTTTAAGTTGATCTGCATACTGCTGAAAACCATTTATGTCATTTGAACAGTGTTATTGTAAACAATGGATGGACTGGAGTAGAAAATTGTAGAAGTCAACATGGTAGATGCTGTACAGCATCGTGCCAGGGATTTCCCTGGGTGTTTTTGGTTCATAGTTTAGTACTAAGCTAACTGCCCTTGCAAGCTATTTTAAGCCTAGCCAATTATCCCTTGTGAGACTCAAACCCTGCACCTTGTGTTTGTAAGGCAAACATCTTAGCCATTAAGCCACCCTGTAAGAGGAAATGACACCTCATGGGAATGTGAATCAGAATGTGCAAAATGTGGGAATACAAGTCATTTTGGCCAGGCTGTCATATTAGCAGAACCTTTAAAAAGGAGATTGAGATACAGGACTAGCAATAAGGGAAGGATGATGTTTGCAGTAATGAGGGTCAAAAATGGGGAACAGTAACTATGGAGGCAGAAAGTAAAAGGAGTAGAAAATGCACAACATGTTAATCGTTTTGGAGCCTTGCTATGCTCTTAAAGTAAATAAATGAGAATGATGACAGGAATGGGAAAAAGAGGCCGGAGAAGGGAATGTTTGGGGATGAACCGCATGAAATACAATTGTCCATACAACAATATGCTAAGAAGAAGAAGAAATAATTATGATTAATGTTTCTTCTCTAAATGTTAATTACTGATTATGAAAGAGAAACCAGTGATGTATATATTTTCTCAAAAATAGGGAAATGTTCAAAACTGTGGAAGGAGGCATATTTTTTTTCATTTTGGTCTGAAGAATGATATGCGATATTAATTTGGGTGAAGAGTGGGGAATATGGAAATTAAGGCATGAGGTGTAGGACTAGAGAAATTAATTTACACAAAATTCCAGAGTAGGATGTGTGAGGCGAGAAATAAGAGTTGGAGGTATTTCTAAGCAAACAGCTATTGTAAAACACAAAACCTTTCATCGTTTCATCCATTTTTAGAATTGAATTTCTTCAGAAGGCTAAAAACAATCAAAACAGCTGTTTTAAGTATGCTTCGCAATTGACCCAACACAGTCAGCTGATAAGCAAGGAACATACATTCTAAAATTTAAAGTGCCAGATTTAATTTTTCGAAAATCCTTCAAAAAACACATTTAAATATAATTACTATCAAACCACTGTTAGAAACGCTAGCAATTATATCAAAATTTTATACACACATATATATATATATATATATATATATATATATATATATATATATATATATATATATACATATACACACGTGTGTCAGGTTATTTAATTATTGTAAAGTATGTAAGTACTATGTTGTGGTATGGTTCATTAAAAATTAGAAAAATATGTATGTGTAAGGTTTTGAGTATTAAATATTTTATATGTTAAGTATTTTGTCTTGGAAAACATTGATTTATTTTATAAAAAAATATATAATTTTTAAACTCTAATATTTGTCGTGGTAGTGGATTAACTACCATTAAGGCCTGGTGGACCTGTGGCATTCAAATGTAACTGGCATTTTACCTCTTTCTTCAATAACGTATCCCCATGGGCACCTTCTAGTGTCTCTTGGAACTTTTTCTAGCACAAAAAATATTTCTTTTAAAAAATGACTATATAGTATAGAGTGCCTAAACAGTGTATTTTTATTTTCTTTCCTTTTCATATCATAAATGTCTTCCTTTTACTTAACTTTGTCATCTTCCCATAAAAAAAAAGGGATTCACAAGGTGGCTAGATAAATTAGCCCCTGGGCATCACAATCACAACTTCCTGCTTATGGGATACTTTGCTTGCAAAATAACACCATTACATATGAATTGTTATTTATATACATACACCATTTACAGGCCCATTATTTTTTCATACAAAACTGAGAAATGATCAGTCTATTATCTTTATTTACTTCAAAAGCTTCCTTTAAATTTCTGTTCCTAATAAGTACAATATTTGCAATGGGCCCAATATTAGATTTTATATTAGCATCAAAAATAAGGTTAATAATAACCCCAATATTCTTAATTTTGGGACAATATAGCATAGCTAATGGACATGTTTTAATATGTGGTCATCATAGTCTTGAATTTAAAGTTCTTACCTCCCAGTATAGCTCTAAATCTTATTGTTCCCTCTTTGCTTACCTCATTAAGTACCTCTTCTGTTATTTTTTTTTTTGGATATCCCCTTTCTTTAAACATGGATAACAGGGATACACTTTCAACTTCAAAAAATAATCATTTGTTATAATCCTGGAGAGCTAGACTAGTTGACATCTTACAATGGAATACTTTTGTTTATAAGGATAATTACTCGAATAATGCAAGTACATTTTGAGAAGGCCGGCTTGAGGTAAATAGTGGATTGATATCGGCCCTCAGCCTAGTCCATATATATTTTAATATCTAAAAATGTATCTTGTGCTGTTCAACTAGACTGGTAAATGTTAAAAAAAACTTGTCTCAATAAATAACAACAATCTCAAAAATTCCTGATTTGAACCTGAACCCAATAAAGAAATACCATCCAAGAATGTTACATACATGGACAAGAACATATTAAATTTAGAATTCAGTATAAAGTTATTTTTCCCCAGAAGCTGAGAACTATATCTGCTTAAGGAATGGAAATATGGGAATTAAAGCATGGGGTGTAGGAGTAGAGATATGAAGTTATGTTGTTTGTAGGGTTGGAAATTATAGCTTTGGGCTATTAATATTTACATGGTACAAATAGATATGAGATTTTTGAGGTTTGGGGAAATAATATCAAGTGAAAAATATTTAGTTTGTGTAGGGGCAGTTATAACTGTCAGTCGAGGGGGTTGGGAGTAAAACAGGAGGTAGTTTTCTTATATTTAATGGATTGTCAGAATTTAAGGTTAATTAAAGAACAGGACAGTATCACAAAGTGACATATAAGTTATTGAAATAGATTATTGGATAGCATCAATTGGGATATATACTGAAGAATTTGAAATGTTATATGTAGAATTTGATCAGGTAATAGGTTTTTGGTAAGTAGCACAGGGAAAGGTGAAAAGGATTAAAATTGGATGAGGTGTTTTGTAAGCTGTGCAGATGTGTTCCATGAAAAATATAGAGATTAGTCTGAGACTTTGTGAGAATGCCATACAGGAATGCACTTTTTTTTAATGGTTGTTAGGTAGAAAATTTTAAAAGAGGGCATTTAAACATGCTTTATCTATAATAAAACAATAATATGGTACGAAAGAGAAATATGGAGCAAAAAAGTACATGACAATTTAGAAATGAGGGCAATTGCAAGGATCATTAGAGGAAAAGAACCTGTAAGAAGTAAGATAAGGTTAGAGAAGGAATATAGGTGAAAAAGGCATGATTTTATAGGTAAGGAGGAGGATGTATGTCTATTATGTGACAGAAAGAAATGGGAACAGCAGTTAATGGAAGTTTTAATTAATGCAGATGTAGATTTGATGGAAGTGGTAGAACAGAAGATAGAAGTACCTGGGGTTTATTTAAATATGAAATTTGGAAAAGGAGGAAGTACTTTGATAGAAAATGTATAATGTATGCCATAAGTAGGTGTCATGGAGTTTGACCAAACTTTAATGGCAAATAATAAGGACATGACTCTGGGGCTTAATTATTTGGAGTTCAGGTTTTATGATAATGTCAATAAAAGGGGAAAAAGTGTGTGTTACTTAGAATATTTAAGTCATTGAGTAGAAGTGGAACTGGGTAAATTAGATGAAGAGGATAATATTTTAAAGATAAAAGATAATCGCTGTTGCATAATGGACAACCCATTCCCTTATTACAGATAAGTTATAAACTTTTGGCCAGTATTATTTTAATTTGGGTAGAAAGTGCTGAGGAAGGTATTGGGAGGAAAATGAAAAAAACATACTGAGTGTTTGTTATAGTGGGCTAGTGAAGTGATATCTTTAATAGAAGGTCATCAGGTGTGTCTGGTAAATGCAGACTGCGATGAGACTTTTCATCGTGTTAAGCCAGAAGCAGTTAAGAAAGGATTAAGACTGTTGGAGGTAGAAACTGTGTGTATCAATTTTATTTGGTAAGTATATGATCGATCATCAGTAGAACTTATCATGAATGGATAAGTAAAGTCAAAGAGTGAATTAAGCTTGTGCTGTGAGCCTTATGTTATTAGCATGTTGTATAAACACAATATAAAGAGGGTGCAAATGGAAGTTGCAAGATGCAGGTGCTACTTACAAAGGAATATATTTTTTTATCTCAGTAGTACAGACATATGCAGATGATATAACTTTAATGGATTTGGAAAATATGGCATTACAGAAATTAGTAGAAAATGTGTCATAGAAGTGTAAAATAGGGCTATGTATGAATGAGCAAAAGAGTAATAGAGGGGATTTATTAAACACAGTGTGATGACAGCTGTTGTAATAAGGGATTTATTAAACATGGTGTGGCAACAGCTGTAGTAATAAGGGATTTATTAAACACAGTGTGCTGACAGCTGTAGTAATAACTGATTTATTAAATGCAGTGTGGTGACAGCTGTAGTGATAAGGGATTTATTAAAAATGGTGTGGTGACAGCTGTAGCAATAAGAGATTTATTAAACATGATGTGGTGACAGCTGTAGCAATAAGAGATTTATTAAACATGATGTGGTGACAGCTTTAGTAATAAGGGATTTATAAAACATGGTGTGGTGACAGCTGTAGTAATAAGGGATTTATTAAACATGGTGTGGTGATAGCTGTAGTAATAAGGGATTTATTAAACACGGTGTGGAGACAGCTGTAGTAATAAGGGATTTATTAAACACAGTGTGGTGACAGCTGTAGTAATAAGGGATTTATTAAACACAGTGTGGTGACAGCTGTAGTAATAATGGATTTATTAAATAAGGTGACAGCTGTAGAAGTATCAGAGGAAAAAAATTGAGAAAGAGCAGGATATATATATAACAAAAGCATATGGTAGTAGGAAGTGATGAGAGATTTTTAGGTCACTGAAGAATAAGAAAGTGTTTATACTGAATGTAAATGAACATATGTTGCAGGAATATATTTGGTACCTGAATGTTTTTAGAAGGAGGTTAGGCAATAACTTTAAAACGTTGTGGGGTACACAGTTAAACCCTATTTAGTGAGTGGTCTTGTATAGAAAAGTGGAAACCAGAGGTTTGGCTTTGTTTTAGCCATTTTTTTATTATTACAGATAGATGTTTTGTTTTTTATGCTACTTATGGAGGAAAGGATTTTGGGGTGTTTTTTAATGCATAGGTATAATTTGATATGGGAAGATGGGAAGATGGGAACAGAAATAGAGATGAAAACTAAGTGTGGTGATACAGGATATGAGGGAATTAAATAAGAATATATGCATGTGGAAAATAAAATCTAAAGTTATATATCGAACAGGAAGGCTAGGTATGCACAAGTGGAGAATATTTTTTTTGGTAGGGTAGAATAAGGTAGAGAAACATATGAAGAAAATGTTGGTTTACTATTAGATTGGGTAGGGATCCTATTCGTTCAGTCCACCTATCCTGTCCCACTTATGCGTCCTTGAGCTGCATGTCATATCCAGCCCAGTAAATCTAGTGGTCCAGCCTTAAGTCCCTTTTAGAATTCTTTTCCCATCATGGCCTAGTGTGTAAGATTACCTCAGATCTCATTTGCAGCCATTGTGAACAGACATGGATTGATACTAGGATACAGAAAATTGCTCCTCAATATTTTGCAAATGTTTTCAACTTTCCCTTTACAAGCTTATTTAGCATTAAGATAATCTATTACTGATAATTCTAGTAGCCCCCTTTTCACCATAAGTCCTTCCCTCCCTTTTTGGCATGGAGCACCTTCCTCTGTCACTGAGATTTTCTAAGAAATGCGTATACTTTTAAAGTTCTGTACGTACTATTTAATACTTTCTTGGTAGATACCATTAAACTTAGGTATTTGATAGTTGTTACAATTGCTGTACTGACTTATTCTTTGGAGTGTGTTTCCTTTTATCAAGCCATGTAAAAAAACAAGGAAAGGAAGATAGGTTTCAAAAAATGGCAAAAATATGGACTTGGAGTTCCACCCCAAGACACCCATGTGATGTGCTTAAGGGTGGAACATTTATCTGAGGATTGTTTGATCTGTAAGGTCTTTGACCCTAGGACCCTTTCAAAATGTAAAAACAAAGAATTAAGGACTTACTGCCCACACAGAAAGAAAAAACTCTTGGTACAAGTATCAGTCTTAGTCAGAGCTGTCTTCCACTCCAAAGATCCCTATAATGACAATTTCTTCAGCATTGACTCTGATGTATTCTCCTCCTACATACCTATACCTGACAAATCCAACAAAAGACTATTAAGCAGGACTAACTCTGAAAGGGAACTGTCCAGGATCCCTTCTCAGCCACCTTCAACCTCATTGTTTCGATCCTTCAAGTCCTACAGTACAATCTGAAGCAGATCTGGATCACATGATGAGGGCCTTCTTGAAGACAGATTAAAATGAGAGTCCTCCCATCTCCCTCAGTGCAAAAGATGAATAGGACTGGCTCTACTATCCCGTATACTAGCTTTTTCCAAGTGCGGGCCTTGGTGCCAGTTGTTTTGAAGCTGAGCCTGGATCCAACATCTGTTTCTTCAGTGCCAACCACAGTCCTCATTTTGGCATTTGAGAGATCTGATGCAATGCACTCAACCCTGACACTTTTGATGCCAAGGCTGTCTTTGGAACAAAGACTTGACACTGGGTCTTTGGGACCTTCTTCACAGCTTTATTGCATGGCACCTTTCTCAGTCTTGGATACCTTGGTCTTCAAGACTTCAGCTCTGACTCCCTTACTTGCTTCAGGGGTTTCCACTCCACCACTGCCTTTTTCTCCTATGGGAGGAATTGATCCAATTATGGAGGCAGTCTCCTTGAACCTGGCAGAGGCTGATACAGCTTTTCAGGTAATGAGGAGCATTATATCTTCTTTCAGAGTAGACACACAGACTTTCATGGGATCTTTTCCACCCTACAACTCATGCTCTTTCACACATTGGTATCCATGGGTCAGAGATGAGGGTCAGGCCTTGATGCTACTGCTGCTTGACAGCAGTAGAAGTCCTGTGAAAGTTAAAACATTTTCCTGATGTTACAAGAAACGGGACTTGTAAAAGGAGGCCCATCAATTCTCAATTATGATCGGTCATGTCTGACACCAACTTGGATGATTAAGATGGTTCCTCCTTGCTCCCACCAGAAGATGCTATGTTTGGCAAGATCCTTCAAGTCATGCAGCAAGGGATTCATGCCCCATTAACCCCCCTCAGGATGAGGAAGTTGTCTCTGAGGCCTACAGCATGGCACCCACTACTTCTTGGATAATCCCTCCAGCAGAATAAAATTGATTTTGCCATTAGGCGAGTATGGCAGGAGCCCAACACCTGTGAATCAGTTCTCAAGAAGCCAGTTAAGATTCTTAGACCCCTGAGGACAGCCAGTGTTGGGGCAAGAACCCATTAATGGACTCTATTATTGTGGTAACAGCTACTAAAAAAGGAGATGATAAATTATACTGTAACTGTACATCCACACAGTATGGAATCCAGGGCTATGGACAGATTAGGGAAGAGGGCATATACTTCATGTACCTTGAAACTCGGAGACTTGAGCTATGCTGCCCATGCAAATTATTTTCAGAGGGATTTTGCACAACAAGGAGTCATTACACAGAGGAGACCTTCTATGAAGAAGCTGGAAAGTTCTCTGAGCACAATGATTAATATTACCAACCTTTTCAAGTGGCTAATGTGCAATGCAGTTAGTGCAGAGGATATTGCTGCAGAATCAGGTGTTGTGAAGACATATTAATCTTGGCTGCTGCTTCATGACTTTGTGGACAATCTTAAGGTGTCATTTGCAAATGCCCCCTATGATGGATTATCACTGTTTCATCCTTCAGTGAAAGAGGATACAGAAGTCCAAACAAGCTGATAAAACTCTGACATCAGAATGAGGTTTGAGACTCTGCAAAGGTCTTACAGCAGAAACTAAAAAGGTTCAAAATCACTCTGGTTTAGGAAATTCAAGTGCCAGCTGTCAAGTCAACTTCTGACAGGGTAGTCAAGGCAGAGATAGCCCCTTCAAAGTATGAAGGTCCAGAGGGCAAGGGAGTCCACAGAACCAGGTGTACCATGAGGGTCTATATTACATGATCGAAGTTTCAACACTTCCAATCTGTTATGGTCGACACCATATAATCGAAGTCTTGAAACATCGAAAATGTAATAAAACACAACAACCTACAAAAACAAACCATTTAAATGCTCTAAGCAGGGAGGCAAGCTCCCTGCACATGGGGGGCTGTGCTCCCCACACCACCCCCTACTTAAATATACCAACTCTGAGATCGCAGTGCAGTGCAGAAAAGGTAAATCTTCCCTTTCTGCACTGTATGGAGATCACCATTAAAAGATTCAAAGTTTCAAGACTTCAATCATATGGTGTCGGCCATATCAGATTCGAAGTTTTGAAACTTCGATCTTCTGATATAGACCCATACCATGAGCCTTTTTCTGAAAAGCAACCTTACTGTGCCCAAAGGATACCAGACTACACTCCTGTGCAGGCATTTAGAAGTAATTTATCCTCTGCAGTTCTGCATGGATGTTCATCACTAAAGACAAATGGGTAAAATGGATGGAGAGATGAAATCAGCACAAAAAAGAAAGGGAGGTTTTGTTTTGAACTGAATTCATCCTCTAGCCTTCCTGGGTACCTGCATTTGGTTGGTCCATTGTTTACTAAATCCCTTTAAGGTGAAACTGATATATATCATGGAAATGTATAAGAAACAAAAGGAAGATGTGGGAGTACTCAATCCAGGATAGAAAGTGCCCAACCCTGGTAAAGTCATGAGGGCCACGGTTGCTAGGAAGACTAGTGCATAGTCATCCAAGGATGATAGAGATCTTGCCACAGTATTGGGCACTGATGCAACAGATTATTTATGAGGCCCCACTGTAACAATTAAAAAAAACAATTGCCCACAAAAAAAAAAAATAGAAGCCAAACATAATGTCTGAAAATTGGGAAATGGGCAATTGAGAATAAAAAACAACTTATGTTCTGTTTATATGCAACTAACTCAGTACTCCCCAAAAGGGGTTACACTGCAAGAGTAGGGGAAAATAGAGAAGAGAAAAATCATTGAAATAGAAAAAAATGACAATTGCAGATGCCAGTTTAAGGTCATTAACTGAATGGATAAAAACAAAACAATATGTAGATAAAGTATTAAGTGAATTGAGAAGGAAGCAAAAGTTAAGATTAACAAAGAAAGAAAAAGACCTCGGTTGTTTGCAATGTTAAAGAAAGAAGAATGGAGCTGACAGAAAAGGATCTAATATAGTGCAGTTTATACACAGAGAAGAAATCAATGTTCACTAATAATCATTAAGCAAAGTCGAAAATATCTGAAGATGATACAGACAGACAAATGCAGCCAGACATGGTGACAGTTAGAAAAGAAAAACAGCACAGAATGTAGTGAGAAGTAAGCCCAGACATGGTGACAGTTACAAAAGAAAAACAGCACAGAATTCTAATGTAGTGAGAAGTAAGCAGTTTGATACAGAAATAGAAGAAGTTGAAAATAAAGTGATAGATCAGTTACGAAATGAAGAAACTGAATGGGAATCCCGGACACAAATGCTACTTCAGAATGGTGCATTATTAAAACAGTTGCAACTTGATGAAGTGACAGTAAAAGCAGAGCAGAGTGTATTAGGAGAGAAAATCATAGCTCATTAATTCAGTTAAATGTTGAAATCAATGAAAATGTTTCACAAAATAAAATGTCACAATCATTCAAAAGCTACGATATTCCCATACAGAGGGAGAAAGAGCAGGAAATACGAACCATAGAAGAAACTGTTAATCAGGAAGAAAATAATTTAAGGGAAGACCCACTGGATTTAATAGAAATGGATAAAATATAATAATATGCTAAAGAAGCAGATGCTGCCAAGGGCGAAAAGATACAGATTGTCAAAATAAAGTAATTTGAATTATGAAGAGAGATTCATATGATATAACAGAAAGTAAAAATCCATAACTGTGCACCAAAGCTATACTACCCAGAAGGAATAAATTAGTAAGGGACAATAAAATTATCCTTGTGGAAATACTGACAAAAACAATTGTAAAACATTTAAGAAAAGAAATATCATTATTAGAAGAACACAGAAAAAGAAATTGATCTAAAATATATTAGAAAAGTGAATAAACTAAAACAAAAAACAATGAAAAAGCATATCAGGACTTGAGCTACACTATCCCTATCAAGTTAAAAATCTCTGTGCCGGCTGAAAAACTCAGAAGATACAATGAAATAAAAATAAAGGATACACAAGTGGTTTAAGGATGAACCAAAGAAATTCTATAGGAACAAGAAAAGAAAACCGCAATAGTTAAGATATCACCAAGAAAACAGGAAATTAATGCATTCTGGGAAATATCTATGTAGACCCAGTTGAGCACAATAAGGAGGCTGCGTGAATGAAAGGAATAAAACAACAATTAAAATACTTTAATATAGAAGATATGGACTGGAATGAAGTAACTGTCCTACTGAGATAGACATAAAGTTAAGAAAGGCTCCAACCGGAAAACACCAGGTCCAGACGCTGTACCTAACTTTTGGTTAAACATATTAAAATATTTGCACTGTGAATTAACATCAAGTAAAAACTATTTTTATGTGCACCTAGAGAAATGACACCAGACTGGCTGGCAATGGGGGAACCATACTCATATGTAAAAATGAACCTGCAAATCACTCTAAGAACTATCGACTAATAACCTGTCTACCAACAACATATGCATTATATATGGGAATTGATGCAGATAGAGTATCTAGTCATTTAGATTAAAAATACATCACGACTTTAGAACAGACGGTGAATAAAACAGACTCATATGGAACAAAGGATCATCTTTTTGTTAAGTAAAGCCATAATGGAGACCTGTAAAAAGAATATAAATCTTAGTATGGCATGTATAGAGTACAAAAAAGTATTTGATGGTATTCTTCACATTTGGGTTACAGAATGCTAACAAGTGTAGATCACACATTAATAAATTTTATTGCAGTTACTATGAAGAAATGGAAAACCACTTTGCAGTTGAACCAGAAAGAACAAATGGCTATTCAGTGTGGAATATTTTAGGGTGATTCTCTGTCACCATTACTGTTTTGTCTTGCTAGCTGTTTACTCAACAGCCTAGATCACAGATTCATTATAATTTAAAAAAAAATCATCAAGTGAAAGGATAGCTCATCTACTTTTTGTGGATGATTTAAAACTGCATAGTTCATCACATAACCTCCAGCAAGAACAGCTGCAAGTCGTTAAAATCTTCTCAGATGACAGGATTTTCACTTGATCTCAACAAATGTGCAAAAGCAACATTTGAAAGAGGAAAATTGAAGACAAGAAAATATTAAATGGAGGGAGGAATGTAAAAAGATTTGGAACAAGGAGTGCACAGGTATCCTGGAAGAGATGAAGGGGTAGCAATACAATATAAAAAAAAGAGATCATAGCTTAGTAAGGAATATTTTAGAAGATTAAAATTAATATATAATCTACTTTGTCATCTAGGGACAGGAATAAATTTCAAGCTGTAAATCAACTTGCACTTTATGTAATATAGGTTAGAACTAGGCTAACTGCCCTTGTGAGCCATTTCAAGCCTAGCCAATTACCCCATGTGAGAATAAAACCCTGCACCTTGTGTCTGTAAGGTAAACACCTTAACCATTATGCTACTTCCTGTTTTAACTTAAGCTTTGGAGTGATTGACTGGCCACAAAAAGAGCTGGAAAAGCTTGATAGGAAAAGAGAAAAATTGCTTCACACCCTTCAAATGACATGAGTAAGTACTTGTCAAGATTATACATCCCTTGGTCTGAAGGAGGAATGTTCCTCCTTGAAATCAACAATACATATAGATTGGTGATTGTGAGATTGCATACATTCTTATCACAGTCAAACATATTAAATTTCTAAAACATGAACAAAGTAAGTCTAAGATGACCTCTTTGCATAGCTTAGCAGAAGCCTTTAGGATGCAAGCAGGCATGGAAATCAAACCAAGCATGGATAAAAACCATGTAGCAACTGAAAGTGCAAAACAGCAAAAGAAAGAATACAAATAGGATCAGGAAAAAAGAAAATATAAATGGAAAGACAACCATTATAGCAATAAATATAGAGACCTACTAAATCTACAGAGATGACATATGAATGCCTCAGGGGAGGTGAATTTAAATAAAAATGTGAAAGGTTAATATTGGCAGCCCAGTGGCATTCGAAAGACATGCGTGAATGGGCGTGCCTTCGTTGAAGGTTGGGCATCGGGCTGGCACCTTGGCACTGTAAAAATCTACTGTCAATCAATAGCGGACCAGAGTTCTACTGTGGCGACCCTTAACTGGGAAAAGCTGAAAGAACAACAACAAAGGACATAGCTCACAAAATACATAGAAAAGGTAGATACAGACAAATGTATCTTGTTGCATGTTAAATTGCACACATGGCTGAAGATTTGTATACTGAAAGACATAACTATGTGGCAAGGTTGTTGCACTGACGATTTTGTAAACATTACAACATAAAGGCTTCTAAGAAACATTGGAAACATGATCCACAAAGGATTGGTGAAAATGATTATGTGGGATTATCCCCATACCAGCAGATAAGAAGGTAAAAGCAAACAGACTAGATATTGTAGTTCAAGAGAAAAAGAAATAACGCTGATTATCAAAATTGCTGCACCCAGTGACTGCAGTGTCTTACAAACTAAAAGACATACATTTGTAAAATATCAAGCCTTACACGTAGAAACTAGAGCCATGTGTGAAAAGGATACACAGATAGTTCCAGTTGAGTAGGAACAATTGTGCTAATAAAAAAGAATCTTCAAACATATTAGACATGCTACTGATAAAAGTAACCCCTTATGATCTGCAAAAAGAAGCAATTCTGTGTACATTGCAAGTGCTGAGAGGAGCAGTCATATCAAATGCCAAAGACTGAATCAAAACTGATTTCATGAAATTTAATTATGCCCTGACTTATGAATGGGGTCCTTTTGTCAAGGCATGTAAAAACTTAAGCATTTGAAGAAATTAAACCAAGAAAGAGGGATAGTATCCAGAGACTATACACTACCCTTTCCCAGTTGTGCTTCCAGGTGTACCACCCAATCAGCTAGGTGTGGCGAAAAGAGACAATGTCTCCATGATTCAAAAGAGGCATCTAAGAGGTACCATAAGAACAGATAAGTTCAGTATATTACTCCAGTATTTTTTTGGTTCCGAAGAAAAACACTGGACTGAGGCACATTTTATATTTCAGTCACCTAAGTAATTACATTGAAAAGCCTCAATTCAGGATGGTCATGGTGCAATTAATTTTACTTGTCTCTCGATAAATGACAAGATGTGCTCTTCCAAGCCCAGGGAAGCTGATCTCTATATCAACATAGACAAAGTATCTCAGAAATATCTTTGCTACTGCCTTAGAGCCAGTCATTATTAGTCGAGTCCTGCCCTTCAGTCTCACCACAGCCCCCCAGGTGCTCACCAAGTGCATACCAGCCATAGTGGCTCCCCTACACCCTTAGGTAATCAGAGTCTCTCTCTTTCTAGACAAGTGGCTTCCAGCTGCCCTGATAATGTAGTCCTTAGTCAAAGCCAGGGGTACTTGTTCCATTTCTGTCTGTTGTTGGGCATTTCAACAAACTATCAGAAGTCATATCTTCATCCAACACAAGTTGTTCAGTTTATCGGATGTCATCTGGACACAACTCCATCTGTATTGTCTCTTTCTTCAGACAAATAGAGACATAGAGAAATAGCCATCCAGACCCTTCATTCTGCCTCTCTCACAGTTACCCTGATCCTCAAAGTCTTGGGACTAATGGCTTCATCTAATCTAATGGTACAGTTTGCTCTCTTTCATATGAAAATTCTGTAGTAACTTCTAAAGGCACAATGTTCTCAGCTTTACCAAGCTCTCTCAGCTCCAATCATCATAACCAAGTTTTGCAATCAACATTTACAATGATGGCAAGACTCCCCATATGTACATTCTGGCAGACAATTTGCTGTACAGCCACCAGCAATGGTGGTTACAACAAACATCTCCTCTTTGAGGTGGGGGGCTTTACAGTTGGAGTGTGGTCCACAGCTTATGAAGTCCAGATGAAACCAATCTTCATATTAATGTCCTAGAGATGAAGGTGGTTCTCTGAGGATTGCAGGAACTTCAGAAATAATTTCCTCAAGGAGTGACGTCTATCTAGACAATATGATGGTGGTTTGATACATCAACAAGCAAGGGGTGATCAGGACATATCCGTTATGCTGGGAAACAATGAGGGTTTCAGAATGGGGGACAGGCTTACATCATTTTCTAGTGACAACATACTTTCCCCAGGTCTTTCATTTGTCTTCTGGACAGGCTAAGCATGTCTGTCCTAATGCCTCATGAGTGGTCTCTCAATCCAGCTGTGGCACAGCAAATATAAAACCACTGGGGCCATCCTTGCTGCAGTCTTTTTATGTGCCCATCTAAAACTAAGAGCTGCAAGCTGTTTTCCATGATCTCTTCAGAGGGTTAGTCCCTGAGTAATGCTGTAGTTGAGCAATAGGCTCCTGGTCTACTATATGCTTATCCTCCTCTACCCTGACTTCCAGGTGTCTACAGAAAGCAATCAAATGTAAGGCATCTGTGAGTCTCATTGTCCCCTTCTGGTCCAGGAAGATTTGTTCTCCCCTTTTCAGGCACATATCAGGGAACCTCTCCTGGATATTGGATCCCAGGCAGGATCTTTTTTCCTCTCCCACCTGGGAAGCCTCACCCTGACCTTCACAACCTCCAATTACCCAATAGATTTCTCCATTTCAATGATATCCAACAATCCACCCCTTTCTAATGATGTATTTAGCATTTTCTCTGATTCACAGAAAGATTCTACATACAAATTGTATTGCAGGAAGTGGAAATGGATCATAGGAAGTTACTAGGCTATTGGCCCTGTGGCTCTTGTAAGCCTAGCCAAGAATTTAGCATAAGTCAGCACCCGATGTCCCTGTTCAGCAGGGAAACCGGTGGAATCCCAGATGTATATTTTCTGTTCCCCATCCAGTTATCCAAGTTGCACTTATAGGATCATTATCTGAGCATCTTCCCATTACATTAACCCATTCTTCTATCCCAAATGATGTTCATTTTTTAGCCATCATGTTTTATTAAGTATCCAGCTTTTCCACTAAAAAAAAGTTTAGTTAGCAGCCATTTCTAATTTCCATGTTAGTCAAGAAGCTGATTTGTTGGCTTAACTTTGTAACTCCTTCCTCAAAGGGGTTTTCCTTCTCAGACTATCAATTACATACAGAACCAGTTCTTCCTTGGAAACTCAATTTTTTACTAGAAACAAAATCTCCATTTGAGACAGCTTCTAAAGCACAGTTGACGTTTTTCTCATGGAAAACTTTATTTTAGCAGCTACCACTTCTGCAAGAAGAGTTTTAGAACTTCATGCTCTCTCTTCAACATTACCTTATTTAGTCTTTTCAAAAAAAGATTTCAAACCTGCATAAACCTGGGCTTCCACCTGCTTCACATTGGTTATGCCCCTGTGTGAACCCAGACTAACTACTCATGCTTTTTTTTTTTTACAAAGACACCTGTCTTATTAACTGTATATACTAATTGCCTATTGAAAACCATAAAGATAACAGGCGTTATATTTTATTAAAATCTCTTTGTCAATATCCCTAAAATGTCATCAACACTACCTATGTTAACAAATGTTACAAGTCATATGATTCTGTAATCAAACATGTTTTGAAGTGAAAATATTTGCTTATATATTAATGTACCCACATCTGTAAAATCTGTCATGTATAAAATAGCTTAATCTTGTATTGTACCTGTACCTGTGAAATATTGTTATTTTTATATATAAATTTTACTGTGTTTTCGAGGAGCTGTTCTCCCCAGGCCTCTGCTGAAAATGGACATATATCCAGCTGGACTAGCCTGGTTAACAAATGTAAAATAAATAAAGTGAAGCACTGCTGGGTGAGTAAAGTAAACCCATATTTTTTGTCTGTGACTTGCTGATTGAGTTGTTTTCTGTTTTCCCTACTCCATTTTGTTTTCTGTTGTAAGACATCTGCTTGGCCTGGAGTTTTTGTTCTATGTGAGAGGTAGACAAATTAAATATACTTCATATTTTTTCATTGGTTAAATTATCTCTTGAGGGATACTTAAATACACAGTGAATTCTGGGCCTTCGTCTTTTCTAAAAAGATTTCCAGCCTGCATGAACTAAAGCATTGTTAGTGATTCCCTGCTAATTTGTTGATCTGCTTTTCAAACCTGGTGATTTTAAGCTGCCCACCCCCTAATGTTAATTGATCTTAATAAGCTCCTCCCTTTCTACACTGCAGTTAATATTCTGAATTATTTGCTTTTCTTTGTGCTTATATTGAAAAACTGCATTTTGCCTCAAAATTGTATTTTCTACTGATTTACTTGCTCTGAATTCATTATCTAGCTAACTGTTGGATAAAGCAATATATTTTTACACTCTAGCAAGCACTTATTTTTACATCAAGAGGTCAGTGGATTTTTCCATCTAGTGCACTGGGAGTTAGTCTGATCTGTTTAGGTTGGGGGAACACTTGAGATTTCCACATGTGGTTTTATTGGCTGCAGGGCTTGTTAATCAGCTTGTCTTATTTTTAGTGCCTTTATACATTCTGTACAATTGAGTGGCTCTTGTCTCATTTATACAAAGCAAAGTACTTTTATTGAATAATCACACTTTTACAAGCTGTTTAAAGTACACTGCTATATCTGTATCTTTACATTTGCTTGTGGTACCATTTCACTCTGAACACTCCTTTACTGTGCTTTTACAGTATTATTTAGCTAGTAGCAGTAGGTATTTACCTGATCTGTCTAAACTGGGAAGCACACAAAAGGGCTCTAAGTATTTTTGCACTTCTCTTATATACTGTGACTGTACTTCAGCAGTTACAAAAAAGTACTGTGTGCTGCTGCATTAAGTAATTAATTGCACTGTATTACATTGTATCTGTTAGTTGTAAGACTGTTGTAGGTAGTTTGTGTGGTCTTGTTACACTTGGGCTCCAAACCAGGTATTCTACATTAAGAAGGTGTTTCTCTGCACCCTTGTGCCAGACGTGTGCTGATCAAACCTGAGTTGGGGATTGCTGGTGGAAGGCTTATTGGGTGCTTTCCTGATTGGTAGTGAGTGTAAAACTTGTTTCTCTTTGCTTGTCTTTAAGCCTTACATTTGTGTGGTGCTGCTGTTTGAGCTCAGTCAGTTACCAATGCCTTGTACAGATGCAAAAACCTAGAAGTACAGTTTTTCCTTGAACAACTGTCATTGAAACCTTTCCAAGTTTTTCTGCTGCTCTAGGAGCAACTCAGTTGTGCACTGAGCAATGTTTCCTTATTGATCATACTTAGCCTACACAAAGTGTAGGTCTGTCTTGTAGTATTGGCTCTATAAGCACAGTCCTGTGAAATTAACCCATTGTCTTCTCAAATAAAACATACAGTAAGAGCCTGCTATCATGGACGGGCAGTTTTCCATCATCTCTCTGGCCAGTCTGATAGAGATGGCCACCCTGAGGCAATGTAGCAATTGTCTCATGTATACTGACAACCACTTACTCCTGAAACAAATACTTTATGTGAGAGATGTAGTTACACTATGAAACCGGAGGCAAGACTCTCATATAAGGACAAACTGAATGCCAAACAGTTTGTCAGCACATACAGACTTCTAACATTAAATAAGGACATGAAACATAAACCCACATATGTTGAGATACTCACTAGTAACTTACCAAAAGATCAGAGGTCTCCCAAATGGAAACCACTTACACACATAACAATACAAAACACAACCATAACATATAATATCACGGGTCTAGGACTAATGCGCGAACGGCCGTTTCACCGAATCTGAAATGACCGGGCATACTTACGCGAAAGTGCTTTTCACTGAAGAAGTACTTTCGTGGAAGTATGCCTGGAGGTAGAGGGAGTTGTGGGGGAGTGACTGTTGTGGAGATTGTACTACGGTGCGGTTAAGGGCATTTTTCCCTTTTCCCCACTGCAGTGCAATCTCGGAGTGAGAATAATAAATAGGGGGGTGTGGGGGGCACAGCCCTCCACATGGGGGTTGCAGGGGGGCTTGCCCCCCTTCATAAATGTTAATTTACTGTTTTTTCTTTCTTTTTTTAACACACTTTAGTGAAAGTGCTTTTTCAGTGAAAAGCGCTTTCGTTAAAAGTGTGTTCGGTGATAATGGATTCAGACTTTTGATCTTTCAATCAAAAGTCCTAGA
The DNA here is from genome assembly GCF_019279795.1 of Protopterus annectens. Taxonomy (NCBI): domain Eukaryota; kingdom Metazoa; phylum Chordata; order Ceratodontiformes; family Protopteridae; genus Protopterus; species Protopterus annectens. The sequence goes on along the minus strand of NC_056731.1, from coordinate 1,863,846,600 downwards.
TCCACTATCACACACAACAGTATTTCAACAAATAAGCCCATAAGGTGTAACAACACAAAGCCTAATATATTGGTCATAGGTGACTGTTGTGAAAAACACAGATGTTCCCCTCAAAAGGCTGGATGAAGAGCAGGTTACAGTTAGCAGCCTGTCAGGATCCATCAAGTCACTCAACCACAAGTACTGGTATGACTCCATCATAGTCCATGTGGGGATGAACCACTTGAGACATAACTTGTGTGTCCCAGGCAGGTATAAGCCTAGTCTTAAACAGCATTCTACCTTCTCCAAAGATGATACCACAATACAAACAAAAAATGATTGACTTTAACAATTGCCTTAGCTTCTGATGTCAGTCCAAGGGGATGGAATATCGGTCAGCCTGGGAAGACATGGCCAACAGGCCACGCTGCTTTTCTAGAGATGGTCTGCACCTGTCTCCTCTAGGCTTTTGGATACTAGCAAAGGCATTAGCCACACCTACTGCGCCTTTTTTTTCTAGTTAGTGTCAAAATAACCACCCAACATAAAATTCTCTCTAGATAAACTCAAGGTACTGCTGCTTAATACTAGGACTCTAAATAAGAAACTACACCCCCCAGAAACACTACTTATTTTGGAAGATGCTGACATCTATACAGTCACCAAAACATAGTTTAAAGGTGCAGAAAGCACCCCGGCTGTGCAGGGACACAATGCCTTCCATATGTTCAGACCACAAACTGAGCATGAAAGAGCCAGAGGAGGCGGTGTATCCACCTTCATTAAGGATAAGTACACCTCTAGACTAGTCAAACAGTATGACACTCTTGATCTACTCAGTGTCCAATTAACTATAGGCAAAGTCCCTACCACATCATACCTAGCTATAGGTCCCCCACCATTAAACAGAAAAGGCATACTGCCTACCTGGACTTACTGGAGTCACTTGCCATACAGCCCAACAACTTACTCATAGATGCTTTTAATTATTGTGCCATCAAGTGGGAAACAAACATGACTACAAACATGCTGGTTCAGAGGTTCTTGTACTCTGGCAATGCAAATGCTCTGGAACAGCTAATCAGCACACCCACAAGAGGCTCAAATGTCCCAGACACAGTACTCACTAACATGGGAGAGAATTGTACCCTCAGTATGGTGTCCTCCCTGGTAAGATTGGACCATAAATCAGTTTTGTTTGGTGTAAGTATAAGACCAGATACCCCATCAAACTCAAAAACACTTAAGACGTTTTCAAAGACAAATGACTTCTTACTAAGTGATGGTATAAGAAGTTTTAAAGCCCCCTTTAATCCAGATAACACAGACTCCTATGCAGAGGTGTACACTAATCCCCTGTATAACTACTTAAGCAGTTGCATAGAATGGCTGTACCTGATCATTTTAAAACCAGATCTTGCTGAAAATACAAGTCACCCTGAACAACTCCTACTATAAATAGGCTGTACAACAATAGAAAGAAACTAATATCCAAGAACAAGAGGGAACTGGGCTCAGCATAAAAATAAATCCTTCTCTAGCTTAAACAAAGATCTTGTCAAGTCCTCCAAAGCTAATTACAAAGTAAAAATAGCCTACCTAGTTAAGGATAATCACAAGGCATTCTTTAACTACATCCAAAATCTAAAAAGGAATACTCAGTTATGTGCTGAACTGGCTGTGGATGGCACCACCCATACTCAACTGGACATAATAGCCCACCTGCTAGCTGTCAGACTTGGAGCAAACTTCACCCACCTGCCCCCTTCAGTCATCCCTCAAAGTATACCTGCCACCATTCCTCAGCCTTTTATCTCAAGAAAGCAGGTCATCTTGGCACTCTCCAAGGCCAAAACACAGCATCAACGGTAACAGACAACATCCCAGGTTGCCTTTTAAACTACATAAAACATGACCTAGCAGACCCACTTGAATCTGTGTTTAACCACAGCCTGCAAACTGGCTATGTGCTGATGAAATGGAAGACAGCAACAGTAATCCCTCTGCACTAAGGGGGACCATCAACCGACCCTAGGAATTATAGGCCTATAAGCCTGACTAGCCTCATCTTCAAGACCACAGAAAGCCAGGCACAGGTCACCCCCTTAGCAACCTGGATTTTATTAACAAGGACATTGGTAATCTCCAAACTTTGGACCTAACCCAGTTTGGGTTTGTTAATAGCAGATCATGTCTGTTAAACATGCTTGACCTCTTTGAGAAAGTCATCAAGGACCTGGACAAGAGAAAGACAGTGCATACCACCCATCTTGACCTAATCAAGGCATTTGATACAATACCCTACTCAGATATTATAGAGAAACTCTCCCAATTGGGAATTAACCCCTACATTACCAGATGGGTAGCCTAATGGCTCACTGACAGGACACACACTGTCAAAGTGGGCAACCTATTTTCCAGCAAAAAATAAATCACCAGTGACATATCACAGGGTTGTGTGCTGGGCCCCTTACTGTTTGAAATTTATTTCTCAGACGTCCAGGCAAACTTGGATGGCCAGTGGCTGACAAAGTTCTCAGACAAATGCAAACTGGGAGCAATCATTGAGCCCCTCAATGATGTTAATATACTGCAGGCAGGGTTAACGCAGACAAATGATTGCTGCCAAAGCCATGAATTAAAGCTAAATGCAAAAAAAATTAATTATTATTATTCCTTTTTGGAAAGCTGACATCCTTGCTACTTACATTATAAACAGCAACCCCCTAAACGTACACTTATTGTGTACTCAGGTTGATAGCAATCTGTACTTTGACCACCACATATCCACAGGGGTCAGAAAATTGCTCTATTTGGCACATCTTATAAGCAGATGCATCACATCTAGATCTAAGGATGTCATAATTCCATTATACTCAGGTCTCATTGGACTAGTAATTGAGTACAATGCTCCCTTTTGCATGTACCTCAGTAGACACCTGCAACAACTTGAGAGACCACAGAGGTTTCCCACCAATAAATTACAGGGCACATTCTGTATAAAGCAGAGAAATATGGAAATCAAGAAAAGATACAAATGGAGATGTTTATGGAAGAATTAAATATGCCAATGTTAGAGGTAGATGAGGTTTAGTTACTAACGGTTAGGAGATGAGATATAAATTGTGGTGTATAACCAATCTACAGGAAAGCCCCAGGAATAGCTGGTATTCCTGTTGAACTTTGGAAACTAGGAGGGAAAAATTGATAAAGAACTAGAAGGTTTTGATTAACAGTATTTTAAGAAGAGGAGAAGTACCAACATCCTTGAAGAAAGCGGTGACAGCTGTAATACCTAAAGGGGGTAAAGATCCATCAGACCCAGCTACATACAGGCCCATTTCAATATTAAACCATGATTATAAAGTGTTCATGTTTATAATTTCTAAAAGAATGACAAAAGTAATGCCAAAATTGATATATATGGATCAATGTGGTTTTGTGGAAGGGGAGGCAAACATTTGACAACATTAACAGAACACCGATTATCCAGAAGCAAGCAGAATGCAATAAAATACCATTGGAAGCAGAATGTAATAAAATGCCATTGTTGTTGGTGGGTCTTGATGCAGAGAAAGCATTTTTACAGAGTAAGCTGGGATTTTATGAGCATGGCAATGGAAGCATTTGCATTCCTGAAAAAAAATGATAAGGTTGATTAGGAGGATATATGACGGATCAGAGATTAAAATTAAAGTGAGTGTGGTCCTCTCTGATAATTTCTGCTTAAGCAGAGGAACCAATCAGAGGTGTTCTCCTCCTTCCCCTTTGTTATTTGCATTATATTTAGAACCACTGTCAAGGAAAATAAGGGACTCAGAAATTCAAGGATATAATTGGCATGGTTGTCAAAGAAAGCTGGCTCTATTTGCAGATGATATTATTTTATACCTGACAAAATCAGAGAGAGACATTTATTACAGTGCTGTGGAACATTTTGAGACAGTTTCACATCTTTTCAGGATACAAAGTTAATGAAGCTAAAACAAAGTTAATATCAGTAAATTAGGTATCCACACATGAATTGGTTCAGCAATATCCATATTTATGGGGACATGATAATGCACATTATTTGATTGCTTTTGTAAAGGTTATTGCAAAGATGTGTCTGTGGCAAAGAGAGAAAATGCACTACAATTGTGTTGTATAAGTACAGTAGTCTGATGGTTCAAATTCAGAACTAATTGCTTAACCTTGGTTTCCCTTCTTTTTTTCTTTTATTTATATTTCCATGTGTGTAGTGTATGACACAGCATAAACATGGTTAGTGGTTTAAAAATTAAAATGTAATTTCAGTTGCCTTACAAAGCACAAACATGCTTAGCGGCATTGGTGGTGATCAGCAACATGGATTGTGATGACTGCAGAAATGACACCTTTTACCTGGTTGTCTCTGTGGCAGAAGGTGTAAATACACTAAGAAAAAGAGAACATGGGTAAATCAGGGCTGGAGTCCCACAGTAGCTATTTTTACTAAGGAAGGGACATAATGGGTATTTACACAAGTAATATATGTTCGCTATTGTGTTTTACATGTGGGAGTTGCCTACCTATGCGCAAACAAGGTTCATTGCTTAAGGAAAAAAAGTGAAAAATTTAATTTGGTTCACCAGCCTATGTGCAAACAAACTCAGAGGCAATGCATGGCCGTCAGCACTCTAGACAGTACTGAGTGTGGAAAATACAGCTGCTCACTAATTTCCTTGTAGCAGCAGGTGTAAGTGCAGTTAGTTCATAGAACACAGGTGAGGCAGGGTTCAAATCCAGCACACACTACATTTTATTAAGGGTATCCCACTGTAAATTTTCACAAAACCTGGATTATAAAGGTAATATTAAATACCACTAGCTATGTATAGCAGGTTGATTGACAGAAAGGTGTCAGTAGTGCTTGCACGCACATACTTTTGTAGGTATCATATGTATTATGTGTGCAACTGGTTTAGGATGACGATGATTATGCTATGAAAAATCAGCTGCATAGCTCTGATTGACACAGCAGTTTACTGACAATCATCTACATCCCTCCCATAAACCAAGTATAACTGTAAAACTGAATACACTGTGAGGTATGTATCACAATTTCAAACTCTACTACTGAAATAATGCAAGTCTATCCATTTTCAGTATATTGCCAGACATTAGTCCTGCATCACACATGAGAATACATAAGCCAAGACCTTTTAATGTCACACACATACAGGCCTAATTGAAATATAGTACCAGTCACTGTTCAAGCTATAAATCTGTAATGACCATGGTTGACAAATATGTTGTCTGTGGCAATGAGGAATAATCACTGGTGTAGAAATGTGTGTATTCCCTTTTACACAGGTTTGAATCCCATATTGCAGAAATTACTTTTAACACTGTATTCATCCCCAGAAAATATGTGCCAAGTCATACCACTGATCCCTCTAAAGTCATGACTTAAAAGTCAAGTCATGTAGCATTTTGGTGTTTACCAGTTGACAAAGTGTGACCAGGTGTAGCAGCACACATGCCATAAATGAATGCAAAACATCACATTCTCCTTGCTGTTTCATAAACTACCTTCCTGTTTGGCAATGTTTTTCTTCACTTATCAGTCAAAAGTGGTTGGTATGGTCATGCGTGTTTGTGCACTGTTGTAAAACAATATCATAAATTGGAGGGAAACCATTGCAACAGTTTTTGGAGGACCTCTACAGACATGCTAGGAGATAGGAAGGATGGTGCCAAATTAAGGGCAAACAGGTGAGGTGTAGAGGAGTGAAAAATATTTATTGCACTTCTCGTGAAGTGCTACAGGCATAGGCTGCTACAGGAGGACTATACCAGATCTCAATATAAGGCTGGGGCTTGGAACAGCCTAGACAAGGCTGTCTCTAGTGTGACTGGCATACTGGGGAGCTGTGTAGGCACCCCTACAGTGACCTGAAGAGGCACAACTTGACCAGTGGCTGGTGGAGTTCAGAACTGCTGACACTCCCCAGTTGTGTAAGTATACAGATCAAGCACATCTAAATGATATAGAATGCTGTACATAGCCAAGACTAGTATACATAATGCTTTCATGTCTCTTCTTTCAACTTCTGCAGAGGAAATCTTGATGTACAGGGAGGCACATGCTGAGATGAGGGTGCTATTCAGAGAGGCAAGGGGTATGTCTGCAGCACAACTGACCCTGATTGTAATACATTTATTGTGATTCCACAGATCAGTATCAAGTTCAGCAAGCATGTCTTAACTGTAACAGCAAGCATGCATGCTGTCTGCTGTAGCTCTTGGTAATTGTAGTAGGTAAGTGTAATAGTCTATTCAGATTTTGTGTGTTCAATTACCACAAGTAATGTATAGAATGACATTCAACAAGCATCATTTCTATATTTGACATGCAGCAATATTGGCTTTAATGCCATACTGTTAAATTAATCTTCAGTATCTTTTAAAGCATATATGAAATATCTGCATATTTAAAGGATTACTTGCAACAATTCAGTTATTTTTTTTGGGGGGGGGGTTAAAAGCTCTATAGCTAGTGTAATAATAAAAGGATATTTATTGCAATAACCCATGAATGTGAAATATCGCTGGGTCTAATCATCTCTCTTCTATTTTTGTCTCACCTCAACCCTTGTCTTTCTTTTTTTTTTGCGGGTTACCTGGAATCACACTGTTCTGATGTCATAACTTTCTAACAACAAACCAAATACTTTTCAGCAAAGGTTGGTAGGCCAACCACAGTGGTTCAGCTTGCCAGCCCTCCACTGGCTTCTGCTTCAACGCCCATCACCACTGGGATGAACGTGGCAGTACTACTGTTGCAGTCCATAGACTACCTGGGCCATCTATATCATGCTGGTGCACTGGTACCCTCTGGAAGTATTGGTGCATGTGGTGATTACATCACCAGCCAAAAGCTGCCAGGGATGGTGTGTGATGTCATAAATCTGGCTTTGGTGCCCGGATCAGCCACCTGGAGAGGTTGCTCATTAAAATAGAAGAGAGACTTCTACATCTCTCAGAGAACTGAGGAAGGGGACAATGATGACCGTTCTGAGAGTGAGGACTAGATTCTCACTGTTTCCATGCTTAACAGGAATGTGCCATCAATGTCCCATACCTATCCCCAATCATGGTGTCCCCCAATGTTTTGTGTCCATCACCATCCCTGTGTCTGTCTTGTATGTCCTGTTTGTCTGTACCTGCTCCCTTATCTTCCCTACCTGCATGACTATCACATTCCCATGTCCCTTCCCCATCATTTCTCTCTTCTTGATTTAAAAAACATGGGGACCTGTCCCACACAAACAATTGTCCCATAAATAGCTCTCCACTTTGCATTCATGTCTTCTCAATGCACTTTTAATTTGGTCCAGTTGGCTATAGAATATGATTGCATTGTTGTCATCCATTTGTTGTTGTGGCGATGTCCAAATTCATCACATTTTCTCTACATACGCACATTACCGTGTTGAAGAAGTGGAGATCTATGTTTTTTTTTTACTAATTCCCTCATGCAAATTTCTTTATTGCTTCCTCTTTGTTCTTCACCTACTTGCCTCCCTATTTCAACACTTTTCAAGTCTCCAAAGTTTCGCACCATTAATCTGGTCAAAAAATAGAATCACACACCACATACATGGCCAGAAATGGCCCATAATAAAGCCTTCACTTTTTGTCCTCTACATTTGTGTGATGTTTAGCATCATGCACCAATGAAATGGGCCTGTATGAAGCTGGATCTGATGGATCTTTACCCTCTTTAGGTATTACATCTACCACTGCTTTCTTCCAGGACATTGATACTTCTCCAACTCTTAAAATACTGTTAAACAAAATATCCCAAATCTTTATCAATTTTGTTTCCTCCTAGCTTCCAAACTTCCACAGTAATTCCATCAATTCCTGGGTCTTTTCTGTAGATTGGTTATACATCACAATTTTTATCTCATCTCCTCCTATCCTAACCATTAGTAACTGGGCCTCATCTGCCTCTAACCTTGGCATATTTAATTCTTCCATAAACATTTCCATTTGTATAAAAAAGCAAATCATAAAATGGCAATATAATGATAAACCACACTTTAATAAAAACAACCGGTAAGTGCTTTCGTTCACATAGAACTTCTTCAGGTCTGAATTTCTATTACTGAATTTACAACTTCCATGCCAAATATTTTCATAAATTTCTTTAAAAATCTACCCTCATTTGTTATATTTTCCTTTCTGGGCCTCCCAGACACATCTTCACTATTGCAAATAAAATTCCAGTTCCTACCTATATGGAATATTCTTAGCTGAAAGCTGGTTATTTCTCACAGAATATTCTTTTTCTCCATTATAGCAGTTTTCAGTGGAATACAAATATATACCAGTATAATTCTTCTCCCTTGCCAGTAACCCCTTAGTACTACAAATCTACCATTACTGTCTTGTTTCCTCATCTATTACTATTGGAGTTCATCTTGCAATTAATATAAGTACTCCTCTCTTCCTTCGCCCCAATTATTCCACTAATAACCATCCTGCAAACCTTTCTTTATCAAATTCACATGTTCAGTTCTTTCCAAGTGTCTCTCTTGTAACATAGCTATTTGTATTCTACATGTTTAATATAGTTCACTGCTTTCTTTTTGCATTTATCTATGAGACCATTAACATTTAAAAACATTATAGAAAGAATCATATTTTTGCGGGATTATTATTCCCATCTTCTATGTATAGCAGTTTTTTGTTAAATGTCTATTTCCAGCATTTGTGTTACATGCATACACTGCTTGGCAGGTTAATCTTTTGCACAATTGTTTCTTGCCATCTCCATTTGAGCCTATGTCACATCTTGCAGAACTTTTTTTTTTGAAAACCCTCAAATAAAAATGCTCACACCCACCCATGCCCCCTAAAACCTACTAACTTAATAATAACACAAAAAACTATATACATCTTCAAATATTGAAGTTTTACCCCTTAATAGGAATACAATTTCCAAATTGACAGCTACACACACACAGACACAAGCTAAACAGAAAGAAAAATTATCAATGCTAAGATGCTCGGTAGACCCTGTGATTCTATTCAATGCTATCTGGTTTTATCTTATCTTTATAGCTCTCTCAGCTGGGAAACACATGAATGCTTTCAGAAAACATTTTCTCCAAGCCATTTCATTTTATGAGATTGTCTGTTAGTGACAAGAAAACCAGATACAGGACTGTTTACTAGAAAAAAGTTCTTATAATATTCAATATACTTTTTTTCATTGACTTCCTTTCTGTTAAAACTTGTTACTATATAAAGCTAATGGACAGTCACTCCCGTATGCAAAGATGAGAAAAACACACTAATTTTTCTTTTCCCACGCTCTTTTAACCAGATCTTTTCTTTTTCATCAGAGTGTCTACATTTCTTAAAACTGAACAAGGAGAAAGAGAGAAGAAGGGAGAAAGAAACAAAAGCACCTATTTACATTAGCATCACCATTGCACTTAAAATAACTGAAACATTTTAGTTTATAACAGCAGAGAAAATCATGTACAACTTAAGTAATACTGTTAATAAAAAATGTTTTACTTACAATTAACTCTTTCCCCTGCTCTTCTCCTCTCCTGAGTATTTTTCAGAACATTAATGAAATGAAGTAGGGCATATGCTTTAGAGTCTCCTACAAGTTTAACAAAGTCTAAACAAGTCCAATACTTTCAGATTTTCTCGTTCTGTCCTGTTTCATAAATATAATTATTGCTTTGTAATCCCGCATTTGTCAGTTTCCCAAGTTACTGATTTTAGTCTCCAAACATTAATGACATGAAGAAGAGCATATGCTTTAGAGTTCCCTACACGTTTAACAAAAACATCCAAGAAAGTCCAATATTTCCAGATTTTCTTGTTATATTCCTGTTCATATCCATCTCCCAAACCCTGTCTCTGCTTAATCTACAGTGCACTGTCGATTCTTCTAGTCAACTCCTGTGCTTTTTTTCCCCTCTCTCAAGCATTTTCCATTGTAACAATGGGGAAGCTTTCACTGGCATAATATCTCTGTGGTCTTTATTACCAGAACAAGAACCAGATTCTCCTTCTGTTTCTCAGCTCACTTTTTGTTGGACAAACTTTTGTATTTCCTCATTAGCACGTACTTCATCAAAAAATGTTTTTGTTCCTCCAGGGAAAAATATTTTGAAGATAGCTGGGTACAGCAGTTTGAATCTCATGACTGCTTCTTGACATTCCTTGAATAATGGAATAAATGTATTCCTCTTCTGCCTGGTGTATAACTGGACATTCTCCACAAACACTCTGTCATCTCCCACTTTTTGTACTTTGTCCTTCTGCCACAGTTTTGTCAGAACCAAGTCCTGCTGGTAAGATTGCATTTTTACTAGTAAAGATCTAGGTTGTTTTCGCATAGCTAGGTTTGGAGCATACACACAATGCACCCTTTCAATTAACAATTCCTGTTGTGGAATACCTGTCCAGTTATTTATTTGTGCTTTAATAAATTTAATACAGTCTGTTCCTTATAGCTTCTCAGATACAGGAGAAAATCTCAGGTTTTCTCTAAATGCTCTCTTCACTAATTCTATTATATTTTGATGCATCTCTTCTTGTGCAGTCTCATATTCAGACAGCGTTTTCTTCATTTTGACCTCTGAGTTTTGCAGTTTTCTCATCTCATCTGAGTATTTGTTTAAAGCTTCTCCCATTTATTCCAGTCTTTAACTGTTTGAGTTGTTATACTCCATCAGTGTTTCATTTATTTTAGTCAGGTCTGTGTGCAGTTTCCTTATACTTTCCTCAAGGTTATTGAAAGCCATGTCTGGAGCTTGGACTTCTTTTTTCTGAACAGCTACAGTACTTTTCCCAGTCAGTGTTTTTTGTTGCCTTTTGTAGTTGATTTTCCTTTAGGTCCTCTGTATTTCTTTTTTTTTTCCTGGCATCCAGGCAGTGCACTTAATAGTTACTGAAATTTTTTAATAAATCCAGGTCCACTGGCTTCTCTGCTAAGTTTCTCTTTATACATTGGGAGAGTCATAATTAAGCTGTTACTCAATGCGCAGCCACCTTGGAAGTACCATTTGCCACAGTTATTGAGCTATCTTGGATATAGGGCGGCCATGGTGGTGCAGCGGTTAGCGTTGTCACCTCACAGCAAGTGTTTCTCTGGTTCGATTCTTGGCTGGGGTGCCTTCTGTGTGGAGTCTGCATGTCCTCCCTGTGGTTGCGTGGGTTTCCCCCGGGTGCTCCGGTTTCCTCCCACATCCCAAAGACATGCAGTAGGTGGATTGGACACTCTAAATTGGCCATAGGTGTAAGTGTGTGTGTGTGCCTTCTGTGGAAGGTTGGGCGCTGGGCTGGCAGCTCAACACCGTAAAACTCTACTGCCAATCATGAGCAGACAGATGATCCACTGTGGTGACCCCTAACCAGGAAAAGCCAGAAGAAGACTGAGCTATCATGGATATATATTAGATATTATCCAAAACAAATTCTTTGCAGTGAAATCTATCCCCACAACTATGACCTATTTATCCAAATTTGTTCTGCTCATCCTAAGCCTCTTGTCCCTCTCCTAACCCTTGTGTACCCCATATGTCAGTGACTTCATGCAGCTTAATAATGAGAACAGACCACAAGCATGTCCATGAATGCTACAGGACACCAAGTATTGTTATATGTTCGTCCATCTCTCCTTGTATTCATTCCTTCACTCCCACACCTCTCTACTGTTATCTATTAGGCTAATGGGTGTGCAGGTCATCACATGGTTTCTGCAGACTGACATGACTCTGCTGATGGTTAATACAAACATATTGCCTTGATTCAATAGGTGATCAATGCCCCTGTAGTGAGCAAGATTTCAATATCTGCTGTAGGATTCCCTTTATGTCATGTTCACGTGATTATGGATGAAATCTTCATCTAATATGATGTGGAAAGTGTCCTTACTGTGAAGAAACATACCGCACACACTTTTCAGGCTATCTGGCTCTAGATAAATAGCATATCTACAGAATCATACTAATCATTTCACAAGATGTACTACCCTTTGTCATTTGCAGTAAAGCTGTACACACAATTAAGTTGTGATTTGCATTGAGGCTTGCAAAACTACTACTAGTTGAAGAAGTGTATTCGGGTAGTAATTACTGATACATTTTGGGGAAGATGCACACTTTACTGTAATCATTGACAGTCAGATTTGCACTCCTGATCACATTTTCTTACCAAATGACATCCTGACACTAGTTGCAATAAAATAAAATTAAATTAAAAAAAAAAGGTAATCATCTTGCCTGAACCCTGGCTCACTTGGGCTCTGACTAGCAGTTCACTGCTCAAAAGCAGGTGGTGTATTTTCTACACTCAGTACTGTTCAGAGTGCTGACAGCTGTGCATCGCCACTGAACCTGTTTCCTCAATGGAATGTGAACCAAATACAAGTTAAGCAGACACCTGCATTTGCTCAGTGCTTAATGTTGCTCAAACATCGAAGGCAAGGTCAACAGTTATGTATGGAAAAAACTTTGGTCCTATTGTTTCAAAGACAGATTACAGCATGCGCATCATACTATCTGCAAGCAATTACTCTGATAACATATTTAACAAATCTGACACATGAAACATTAACAAAAACAAATGTATTTTGCAGCTAACTACAATCAGGTCAGTTACTGTATGTCCCTATTTGTACACAGTTTGCAATAAACACCAGTGGACAATGTTACTCCACAAGTCCAAGTTGCATTCCTGAAATTTGAATCACAAGTGTGCTAATACTTTGCCATCATCTGCAGAAATTATCCCCTATAAAGGGCACTCTGAACATATTAAAGTCAGACTTCTGAAGCAGAGTGAGCATTGAGTACTGTGTTCTCCAGGTTATGTAATAATCTTCTCACTGCAGTCAGTTTGTGTACGTGCGTCAGAGGCCGTCTGTGTGTATAGTAAGAACAGCATAAATCCAGGTCCTGCCAACCCTCACTCAAGTAGCATTCAGAAGATAATTTTACACTGCTACATGACTCAACAGCAATGTCCTACAGCCTTCCCAATGTCTTCTTCTTCTTAACATACACTGATAAAGTCATCCTCTATAAAATGCATCATGACACTATTAACATCAGAGTTCTGTAGTGGCGTGAGCATTAAGTACTATGCTCTCCAACTTGTGTAATTAGTGAGGTAGGGGTTCTAATCTCACAGCAGTCAACTTGTGTATGTAGTCAGAAGAGCAAGAGTCCAGGTCCTGCCTTACTCAAGTACCATTCAGTAGATACATTTACACTACTACATGACTCCACATCAATTTCATAAGTCTTCCCAACATCCTGTTCTCAGCATACGCTGATGATGTCATCCTCTATAAAGTGCACTCTGACACTGACACGATCAGACATCTGTGGTGGTGCTACTCATACGTTGTATGGAATACAGCTTCTACACCTACACAGCCTGATGGTTCCAACTTAAAATATAATTTAAATGTGCATAATATCTCTTCTTCTGTTTTATCCTCTATGGAGGTAGAATTGCTTAATAAAGGTTTAAACTTTGTACCGACTTTTAATATTTCTGAAGAAGCTTTTGTTCAGATGTTGCTGCCTTTTGTAGGAAGCTTAATTTAAAATTGTTCTTTTAAAATAAGAGTATATCTTCTGGTCAAAAATTTTAATTTAGGAATTCCAATTTGTGCCCCCTATGAATAAACATGTACCTATTTTCCAACAAAGTATACTTAATTTCAAACATGGTGGTGGTTTTTGAAATAAGTTACCCATTTTCAAAAGCAGGCTTTAGAAAATCTTAAAACAAATAATAATATTGTGATCAATGATGTAGACAAAGGTGGTATGGTTGTCATTTGGGATTGAGCCAAATATGTTATGGAAGGTCACAAACAATTATTGGACAACCACTTTTACCAAAAAAATGATAACAGACTACATTAAAGTTTAAACAAGCTATAGATACTTATATTTAGTTAGCTTTGGAGGAAGGCATTATTTCTAAAGTAGTGCATCATACAGTCCAGGACCCTAAATACCAATATGTCTATATGCTTCCAAAAATACATAAGGACATAAATAATCCTCCCAGTAGACCCATAGTTTCAGGTCATTGTTCCATAACTGAACCATTGGCATCTTTTTTGACTCAGTATTTGCATCCATTGCTGACTGGTGTTCATTCAGTATTCAGGATACCACTCAATTTTTAAATACAGTACAATGTTCACAGCTTCACATGGGATGGTATATATGTCCAAAGGACAGTGTCAGGTGTACTCTCCAGTCCAGCTGGTGAATCTGGGCATCTTGAGGCAATGTTACAATTGCCTCATGTACACAGACAACCCTCTCCTCCTTCTAACAAACACAAATTTATGCGAGAGATGCAATTATACAGCCAAACTGGAGGCCAAGCTCTCTCAACCCAAGACTGGAACAGTCAGTCATGAGGAGAAGGAAAACACTTGCACCACATCACCAATCTCACATAGACCAGTCATATCTGCACCAGCAAACAACACATAAATACACAAAAATATACTCTGTGGCTCTAAATAAAAATCTGCCAAAGCAGCAGAGACTTCCAAAGCAGACATCCAAGCAACCTCCACTCCCCAACAACAACTACGTATCACATACTTCACAAAGTCAGTGTGCCAAGCAATCACAGCCCTTAAGGCTAAATAACACACTCAATACACTAGTAATAGGTGACTCTATTGTCAGGCACACTGACGTCCCACTCACTAGACTGAACAAGGAGAAGGTTACTGTACACTGCCTGTAGTCTGCCAGGATCCGCCACATAACACAAACACTCAGGTCACTCCAGAACAGGTACAAATATGATTCTGTCATTGTCCGTGTTGGTGTGAATGACCTGAGACATACCTCCCTGGACTACATGAAAAGAGATATAGAGGAGCTCTCTGATAATGTAGCCCAGGCCGGTATGACCCTGACCCTGAGTAGCATCCTGCCCTCACCAAGAATGATGCCACAGTATAAAGATAAAATGATCAATTTTAACAATTGGCTAAGCTTTTGGTGTCATTCAAAGGGGATCCAGTGTTTGTCAGTCTGGGATGACATGCTCAATAAGCCACGTTGCTTCACCAGAGACGACTTGCACCTGTCACCCTTAGGCTTTCGAATACTGGCCAAGGCTCTTACTACCCCCATAGTGCCTTTTTTAGACACAATGCCAAAAGTCTAAACCTCAAAATGCATGCACTCGAGGCACTCCACAGTATGGAGAGAATCGATATCTGTGCAGTGACAGAAACCTGGTTCAAGGCTTCAGAGAGCACCCCAGCACTACCAGGCTATAACTCATACTATTACTTTCATCCTCAGAACCCAGACTGAAATACAAAAGGTGGGAGTGTATCCATTTTCATCAAGAATACCCACACCTCCAGGTTAGTGGCACAGCTTGAGGCCTCAGAGACCATCCATGTGCAACTAACAATGGGAAAAGCTGCTTTTCAGATTGTAGCTTGCTACAGATCACCCACCTTGTCTCAGGACCCCCACTCAGCATTCCTGAGAACATTGGAAAATATGAAGGTCCTACCTAACACGATGATATTGGGTGATTTCAACTACCCAAACACTGACTGGGAAAACTACTCAAGTACTAACCCCCTTGCCCAACGGTTCCTAGAGTTTATAAACTCAAATGCCCTGGAACAACTGGTCACCACTCCCACAAGAGGTGACAACATATTGGACCTGATCATCACCAACATGGGGGAGCAATGTTCCACACCAGAGGTAAACCCGTCACTGGTAAGATCAGACCATAAATTAATCACACTGGACATCCACATCCTGACCCCACCCCCAGTCAAGGTAACCACAGTGAAAAACTTTTCTAAAGCAAACGTCACACTTCTCAAGACAGAGGTGGAAAGTTTCAAAGTCCCCTTGCTAAAGGATAATGCTGCCAAAACTGCAGAATCCTTTACAAATGCATTCTATGAGCACCTACAGGAATGCATGGATCGAGCCATCCCACGAAAAACCAAGACTCACTCCTCCAAAAAAGAGGAAACCAGTCTGGTGGACCCTGGCCATAAATAAGCTATACAATAGGAGGAGGAAACTATTACATGACAGAGCAAAATCCCAAAAAGGGAAGGCATCCCTGATCAGTATTAGCAAGAAACTACGATCCCTCATAAAATCACCCAAGGCCAGCCTCGAAAGAAAAATTGCCAAGGACTCTAAAGATAATCACAAAGCCTTCTTTAGCTATGTCAAGAATCTAGGTGGCAACTCTCAGATCTGCTCTGAGCTAGTGCAAAATGGCAAAAAATACACTGAACCAACTGACATTGCCAACATCCTGGCTGACAGGTTCAGTGCAAACTTTACCCCCATCACCCCCGAAAGGGCCCGTGTCCATCCCAGAAGAACGTAGAGCCCCAGACATCAGAGACACACAGGTGAAAGCATCCCTTTCCAAAGCCAAAAACACAGCGTCAATGGGACTGGATGGTATCCCAGGCTGCGTCTTACACAAGCTCCAAAATGAACTAACCCCTCACCTAAATTCACTGTTCAAACTCAGCCTTACCACAGACTATGCACCCAAAGAATGGCATACAGCAACAGTTATCCCGCTCCACAAAGGTGGTGCCACAACGGATCCTGGGAACTATCGCCCTATAAGCCTGACTAGCCTAGTCTGCAAAGTTATGGAGTGCATCATCATGGAACTCATTAACAGAGACATTGGGAACCTCCAGACACTGGACCCTACCCAATTTGGCTTTGTTAAAGGCAGATCTTGCCTCCTAAACCTAGTTGACTTCTTTGAAACAGTTACCAAGGCCATAGATGAGGGAAAGGTAGTCCACACAGCCTACCTGGACCTCACAAAGGTCTTCAACACCATTCCCCACTCTGGCATTATAGATAAGCTTACCAGCTTGAACATCAACCCCTATGTCACGAGATGGGTTTCCAACTGGCTCATGGATAGAACTCACATGGTCAGAGTTGTGGGTGCCATGTCTGACTCTAAACCGGTTACAAGTGGCATCCCACAGGGCTCAGTCCTGGGACCCCTCCTGTTCGGTATATACTTCTCTGAGGTACAGGCAAGCATGGGAGGACTATGGCTCACCAAGTTTGCAGATGATTGAAAACTGGGAGCCATAATTGACTCTCTGGCTGACACAGACATCCTCCAGAAGGGTCTCACGGAGACAAATACCTGGTGTCAGAACCATGGCCTCAAGCTAAATGCCAAAAAGTGCATAGTCATCCCCTTTGGGAAAAACAAAGTGCCCACGAACTACCACATAGGTGGTAATCCACTAAGTATGAAAGATGTAATTAGGGATCTGGGGACCCAAGTAGATAGCAACCTCTCCTTTGATAATCACATTGCCAAAGTGGTTAGAAAATCCTTCTACGTAGCCCAACTAATTATGAAAGGGTTCACATCTAGATCAAGAGAGGTTATTGTGCCCCTCTACTCATTGCTCATCAGGCCCATAATAGAGTACAATGCCCCATTTGAGATGTACCTTACTCGACACCTTTAACAGCTGGAGAGACCACAGAAGTACCTCACCAAGAGGATCATGGGCCTCAAACAGATGCCCTATGCAGCTCGACTAAAGAAACTTCAGCTCTACTCTGTTTCTTACCGCCTACTCAGAGGTGATCTCTGCCTGACATACAAGGCCATGTCCAACCCAGAATTAATGGACATGCTCCACCTCAAGTAAACCAAATCTCTTAGAGCCACATGCTCTAGGGATTTAAACCTCAGCACAACAATAAATAGGACATGCTGGGGGGATAGATTTCTGTCCCAGAGACTTCCCTTGCTCTGGAATAGAATCCCAATCTATGTTAGGCAAAGGCCCTCACTGACTCTCTTCAAGAGAAATATTGACGAGTGGATGGGAAATCATAAATTTACCCCTGGGATCACTTCAGTGACCCTGCTGGACAGAGGCTCAGGAAAGAAATCTAAAAGGGAGGCAAAAGCCAACACATTCTGGCTAGGCTTATAAATGCCCTTGGGCAGATAGCCTAGTACCTACCTATGAACACTTGATGTCACAGCATTATACACGAATATTCCACATTGGGCTGGCCTAATGGCCTTAGAAGTTTGATTGAATCATATCCAGTTATATATATCGCTAGATTCAATACATTTTTATTTGGTCTTGCAGAACATATGCTCACCAAAAATATTTTTTATTTTTTTTATTTATTTCAATGGTGATTGCTTTTTGCAGCTCAAGGGTACAGCCATTGGGGGCATCCTTTGCCCCAATTTATGCTGATCCATTTATGGGCTTTCTAGAACAGCAGATTATTTATGATATGAATCACAAAATATTTTTAGAAGGCACAGATATTTCAATGATTGCTGGATGGTTTGGTAGCAAATTTCGAATATATATATTGTACATGTAAAATACCTTATTGAAAATGGGGGATACAGTTTAGTATAAAATTTGCTTTGGACAAAATTCTATTTCTGGATGTTTTCATTTCTAAACATGATGGTGGCACTTTAAACACTATGATATTTAGAAAAAAAATCTTAGTATAATACTTACTAGAGGCCACAAATTGCCACCCAGAACATATTATCAGAAATACATCAAAGTCATAATTTTTGAGAATCCGGAGAATATGTTCTTCTGAGGAAGAAACGGCACAGCAGGAATCAAATCTCTTTAAAAGATTTTGTGACAGAAGTATGGTGACATACAGGCAGTTCATAATTCTGTCAAAAATATTGACAGGAGACAATAATTAAAGTAGGTCACTAATAGAACTAATGATGATAGGCTACATTTAGTAACAACTTTTGGTAATAGCACCTCATATTTTAAGGGTCTGATAAATAGTGGGACATTTTACTATCAGATAAATTATCTAAATGAATTCTCTCAAGTTGTTTATTTTCATATAGATAAGGGAAAATCATAGTCAATCACCTTAATCATTATAAGAAAGTTTTCAGATCTGAAAATGGGGTACAATGAATGATGCATGGTGGATTACTGGTGGGTTGCTAACCCTGTGGGCACTGCTCTCCATGCAATACATTTATGAGAACTAAATTTGCTTCTAACAACACTACATGTGCATTTGAGATTCGATGTTTTAGTACATGCAATTCAGAATGGGTAATTTATTTAGTGATGTGCACTGTTCAGCTTTTTATGTTGGCCAAACCTCTAGGCAGTTTAAAACTCGCATCTTTGAACACTTAAGTGATACTAGAAATCATAGGGCTTTTAATGCCTTATACAAACATTCTACAGCTAGTTTAGGATTATTTTTTCTAAACAGAATAAACTGGAATAGCATGAAATTTTAAACAAAGAACGAACTTGGATTGTTAGATTGAGGGCACTTTTTTTCTCCTTGGCTTAATGATGTTTTGTAATTATTTTGAGTGGGCGGAGCATGATGTGTTACTATGGTATTTAAATGTGTATAATGAATTCTTTGAATGAACTACATTGAAAAAGGGCTTTTAATGCCTTATACAAACATTCTACAGCTAGTTTAGGATTATTTTTTTAAACAGAATAAACTGGAATAGCATGAAATTTTAAACAAAGAACGAACTTGGATTGTTAGATTGAGGGCACTTTTTTTCTCCTTGGCTTAATGATGTTTTGTAATTATTTTGAGTGGGCGGAGCATGATGTGTTACTATGGTATTTAAATGTGTATAATGAATTCTTTGAATGAACTACATTGAAAAAGGCAAAGTTGTGCTGAAACTGGTCTGTGTCTTTTCATAATAACAGAGTTTATGCTGACAATAAGTGCTGGCTATTTGTTTCTACGTGTCCAGGATTGCTTGAGAGGTATGCCAACATGTCAGTCATATTCAAACAAGTCATTTTGCAGATCTTCACACTATACACATACTGCCTATTATATACATCATCCTTGCTAAAGGTCCTCTCCAGTGAGCATGTCAGTGATGTTTATACCTCATTCATCTCCGCTGACATGTGATCTCATGTACGCATCACATATATACCATCATGTGTGATAATAGGGTCTATATCAGAACATCGAAGTATTAAAACTTAAAATGTTCTGATATCGAACACTATTCAGCGAACGCTAAGAATAGCAAAGCTGCAGAACAGCAAATTCTTTCCTCGGGAAAGAATTTGGTTGGCCGTTTCTGTGGCTTCACTATTCTTGGCACTGTGGTGGAAAGTTACGGGTTGGGTTCAGGTAAGTGTGCGATTGTTTGTATGTTAGGGTTAGGGGTGGGTTAAGTGAGTTAGGGTTAGAGTGTGGGTTAGGCATGCATGCGATAGTGACAGACTTTAGAGTCAGGGGTGGTTTAAGTGAGTTAGGGTGTGGGTTAGGTGAGTGTACGATAGTGACGGACCTTAGGGTTAAGGTAAGTGGGTAGATAGTAGTGGATGTTTAGTTTAGTGTAGCGTTAGATGTAGGAATTTAAGTGTGTGTGTGTGTGTGTGTGGTTGCTGTTTGTTTGATGTGCTTCTGCTGTGTGTGTGTTTTGGAGCAGCAAATTTTTTCCATGGCAAAAAAAATCGCTGTTTTGAATGTTCGATATTTTCATGTTTAGAGGTTTTGGGGCTGATTAAATAGCGTTCTCTATTTTCATCTTTCAATAACGTGATATAAACGCTGATAATATACTCATATGGGATGTGCAGACAGCAGTACATACTGTGCTGTCTACATATGTGCTTATTGCATTGCTACTGACTTGTCTTGGAAGTGTACATGCATTAACATAGCCTATTTTGGGGACGTTGCCATATTTTCCATGCCCTCTTCCTCTTTCCTCATTCCTATCATTCATGTCTGTGCACATTTTCATCAGCACACATTCCCTGCCTAATGTATGTTTCATTGTATTTACCCTTGCCGTCCCCTCCCTCCATTATTTAATTCTGCAAATAATTGTTGCAGTGTACAATGCCCTCAGTAAACCTTTCTGTACAGTGGTAATACTGTTGTTATTGCAGAATTTTCACCCCCCACTTAGTCATTGTGGCTGTCCATGCAATCTTGCCAAGCAGGTTCGCTTGTAAACAAACTCAAGTGCTTCTTGTTTCTGTGCCCTTACTTCTCTGCAGTTTCCTAGTGGCAGCACTGTTGCTGGCCAAAGAATTGTGCTAGTATATGTGCAAGCATAATAAATATGCAATTAGCGCTGCTACTCATTGTGCTAATGCATAAACTAAATGTAGGCTTCGCACAAACCTTACATAAAGTTTACTGAATTCCCAGGTATTTATTTTTTTCCTTAAGCACAGAAACATCTGGAAGACTGTTTTCTCTTTTTTTACTCCAGGGCTAATGTTCCAACTGTTTTTTCTGGTCATAACATCTATAAGATACAAAAGGTATAAATAACTAAATTCCATTCTGTTTTCTTTTTGGCATGCTGTGTCAAATAAAATACCAGTTATAGGTCACACACAGCAATTTTTGTAAAGCTCTGGATATGATAAAATTGATGAAATCCTAAACATTTCTAAGCATGTACCTGGGGGCACAAGATGCCTGAAGCATAGGTTGCAGTCTCATTGGAAGACACTAGTCCCCCTTTCATGAAAAAATTAGACCAACTTTATTAAGTACATGCAGAATACTGTTTCATGGACTGTTAATTAACTCAACGTCTGGAATCTAGCGCATCACTTGATATGTGAGATCCTCACATGAGAATTAGTTTCTACAAAATGTCAAATGTGGCATCAAACCACATGGATGATTCAAATTTTTTTAAAATAGATATACGTTTATATTAATAGTTTTAGATTTTCTTAAAGGGGAAGACTGACCCATAAGATTGTTAAATACTGTGTAATTAAGTTCTTTTTGACAATGTTGTTGAGTTTTTAAATGCGGTAATGTACATCGATTTGTGGTTGCAGTAGTAATGCATTTAATAACGTGATTATGCCAGGCCTTTAGTACAAGGTATAAATTATCCCAAGGTAGCATGTAGAATATAAGCTTAAGTTGCAAAGCAGCTTGAGTATTGATCATTTTATTTTTTATGAATATCTTTATTAAATCACAACTAAAACAGTAACATAGATATATGCATGCATTAATGTAAAAACCAACAAACCATAACTTCTTTTTCGAGTATACAGTTCCTTTTTAACAATTATCATTCACTCTGACATGACAAATTGTTCAAATCTTTCTTTCCCTTAAACTTAACTTCTCCTCCTAAACATTAATCTATTGAATTATTCCCACATATTTCATTTACTTTTTTGTATTTTGGTCTTTCCTTTTTGTAATAATCGCACTCCTCCAGTTCATTTATCTCCTTTACAATGCTCAGCACTTCAATTACATTTGGTTTAGATTTTGATTTCCTTTTCTGGCAATTGCTTTTTTGGCCACCAGTTACATTAGACTTAGTAAGGTCTTACTATGTTTAGACAATTCAGAGACAGTGTCCCATTTCAAAAAAATAAATTTCTTTAAGTTACGCCGATTTGCTCCACCAATATTTCTGACAAAACAGGCTGAAGGGAATTTTTAAAATCTGATTATAGCTAGCTAATTACTAGGCTAGCTGCCTTAATGGAGCATTCTAAGCCTAGCCAACTGCCTTCTCAAAGGTGAGAATCAAACACTGCACCTTGTGTCTGAGTCAAACACATTCACCATTATACCGACCACCAAAACTTTTTACATTCTCAGGACACTGTCCCAATTACCTATTTCCCCTCACATCTACAGCAT
This sequence comes from Protopterus annectens, assembly GCF_019279795.1. NCBI lineage: Eukaryota > Metazoa > Chordata > Ceratodontiformes > Protopteridae > Protopterus > Protopterus annectens. The sequence goes on along the minus strand of NC_056731.1, from coordinate 1,863,823,870 downwards.
TTGTTGCATACTTGGGAGCAATACATATATATTTCTATTGTTCCTAGGTAAATAGTCTTTCCGGTGTCTCTTCCCAAACATTTTTAACCTCCTCTGATGACCATGTAATATTTTATATGCCCTACTAAGTATCCATTTTAAACAGCTGCTTCTGTTCTAGACTCAGCTAAAAACTCTACCATAGCTGATCTTTCACCTAGCATACCCCTGTTCCTTACTCTCTGTCTGTATTCTATCAGTCTCTGGTATGGAAGCTAGTCTCAGCCTCTGCTCGGCCTCATTTCTTTGCCTCCCTATTTATTTGCCCCAGTACCCTAGTTCCTTTGCTAATTTTCTCCAGTAAATTCCAACTCCCACTTGCCTATTTTCTGTATCCTTACTTACAGTCATCCCTATTGGTGAAACAGCCTTTCTCCATTCCCTTGGCTTAATTCTCAAAATACTTTTGGTTGCTTTATGAATATAATGTTCTGTTTGGTCATTAGTATACTCCTTAGGGACCTACATCCCAAGTCCTACTCTATCCTTATTTCTCAATCACCCTGCCCTGTTTCATCATCCCCTTTTAATTTGATTTATAACCTTCTGCTTGTGTTATGTACAAGAATCTTAACTGTGTATTTCTAAAGTATCTCTTCAAATCAAGTAATCTTAAACCATCTCTTTCTATGGGATGAATCAGCTTATCCCACTTAACTCGTGTCCTCTTCCCCTCCCAGATAACTCACTTCAACTCTTTATTAGCATCAACAACTTCTCCTCTGCTTAATAAAATGTCTGACCTATATATAAAATTAAAGGGACTACAGCCATTCTCTCTATCCATTTCCATAACCAAGAGCTTCTACGTTTTTCAGTTTTTTGTATTATCTTTTTAATCACTTCCCACATTGTATTAACTACCATAACAGAATCCTTTTTAAGTTGTACACCGAAATAATACTTATGTCCTCATAAATATGAGTATTGCAGAACCATTTCATGCATGGGTACATAGCTTACAGCTATAGCTTTTGTTTTATTTTCTTCAATTTTATATCTAGATAAGACCTGAAACTATCTCGTTGTTCCACAACATGAAAAGATACTTTTACAACTTTATCAAATACAAAATAATATCATCTGTAAACAAGATTAACTTTTCCTGACTACCATACCAGTTACACCTCTGAATTTGTGTCCCTTATTTTCTTTGCCAGTGGCTCCAAATATAAATCAAATAGCAAAGGAAGACACCCCCTGCCTGGTTTCTCTGATCAGACACAGCTTGTCATAGAGGAACTCTTTCACCTTAATTCTTACCTCTGATCCTTCATGTATCCTTCTACTTAATGTTATTGTTCTAACAGGGAATGTAAATGCCTTGGTCCTAAAATCACAGCTGACTCTATCCAATGCTTTCTCTCCATCAAGACACCAGTAATAGCAGTATATGCTTCTCTCTGGATCTTCACTGCTCTGTTAATATTGATAAATGTTTGCATCCTGTACACAAAACCACATTAATTTGGCAACATGTTTGCTATTATTTACATTTGTTGATGAATTTGTTAAACCTTCTTTGAAATCTCTCCAGCCTGGATCCTTGTATATTGCTAGAGTTGCAAAACTGACCATTAGTTTGTAAGAAAGGTGTACCTAGTACATTCAGTAAAGCTGTTAAAAACTGTCCTTGATACAATGGGATTGAGGAAGGTGGATGAAAACTGCTTGGGTTCTGCCCAAATTGGAGTTTCTACTTGCTTGGTTGAAATGTGCATTTATATGAAGAGCTTCTTGCCCACCCAAAATACATTATGAGAAGGGCTGCATATGGCACAACCTCCTTTATGGGGTGACTGTATGCCTAACAGAAATATATTCAAATTCTTTATAAATGAAGTTTGTTTTGATGCAAGGTATATTTGAACTGTTGATAAATCACCCCAACTCTAAACAGACCATAGTAATTTCCCATAAATATTGTTTGAACTAATTATTCCAAACTCTTTAGCCTAAGAGTTTTTGTTACATGAACTAACTGTATAAGCACCATGACTGACAGGGCAGATCTTAATTATAAGACCTCATATACCCATGTTTATTCTGCAACTCATTGTCTCCTAACCTGACAGAGATAGCTAAACATATTTGGTTGAGGAGGACAGGGCACTAGACATATGTAAGCAGAATGGTAGAACATACCCTGTTACTGCCCTCTGTAGTTTGACAGAAACCTGGGAGGAAGGGATCAAAGGAGACAAAACAGAAGTGATGTATAAGACATATGTGTAATTTGGAGGCTTGACATTAAATGCTTTGTAGATTTATATATTTTACTGGATCACATTTAGTCATTATCAATGTAGTTTGAACAGATTAATAGGTATAGAAGAGCTTATACACTAACTTTAGACACTGTATGATCGTGCATCTCTCAGACTTAGGATCATATAATAATCCAACTACTACAAAACACCTACCCAAAGACCCTTTCTTGACATACATACTGCTCCTCTGTTTGGGATGGGCAAGTTGAAATAAAGAATGTGAACAGAAAAGTTTAGAAACCTTCATTATTGTCTGTGTTCTTGCAGGCCTTCTATACCATTCCATGATTTTGGTATTTATTCAGTTCAGTTACTAAAATTAAATTTGTGACTAGCATATGGTGATAAATCTTCCAGTGGCACTGAACTTATGAAAGTTGTTTTACATGCACCAGTTATGGATAACTATTTGAAATTTCGGGACCTACTAGAGTGAGTCCTGAAATGGAGAGACTGAAGGCCTGAAAGAACGGACTCGTATAGTAAGTCCGAGATGCCATTTCTCAGAATATTCCCTTTTCTTTGAGGTATGGCAATCTTGGAGTTGGTTTGTATAAGTTCATGGGGTGTGATGGGGTGGGGACATGTCCCTGCAAAAAGAAGTATTAAGGAGAACAGAAATTTATGTGATTTGCTCTTCTCTGGGTTTTGGGGCTTTTTGGCACCTGGCCTTTTGAGTGCTAATATTTCAGTAGGAAGCCCAGTTATGTCTTAATTCTTAATAAAGTATTGTAGTTTTTGTTGCAGTCTTTCTGCTGCTTGTACTTAATTTAGTCTCTTGCTTATACTGTTGTCCAGAGAATGAACTATGTAATTAGTTTAAGCTCCTCTACGGAACTTGTATATGACACCAGATCTTGTGAACAAAAGGCCATGTCACATATTTCTCTGGTTTCCTGCCTTTGTTACCACATAAAACAATGGATGTAATTTTTCTAAACAGCTGATGAGTGGATAGACCCTGTTTTCAACAGAAAATAACAAAATGACATTTTTTCAGTTTTTTTTTTCTGCTTTCTTAGGGATGATCACTTAGGCAATCCCCCTCCCAGGTATGGGCTGTACTATGACTGTTGCTGCTCTTGTAGGCCTCCAGTCACTGTTTTTGCACACTTTCACACATATCTAGGTTGAATCATTTACTGCATTTGCATGGTATGTTCACAGAAGCCACCCTTCAGAAGTATTTTTTCTGTAGATCTGGACACTGCAGTAACATTTTCCACACTAGCTATTTTCCATCCAGGCTTTCCACTCTCTTCTCATCTAAAGCTGGGCATCTGAGCCTGTACAAAGAATGCTGGAAGGATTACTGGATAATGCAGTAAAATAGGTTTCTTTCTTTTCCCATGGGAATTCTTCTCCTTTTACTTCAAACATGCAAAACTGGGAAAAAAAACATGTGTACATCCTGTATGTTTGCCACTTACCAATGTTGTATCCAGTAAATAATCTGCTTAAGGCAATGCAGGAGGGTATAATAATAGGGCAACTGCTTGCTGCAGTTCCCAGCAACTATTTTCTGTAAAATGGTTCCCAAACAGACTTATGGTAAATGAATTAAGCAGTGATATTTCCAACAAAATGATATGTGGTTCTAGAATGCAGGCCCCTTCTTGGCACTTAGAATGCCTCTGGTATTTTTTATCCTAGATTTGATCTGATATTCATTTTTTTTAATACAGCAGCTCTCTGCTTTCAGAAACTGTTCCCATAATAAAGCAATATATTTAGGTCTCAGATAAATGTACTAGTTATAGCAGAACTAACTCCTTGACATTTTTTTTAATCAAAAATGTGAATGTATAAATCTGCACACATTTACAAAATCCTAAGGTAGTTTGTTCTCAACTGAATTGTAGAAAATGTATTTCTTTACATGTTTTTCAAGTCTGACTAAAGGAATCTCCCAAAGTGTATGGCCAACATGATATTTAGAAAATGTAGTGTGTTTTTGACACAACAGAAATAACAAGAAAAAGTGTCTGTGTGAATCCTTCTTACAAGGTGTCTTGGTAATTGCAAAACACTTTAATGGAGTTCTCACAATTAAGAACCAAAATTTAGAATGTGTCTGTGAGGGGGTCTGCTGTTGTGCTGTTAAAGATACAGATGCTTCTGGTAGCAAGAAGTTAAAATAAATGCAGTTAAAATGCATTTATTTATCTTGTGATGGCATGTGTGTGTGCTGAAAACAGGATGCCCTTTTCAGGCTTGACCTATATCAATCTGTATAACAAAAGAGTGAAACAGTCTGTAGCCGCAGTATGCTAGAATAGACCACAAAAAGAACAGATTTTGCAGAACATAGAAAATATACTTACAGTATCATAAAGTGCATGCACAGCCCTGAGTAGGAATAATATTGAATCTAATTTCTGACTTTTATTTCTTTGATGTGTTGTCAATAAAATCCGAAATACTGTTAGCATTCTAGGGACTTCAATGGTGGTAATTGTCACAAGACTTAGGTGCACTGGCCAGCATATGGGTTGTGAATCTGAGTTTGTAATAACTGTTCATATGTAGACCTGGATTCTGGGAAGGGAGGTTTGAGCAGACAGGGTACGACATTCAGAGTGAGTATTCTCCCATGGTGCAATCTAAATTTGTAAGGGCATCTATAAAGGTGTTGGAGAAATCCTCAGATGGGTGATGTGAAAACATGAACATATTATGAAACAATAGTTGAGTCAAAGTCTATATGTATATAAAAATCTAATTAGTTTCTATAAAAGAGCAAAATGGTGCTGTGTGTCTCCACTCTTCTGAATTTAAGATGACAACCTGATAGCACTTACTATCACTGACAAAGTGCTAAAGACAACAGGTTCTCTGGTACTGTGATGGAGCATTTCAGAACATTTAGTCAGTATTCAGAGGAAAACAGAAGACAAACTGGGTTTACGTCATGTAATATATGGCATTATCTGTTTAAGTGATAAGTACCTTAGACATAGATCACAAGGATGCAATGTTATGTAATCTGGTTTCAGAGTCCTGCTGGGCTGTTTGAACACTCAAAGAGATGGCAGCACAGTACTTTGCATCCATCTTGTTTTCGTGTTTAAGCATAGAAATATTATAGGCCTCTAACCATATCTTAACCATCCACTGCATTTGTAAGTGACAGACATACTGGCTGGCGAATCACGTAGGAAGAGGAACAGAGGAAACAGCTTGAAATTATGGATATAAGTATTAGTGTGTTGTACATCAAAGGTATAATAATATAAACTCAGAAAATAACTTATATAAAGTCATTTAAGATGCTCTGGACTGAGCCTGTAATTGGTCATTGTTTAATCAATGTTCTAACCAGTTGAACAAATTCAAATAATCTTCTTCGTCTTTTCTCAGCTTTTTCCTTCGGTTAGGGATCACCACAGTGGATAACTTGTCCGCTCATGATTGGCAGTGGAGTTTTTACAGTGTTGAGTTACCAGCCTGGCACCTAACCTTCCACAGAAGGTGCACACACACACACCTAGGGCCAATTTAGAGTGTCCAATCCACCTACAGCACATCTTTGGGATGTGGGAGGAAACCAGAGCACCCAGCGGAAACCCACGCGACCACAGGGAGGACATGCAGACTCCGCACAGAAGGCACCCCAGCCAAGGATCGAATCGGAGAGCCTCTTGCTGTGAGGTGACAATGCTAACCGCTGCACCACCGTGGCCACCCTAGATGAACAAATTCAAATAAATAAATTGCTCAATCACCAAAGGCTTTAATCAACTCACTACAACTGTACATTAAAGTTCATTATACAAGCAGGGGTATAAAGAGTCTAGCTTTTCAGAAATGACAGAATTTGAAGCATATAAGTAAAATAGCCTAATACTGCAGATGGGTGGAGAATGGAGAAGGAGACAGGAAATGGGTTAGATGTTAAGGATGTGGTGTGCCAATGTGACTCAAGGAATTGTGGATGTATGGAGGAGAAACAGCATGCTGAGGACATTAGGGAACTGAAGCAAGCACCACATATAAAGTGTGGTGCGAATGGAAGGGGATGAGGTCATAAGGGGAGAGACTTTACTGTACACAAAGAGTGGATAATTAAAGCAACAACAGCAAAGGAATAGACAGGTATTAGGATGGGGAAGTTTGATAGGAAGGAGAGAGAAGAAAATATAGTACAGAAACATGGTAAATAAATACTTGTTTCTTAAGCAGGCAGACACACTGGACACAGTCCCTTTTTAGGGGCAAACGAGGAACAATATCTGGTTAAGTGACTTACTCAGGGTCACATAGTAGGCAAATGAGTGCTGACGGGAATCAAACCATGTACCACAAGAAACAACACCTCACAGCCTTAATCTTCTACACTAACTGCTAGACTAAAAATGTCTGTTCTTCCACGTTAGAGGAATGGAAGCTACAGGCAAGGGAGAAATTTGAACTCATGACCTCTTGTTTACAAATCCATAGCTCTAATCCCTATGCTACAGAGCCACAACAAATGGTTCCTCTGGGGATTGAACCCAGGACCCTCTGCATGTCAAGCAGGTGTGATAACCACTTCATTACAGAACACATTATAAGTACAGTCCTCTTGCACTGGCCGGGGAATTGAATCAGTTGTTTGGAAGGCAGCTATGCTCAACACTATAAAACCAATGCTACTGGGTGGAAATGAAAGGAGAGGCTTGCTAATACTAAAGGTGGATCCAGGTCTGACACTAGGGAGGAGTAACTGGGTAGTAACAAAAGCAGTAACAGAAAAAAAGGTTTACCAGTGTGTGATATTTAAGAACAAATGATCTGATGGATGGAAAGAGGGCTGATGTGATAAGAATAACTGGAGCTAGAGACATTACTCGTTCGCTGTGGATTATGATCAACATTCTAAGCATTGTTTCCTGAGCCAGCACCGAACAGGGTAATGATGGAAAAGATTCATAGATACAGGGAGTAGCTAAAGAAAGAGGGTGGATTATGGTAAGTGAGAGAGAGAAGGAAAACAAACTGTACATTAAAAATAGGCTGTAACTCTGTTAAAGTGACTGAGACGCTGTTAAAGTAGTATAGAAGTGAGGATGTAACGGTGTGATGAAAAAGTAATCGTGCAAAGGCACTAAGGGAAGAAGAGAGAATGGCAGAGTGAGAAAGAAGGGCAACTAGAAAGAAATGTGAAGAAGGATGGAAAAAGGTATGCATTGAACATGGTCTGGGGGGTGATGGTGTGCGTGTGCGAACAAGTGCTAATGCAAGATGACAGAATGGGTGTAGCAGCGATGACATCCTGCACAAATGATATCACTACCAAGGAACAGGTATTTTGGCATATGTCTACATGACAGACAGGTAAGAGAAATATGGTGAGAATGTATATTAGAGAGAGACTTAACATGCCAGGTAAGGAAAGAGGTGAGCTCTGACTGCTGATAAAACAAGCATGATTATGACTGAATGGGGGGTAACAGGAAAGGATGTAGGCCTGACAGAACACACAAACTACTCTGTGCAGAATCAGAAAATAAAGTGATTTTTATAAAGAAAAAAACATTAGTGGTCACATGCATCCCGAACCTTCCAAAAATGTAGGAAAAGACTATTGCACAGCAGAAGCATTGTGTCAGCTTTTTCAGTAAAATACTTCTATGAGGATACAGAGAAGGGAAAGTGGTTAGATGTGGTGTTACCTTACGCTGAAGGGATCAAAGATGAGATGACATCACCCCTGCAAATAGTGCCCATGTGTTATTACTTGCAACAAAAGTCCAAACACCTTGTGTAACTCAGCTTTTATAAATAATCAACCCCCCCCCCCCCAAAATAAGAACAATAGTAACAAAAGTAGTGTGCAAAGCTTATTGGCTTTGAAACTTCTGGATGTATGGTGTTAAATGGTTTCTGTGGCAGTTGCTTCAAAGCAACTCCCAAAGAAACCAAGAGTGCAACTTGAAGCCACTTTATGACCTGTCACAGGCTGAACACAGAATAACTACAGACTGAGCAAGGCACACATGCTCCCTTATATGGAGCTTACAAGCACAGCTCAATACACCACATTTACTCCCTTTTAACATAGTCACAATTACTGGGGAAAAATGGAATTTCAACAGCCACACACTGACTCCTTTGCAGGGGTAACAATCACTATTGGTACAAAGCTGTCCATTTTGCATACAGGTTGGGAACAAATACCATCATCTTCACTAGTTATGGTAATCTGATGTGGATATGACTTTCTAACCCTTTGTGGTTTTCTGTTTTTGGCAATAATTCTCAACTTCCTGACATATCAAACCCTCTGTTGTATACAACAGTCTCTTTTATAGTGTTGGGGAGCATATTAGAACTTAAAACTAATTTGTTGTTCACATTTACCATATCATTACAGAGCTCTCATAGGTGCTTACTAGGCTAACGACCACAATGGCCTTTTTAAGCCTAGCCATACATCCCAAATCTCTGACGAGTTCTGGTGCCCTTGATGCATGTAAGCATGGGCCTGTGAGATGAACCATTTATAGGTTACCTGTTTGCATCAGAGATATAGGTGCCAAACTATGGATGAATTTCCAGGTTCCCATCCAATTGTCCAAGTTGCACTTTAATTGGATTAGGGAGGAACTCTGCTTCACATGGATGGGGACCCTGTTCCATAGATGGGGTAGTCTCTAGGATATACACCTATCTCTCCAGCAGGTCCTATTTATATCACATGAAAGGTTTAAGTCTTTAGAATGGGTAATTCTGGTACTGTTTGTTTTGTGGATATGCAGGAGGTCCATCAGAGTTGAGTCTCACAATGCCCTGTATGCCAGGCATAGATCTCCCCTCAAAAGCCTGTAGCAGAAAGAATGCAGGGATAGGGCCTTGAGGTGGTCTGTATAGGACACATCACATATGCCCAGTATTCTTTTAGTGAGGAACCTCTGTGGATGTTCCAGTTGCTAGATATGCCTGGTTAGGTATATACCAAAGGGGGCACTGTACTCAATGATAGGTCTGATGAATGCTGAATACATTGGAACAATGACTTCATTGGATTTAGATGCCATACCTTTGTTTATAAGTTGCAAAACATAGACTGACTTCCTCACCGCTAGATTACTATCTTTGTGTGTCCCCAAGTCCCTGACTACTGGGTCAACTCTAAGGGGTGTGTCAATATGATAGTTACCAGGGATGGATGACATCCCAAAGGATACTATTATGCATTTCTTGGCATTTAGTTTTAGTCCATGGCTCTGCCACCAGTTGTTTGTCTGCGTCAGCCCTTGCTGGAGAATATTTGTGTCAGTGTGAGATTCAATGACAGCTCCTAATTTGTAGTCATGTGCAAATTTAGTCAGCTAGAGACCATTGACATTGGCCTTGACTTCTGAGAAGTAAATGCCAAAAAGGAGCGGTCCAGGGATGGATCCCTGAGGGATTCCACTTTTGACTGCCCTCTTTGTAGAGGTGGACTACCCAATTCTAACTTCCTGGGTCCTGTCTGGGAGCCACTTGGCTATCCACTGAGTGGCATATGGGTTTGTACCTAACCTCTTGAGTTTGTCAACAATGCCCAAGTGGGGTATTGTGTCAAATGCCTTGGCCAGGTCAAGGTAGGCAGTGTGAACAATTTTGCCCTCATTCATTGCTTTGGTGACTTTCTCAAGTCCACCAGGTTGAGTAGGCATGATCTGCCCTTTACGAAACCAAACTGGGTTGGGTCCAGTGTCTGGAAGTTACATCTCCATTGATCATCTCCATGATAATTTTTTCCATGGCTTTACATATAAGACTAATGAGACTTGTGGGTCTGTAGATGGCCCATCTTTGTGCAGAGGGATTACTGTTACCTTTCTCCATTCATGGGGCATGGAGCCTGTTTGGAGGCTACACTTAAATAGTAATTCCAGAGGCTCTGATAGGTCATGTTTCATGCTATTTGGAAGGCATCCTGGGATACTGTCTTGGCCCACTGATGCAGTGTTCTTGGTCTTAGAGAAAGCATTAATTAAGGACCTGTTCCCTAGTGATAGTAGGGAGAGTTATATTTGATGACATTTCCTGAGGGAAGGTTGAGGGGGAGAGAGGAGTAAAGTTGCAGCTGAATTTATCAGCCAGGAGGGTTGCTATATCTTCTGTCTCAGTATAGGTGACTCCATTTACAATAAGCACTGCACACAATTGTGTATTGCCTTTGAGGTTGCAGACAGCTAAAGAATGCTTTGTGGTTCTCAAATTTGGCTTTGGCAGACTTTTTTTGTCCTCAGAGTTGTTTGTTTAATTTAATGAGAGTGCTTTTATTCTGCTGGGTGCTGCACCTCCTAATTTTGCCAAGATTTTCTTCCTCCTGTTATACATCTGACTGATTTTGTGATTACACCAGGGTGGCTTGTTTTTTGAGTTAGTTCTGTACTTCTTCTTGGTGGGTACAGTTGCCTCTATACAGCTACTGACATGCTTGTACAAGGTTTCTGTGAACAGTCCTGCATAGGCAGAAGTGTTCTCAGGGTTTATAGGGGCCTGAAATGTTGCCAGGTTCTCACTTAATAGCAGAAGATTAGCCTTAGAATATTTCCTGAATAGTTCCTGAATATTCCCGGTTTAGTTGGGGTCCAGGTTTTATTTTTACTTCAAAGGAGACCATTTTGGGGTCTGACCTTACCAGGAAAGGCATTACAGTAGGTGTGCAGCACTCTCCCATATTAGTGAGGACCAGATCCAGTATAGTTGCACCCCTGGTAGGTGTATTGACTATCTGTTCCAGGGAGTTTGTATTTACAAAATCCAGGAATCTCTGTGCATGTACGTTTGATGTCATATAGGATTCCCAGTTAATAGTGGGGTAATTAAAGTCATATGGTATTGGGTTGGATGGTTAGTGTTTCTAATAAGTTTAAATACATGGTGTGGGTTTCCTGGTTCATAGAGGGGGACCTACAGCTTGCAAGGAAGTGGTATTGGATTTTACCTATGGTGATTTGAACATGGATCAGCTCAAGTGCATTCTCCTGTTTGACCAGCCTTGAAGTATATTTATTTTTTATGTAAATAGAGACACCTCCACATTTAGTCCCTGCCTGTGAAGTAGCTGGTCTGTGTGTGTGGAAGGAATTATAACCCTGCACAGTTGGTGTGCTGTCCGTAGCTTTAAACCACATCTCTGAGACTGCACAGACATCAGCATTCTCTAGGGTAAAGAGAGCTTCCAGGGAATGGAGTTTTTTGTTTAGGCTCCTAGCATTGAGCAGTAATACCTTTAGGTTGCCTTGGTTTTGATTTGCTATGGCGGAAGTACTTTGTTTGGCATCGCCTAAAAAAGGCACTATGGGGGAAGACCATGTTTTAGCTAATATTCAAAAGTCTAGTGGGGAGAGGTGCAGACCTTTCCTAGCAAAGCAGCATGTTCTCTCCCATGTTAGCACCTCGATTCATTTCCTCAGAAGTATCAGTCCTTAGCCATTGCTGATCTAGGTCTTAGCTGATCAAACTGCCTCCTGTAAAAAGTTCCTGAGTTTGTTCTTTAAACACTATGTGAAACATGACCCGTTTTAGACTCCACTTCACACCTTCATCAGATGCATCCTGGAGACACAATGAATCCTCTGTTTACTGGCCTGTATTTTGCATATTGGTCATGCTGGAACTTTTGCAAGTACTATCTCTTTTGAACAGTCCCACTCAGACTTGTTTTTCTCACATCCAGTCTGGCGTGTTATACCAGTCTCACTTACTGGACATGAGGTCATTCAAGCCTAAAACATCTAAATCCTTCAGAGATTACTAATCAAAACACTCAAGCTCACAAAGCAAAAATAAAAACAAAGCTTTCTCACAGGGAGGCAATTCATCCTGCATCCCCACCCAAAAAATGCGGGATGCAGTCCACTACATCCTCAGACTATATTTTCAAGAGAGACAGGACAGAATCACATTTTCAAGTGCAATCATCATAACAAAATGCCATCAACCTTCCAATGAGAAATGAGTATCGATCATCTGGTTGTCAACAAAGGGCAGGTTTTCCAAATCATCTACATGTCATTGGGCCACTGCAATGCCTTGCACCACATATATTCTTAAATCAGAGTAGCACAGTGGTAACGAAGGGGGCTGACTCTGAAGTGTCTACAAGTACAGCACACACACTTTCTTCTAAGCTAAACTGATAACTAAAACCAAGGCAAGTCATTTGCATTTTTTAGGACAGGAGGCATTCCCTTGTTTTAAATTCAAACCATCATTTTTATGCCATAAACATATGGAGTACAGCTAGTTTTACTGAAATACAGTGCCTTGGATTTTTAAACTGGTTGTAGATTGACATGCTTTGGCCAAACAGAATGCGACAGTGAGCTATATCATGCAAAGCACAATGTTCCAGTATGTTATTGTATCATGCAGTTCTGTTGGTTCATATGGCAGCGGTTTCTACAATGACCACAGGACAGCTCAGAAAGCACATTTTACAAAGAAGGAGCCTCCTGAGTGATTCACGTGGCAGGTGCAGTTTCCATGGCAGAGACCCAATAAACTAAAAGCAAGCAAACCCACACATTAATTCCAAAACACAATGTAAATGACATGACTGACAGGAAGTGAAAAAAGCAGGGAAAGGAAGAATTCAAGATTCCTTTTTGCAGAGGTTTTTAAAAGTTGATACAATGTGCCTAACTGTTTTTGCAAGGTATCTGCAGTGCCCTTGCCACGTAATGCGTCTCACTGACCCCCTGCTGACTCTTCACTCGACCTTCAGTCACAGTAGAAAGAAAGCTGTGATTCATTTCTTGCTACAACAGGAATTTGAGGAATCATACAAACCTATTTCTGATCACTACTGTAAATAGATCACAAGCTGGAAATATATTATAACCAAAGCTACAGTCCACCCACCCCCAAAAAAAAAGAACTTCTGTAAAATTACAGAACTGTAACACAGACTAACAGTAAATACAACAGATTTCATACGAGATGAGTCATCCAGGGATATCTTAATAAAAGCAATAATCCATTTCCTGTCATAAGCTCCACCCCCCAATAAGAAGTTACTGGTACAAATCCTAGAAGTTCTTATGGAAATGGAATTAATACTGATAAACCACTGGAACGGATTTTTTTTTGTAATATTTGACAAACACTAGGCAGGATTTTTGCCATGTCAAAAATTTAACAGTTCACAGATAGCAACATTTGATGCATCTCTGATGGTTGTTAATGCTAGGAACATTATATAATAACGTTTTTTATTGGAAAATTTGCTACATAGCCACAAGATTGATGTTATTGTTTGTTAAACATGGTTAAAGAGCAATGACTGGAAACCAGTTATGTCAGGTAAAAATGTTTTTACTGTAAGACAGTCTAACAAAAAAATCAGGTGGAGCTGTTATGATAGGGATTAAAGATAGCTATGAGACCTGTGATTATTATTATATGTTCAATGATAACACCAATGCTATAGACTGTGCAACTGTGACAATAAAAATAACCCTGGAACATATAATAATTGTTGGAGTGTATAGACCACCAAAGTCAGTGCAGATGACCTAGAGGAATTCATACACTTCTTGCATGAAACACAGGAGGGAAGAATAATATTAACTGGGGAATTAAATTTACCAGAAACAGACTGGAATAATGTTGATTCAACAATGTTAGTAAGGAAATTATTCACAGCCTATATTCAGGAACAACAAATGCTTCATATTGTAAAAAAACTACCAGGGGACAGAACATACTAGACATTGTTTGTGTTCCCAAAGCACCTACTGTAATTCAAGCCAAGTTTTACCACCACTGATGTGCAGTGGTCATGGGGTTATAAAGGTTAATTGGTTGCTAGATAATTCTGCTAAACTGAAATCTAAGCCAATGCACAGAAGGTTAATTACAGATTATATGGAAGCAAAACAGTCAGTACATAAAACTAAATGGAGTGAAGTGCTCAGTGGAAAAACTGAAGATGGAATGTGGAAAGTTTTGAAAGAGAAACTGACTGCAAAAAATAAAAAAAAATGTTTAACATCAGGATCTAGGCACACAACATTGGGGGATATATTTCCATACGAACAATATATCTGATTAAGGTGAGAGACAAAAAAATATAAGAAATGGAAGAAAGGTCACACTACAACTTTGAAAACTGAAATAAACAAGCTGTACAAACAGATTAAGCACAGTGTGAGGCAAGATCAAGAAAAATTTGAAGAAAATTTAAAGACACTGAGCATAATAGAAAACCTTTTTATAGATACATAAGATGTAGAAGGAGTAAAGACACTCAAATTGATACACTGCGTGCAGATTCTAAAATTTATTCTCAGAACAGATTATAGATATATTTACAAAATCTTATGCAAAACAATTTGGCTCCACAAAAGGGGTAGTAAGTTGTCCTAGTGACATCCCGGTAACCCCAGATACTGGAATCAAATTAGATTTTATTGAAAAAGAACTGCGTAGACTGGATCCAAAGCACAGGGAGGAGACAGAATTAGTAACAATTACCTGAGAACACTTCAGCAAGAACTTAGAATACCATTATATATATTATTCACTAGGTCATATAAATATGGGGAGATGCCTCAAGGCTGGAGACATGCACTTATTAAACCTGCTTTTAAGGGAAACGGGAGTAGGACAAACCCAGTCACATAGACTCTTAAGTTTACTTTCATGTTATGAAAAAATAATGGAGAAGGTAATATTGGATAAGTTGTCAGAACTGGATAGATTGGGACTTGAAATCATATATTAGAAAGCATATGTTGAAAACAGATCTATCACCACCTGTAACAGGATGTTCTATAACAATAACAGCTATGAATGAAAAATTATGCTGTGATGTAATTTATATAGATTTAACTTCAGCATTTGACAGGGTCATAAAACACTGATGAATAAATTAGTACAAGTAGGTATTGATGTACTGCTAAGATGGATATATGCAAGACTTACAAATGGGACATGGCAAGTATCATACAGCAATTGGACAGGTTAAATCCTTAGTTACAGTCAGGGTGTCCTGCAGGATTCTGTCCTAGGCCCTTACTTGTTTAGACTGTATCTTTCAAACCTAACTTTTTCATCTGAAGTGTTCTACAGTCTATTTACAGATGACCTGAAATTGGGTAAACTGATTGCAAGTGTTACAGATAAGGCATGTCTGCAAAATAACTTGACTAAATTGACCATTTGGGCACAGGAAAATAATATGCTGATAAATACATCAAAAACTAAGCATATGTGATTTGGGAGACATAAATTGAAAGGTGAATACTTAATACAGCACACTGTGATTGAAACTGTAGACTCATTTAAGGACCTGGGTATATGGGTAGATTCAGCTATGAGTTTTTCTAATCATATCAACCAATTGGTTAATGATAGAGAACTTTAGGTTGTATAAAAATTTAAATTTATAAAGTCTAGATAATCAAAAATAATGAAGTCATTTTTCATTAGTTGCATTAGACCCATACTTGAGTATGGAATGACAATATGGAAACCCTATAAGAAAAGCATGAATAACTTGAAAGAGTACAGCGGAAATATACCAAGGGTATCCATGGATGTGACAATTTAAGTTATTATGAAAGACTAACATTTCTCAACTTGTACAGTGTCTCTTACAGATATCTAAGAGGAGATCTTATTCAGGTATATAGTGCATTTAGGGGCAACTACCTCTGGGAATGTTTGGGGTTATTAAAAAGTACTAGAGAATTGTCAGATAACCTATGTAGAAGATTCTATAGGAATAAGAAGTATACTGATTGGTTCTCTGACAGAGTATCTGATGCATGGAACTGACTACCTAATTACATTAAAGCCAGTATTACTTTTGATATTTTTAAGAATAGCGTTGATACATTGTATGGCAACAAGTGTTTTGTTATATTAGAAAGCTAGAAGGGTATTAATGCCCATGCATGAAATATTTGTATGTACGTATGCGCTTTACTCTGAAAGTTATGTATAGTAATAAAAGCCCAGTAGGTGTTCAAATGATGCTAAACTGTATTATACAAAAAAAATCATTTTATATTTCCTCTGTGTTATCCTCAAACCCAGAATTAAGTCATATTTGTATCAGGAAGTATAAGGGAGTAGCCTCTCCAAATTGCCAATTGCAGGAGACGGTTTCAAATTTCCCTTATTTTTGGAAGACTCAATGGCTAAACAGGTCGTGTTTAATAAGCTGATTTTTACCCTTCAGATATGCACCTTGAATGAAGCTGTTCAATGAACTCTATCCTGGACAGAGTAGCATACAAAAAATTTGGGGTACAACCCTTAATACTTTTATGTAGTACAGCCAATATGGTTTGCAAAAGCAGTCTGAGTTGACTTTATAACTGTCAAAACATTGGGGACAGTTTATATTCCAAAAACTGTCTGTATGGCATTTTGTTCTACAAATTCAGTATGAAAAGGCTAGGACCAGCTGATTTTGTCACTGAATTATTTACCAAAATGCCTGTGACCAAAGGCCTTGGCACAACAGTCTTGGTGCTGGTATTGAACCAGGATACTCTGCATGGACCCTTGCCACTGAGGACCCTTGGGCCAAAGCCAGATCATGGATCTCCAGGTCAGACAGGATCAATGCAGTGTGTTCAGACACCAAGAATGGCACCAAAGCAAAGGGTGATGACACTCTTGGTGCCAAGGGTTTGATGCTGACCTCACAGGTCCTAGTAAATGTCAATGCAAGAGTACACTTTGTCAAATTTACTGATGCTGAAGCTTCTGGCAAAGGAGACATGAAGTCTATCCACACCAATGGACCCAAAATATCAAATGGTACCAATTCCTGTAATACTGGTGCAAAAAGCAGGCACAGAGGAGAAATAGTAGACAAGGTGGTTTGTGGAAGCTTTAGATCCAAGGTAGAAACAGTCAGGGCTGGGACATTACCATACTAATGTTGAGCCCTAACAAAGGCCATCATCATGTTCTCCCAATCTTAGCTAGTTCAGAATGTGGAGAGTCCTGTTAAATCTGACTCAGGCTACTGAAGGTGACTGATGAAACTAACAAAAAAAAGTTCTTTCTTGGATGAGAAACTGTCTGAATGTCTTCAGGGTGTGCACGTCTGTGTAAGCCCCAAAGATCTCAGCTTTGAAGGAGAAGGTTTGGTTGATGTTGCAACTTCAACAGAAACTGCTGGAGAAGACACCTTAGAAACTTTGGCAGGAGCTAACTTCTGTAGTACTGGCTGATCCTCAGCCTTCTACTTTTTTTTCCTTTTCTCTCTCTACCCTTATTAGAAATCACTGCTAAGAAAGATGCAGTCAGAGTAGTCTAGAGGTAGAAGGCTTTCACTAGCAATTTATTTTCCACATTCATGTAAAGCCCTGGCACAGAAGTTTTTGCATATGGAGCAGTCATGTTAAATGTGATGCCCCTAGACACACCAAACAAAATTTGTGAAGGCCCAGTGGATGAATCTTATGGCTGCAGGACTTAAACATTTAAATCCTTGCTTACGACTTTCTTTCTCCATTTTTAAAGACAAGAAAACCAACACCTGATAATTACAGAAATGTCTAACTACTAATCAAAGGAGAAGAGAAGGAAGAACTCCAAAATAAGGGAAAAGGCCAATAACAAAGGAGTTGACTCTGTACTGAGGGGGATGATAAGTGGGATATAGGAGGAGAGGAATTAAGAAAAAACAGTAAATGAAGGGTTCAGGGAGCAATCTAACTATACTGATATGAAAATCACTGCAAAATAACATTCAATAAATAAACATATGAACTTAGCTGTCCAAAAAAATCTTCCTAGATCACTGACACTCACTCGAGCTGAAAAGGGAGATGTTGACTAAATGAGTGGAATAAGATCTACTGAAGGAGGCCAGAGTAGGCAGTTATGGGGAGGGAGAAGCTCTATCTGAATGGAGTTCATTGCCATCACTAGAAAGAGCGAAGGCACTAGTCCTATCATTACAGTGACCGGTCAGGACCTGAGAAATAATTCATTTTTACTGTATGTGCAATAATTCTATTAGTTACAACAAAAATGTTGATGTTTATAGTTAGATTAAATATTACAGCATTACTGTCAGAGATTAAAGAAGGTTTTACTTCAGAATTCTTAATTATAGCTATCAGGTCATGTGATACAAAATGTCCACTTTTGATGGTGTTCTAAAAGCACAGAAGTAATCTTCCTCTCTGACAGAATTTAAATCTTTCAGACTAGAAAACTGGGTCCATTTTAGTGTCGTAGCTAAATCTTTTATTCTAGGTTCCTCTTATGCACTAATATACTTATACATTGCAAGATGCAGTTATAGTTTCCTCCTAGTACTTAACTTCCAGTCACAACAGGAAGTAGGGGAAATATTTTCATCTCACTTGGCTCCTAATCCTAGTTTACTATACATTTGCCAAAGTAAAAAAATTCTAGTTTGATAATATATAATAATCGTAGCACACATTGTTTCCTTATACTTGTAGATGAAAAGGATCACTGGCATTAAATTATTTCCCATAATATGACTTCTCCTCTGCTCTTGCGTGCATATGAAGATTGTACTGTTTCATACTGAGATAGTTTATAGAGTTCATTTTCTTCTTGCAATAAATGCATCTCTTATAAAAGTTTTAATGTTCACATATTTAATCAAACCACCTCTTTTGACTAGTATTTAGTCTATTAACTCATTCCCTCCAATGGAACTCTGGAAATTTGCATTGTAACTTCCAATGGGCAGAGCCTCAGCTTTTTGACAGAATAAAATCATATTCTCACATTTCAAACAAATGTTCATATCTCTGGAACCACAAAGATTACTAAAAAATGTAAATTTCAAACTCATCAGCTCAAACTATTCTAGTGAGAAAAAGTCTAATTTTATAATCTTGTTCTATATTAAGGCTGGTTTCTCTTGATGTTTTTTTTAATGAAGTAGTGATTATCCTCTTTGTATTCTCTTCAAGTTACCAGCAAATTATTGGATGACATGGATCCGGATTCGAGTCCATAGATCTGTCATATAAATATGAAATGCTATTAAAGGTCATTTTCAAAGAATTTATAATAAAGACCAATGAAAACAAAAAAACCTTCTTGGAATTTATTAATTCCTAGCCCAATTTGAAAATCTACTTAAACTACTTAATATTCTTTCCAAGATCAAGGCGTACCTATTAGCTTCAATGTATTAATGTGTTCCCACAAAAAGGATATATTTAAAGCCAGATTTTAGTTTATTTTGTCTCATTTTCTTTCTTTACCCCATTTCAACCTCTGTCTCCTTATTTCCCACCTCTCTCCTTTAAGATTTAATTTGTGTGTCTTTCCTTCTTTCACACTCTGCCTATCTCATATTATTTCATCACTTCGTAACTATCTTACAACCCATACTTAACTATTAATAGAAGATGCTGCATTTTATTTATACTTTCTTGACCAGGTTAGTCAAACTACGTTAGCTGCCCCTTTTCAGAGGAGACGCATAATGTTCAATTTTTAAATTCCTTGTTCAAGTCCAAGCATTCAAAAAAGTTAAGCATTTGCAAGTATTATTTGCTATATAAACATAAAACAACCATTTGCAAAATGCTTTAACCTTAAAAACTACAATTTGCCAAGGTTTTCTAATAGTTTAAACTAATCAGAATTGACCAGCATATAGGCAGTTATGAAATGCTGACATTGTTAAATAATTTTACAATATTTATGAAATAAAATGAGTCGACATTCAACTTCCTGTATTCCACATTCTTCACACCTTTGTTTATGTTCTGTACATAGGTCAACTGGTTAAGTGTGAGTTCTATAATTACTATATAGTACATCGCTTATGCCTGTGGTTCACTTCCCTTTTCTGAGTTCACAGGTTTTTCCTTCATATCTCACATTATCTAATTTAAATTAATGCACTTCAAAAAATAATAGTGATCAGCATAATTAATTATATTTTTATATTTACAACCTCAACTTCTTCTTTCTTTATATATATATATATATATATATATATATATATATATATATATATATATTTACATAATATTATGTCAATTGTCTAAACATTCATCATATTTGCAATGTTATTTGCAGGATGTGCATCTGACCACTTCACTGACACTGCATCTGGATCATGACAGCTTCGAGATTGTCTGTAGATAATGACAGCTTAATAAGTCAACAATTATATTTAATATTCAATACTACCTAATATGAAGTGGAGTCATCTTCGAGAGTAACCAGAGTTCAAAAGTAAATTCAAAGTGGAAAAGGATGAACAAACAGGTATATTGGGAAGAAATAATTACACAAGGAAAGGTAAGAGTGGGATGATGCCAAAAAAACATTTGGATTGCAGGTTAGAGACTGCCTTCTCTACAAAGGACTCATAGAATATTGGCAAATATATTGGGTATAGGGCAGTCCTAAGAGAAAGACCTCCTCTAGTTGAGCTTTTAGTTAAATCTAGAACAGAAGTGTAGTATGGCATGTAAAATATTGCATAAATATAAGAATCAATAACAGCAGTTAGAAAAGACTGGGAAAAAAGAGACTTGGAAAGCAATTTACAAGGGAAGAATGGGAGGGAAAATATATGGCAACTAAGTATGCAAAAAAATCTAGAAGGTTTAGGGTTTTTGCTTGGAAGTATTTGCATAGCTATTTTTATACCCCAAGCAGACTTCAAAGATCTTTTCCTCAGGTAGGAAGCAAATGTTGGAGGTGTGACGGGGAAGAAAGAGGTAACTGAGAACATGTTTTTTAGGACTGCAATGAGTTGGCAGATTTTAAAAAATTCTTACAGAGTACTCTGTCAGAAATATTAGGGGAGCAAATGGCTGTAACTAAGGATATGACTCTTTTGAGCTGGGACCCAGGATCAGAATTGCCTAGATGTAAGGCCTTAGTATGTTTAATTCTATTGGCTGCTAAAAGAGCAATCGCTAGAAAATGGAAATCAAAATCTAAACCAACTGAAGTTGAAGCATTAAATATTGTAAGAGAGAAGAAAAACTGAAGTGGGATCTTTAGAAAAGAAAAGGAGCAAATTGCATAGAAATAAATGGAATTTGTGGTAACAGTACACTCAAAATACTGTTCGGGGGAGTGAGGTTTAAAGGAAGGCAGGAATTCAGCAATTTATGCAATGCCAGTTATTATAAAGAAAGAAATGTATAATATACTGTATATGAATAAAAATATTAATATGGTTTGGTTTCTTTTCTAGTACTGTGTGTGTATGGGTATGACTTGTGATAATTCAATGAAGGTGTTAAAGAAAGTAAATTTAGTCCATAACCCTTTATATTAATTTTCCTTATCATTCATATTATTGCATTTTAAATGGGTCTTCAAAAGCATGATTAACTGATATGGCAGTGAAACTTCTGTAAGGTATTAACTCATTGCATTACTTTACTGAAAAGTGTCTTAACACTCCTAAGGTATTGTCTGCTGTAATGTCATTAATCTAACTACACATCTCAACAGAAAAATAAAAAGTGTGCAAAAAAACAGGATCAGTGTTTCCTGGCTCACAGTTTTACCAACAAAGACCATCCTTACTTTAACTTTATTACGTGCAGTCAGGCTCAGCCTATACAGGCATGCCACTGCTAACAACACAGTAGTTTTCTGTTAATCATGAAACTTACACAGGTTTAAGCAACAAAGACAAAAACTGCAGCAGTTTACTTTTACTTAAATTCCTGATAACTGAAGGCTCCATACATCTCACATTAAGGTATAAGGGGGGTTGCTGATGTGTTTCCCAGCCAAAATGCTCTCTGTAAAGTACTTTTGGGATTATGCAGCAAGACTGGCTGGAAATCCTGTTTGTTTTCACTTGTATTATATGGGACCTCTGTTTTATATTTATTTATTAAAATAGCACATGCCTTTGTGGTGTGATTAACATACCAAGAACAGTATTCATGGGTATTTCTGAACTCATTTGCATATTGGTATTCCCATTGCAACTGTTTTAATAGTATATTGTGGTTAGTTTTGTTCATTCTAATATTGCTAGCATTATTTTATATCTTGTAGTCTGCATATCACATTTAAAAGGCAATGCCTTTTACTAATAGAGTGACAATAAATCATTCAAATATTTTATGAAAATTATTAAGTTGTTTACCTTATCTTCACTAGTCAAGTATGCCTTTGTACTTCTGACTTTGGCTTAATACTTTATACCAAACCGTTGTGTAGACATTTTGATCCCCTGTACATTTCCACAAAATAACATTTTAAAACATTTCTCGCTCTTCTACAATGTTTAACCTGATTAAGGAAAAAAAAAATATTGACCCTTCCATCCATGAAAAAACATCGATCGGTCAATATCTATTTCTTCATTTCTTTGTTGTTTACAGAAGGTGCTGAAATATTAGCTTTTTATGTGTAGCCTCAGCCCTGACATTCCTGATAATTGTTCTCTTCAAAAATGAACACGATCAGTCCACATTCCCACTGTCTGCAATAATAATGTTGTTTTTGACACAAGTAGTAGCTTCATCCAAGGTGTTAAACTTTTAGCACCTTTATTAACTTCACATATTACACAATGACCACCTGGGTACACACATGGTTATAAAGGAGAAAAACATTACTAAGATTTTTCTTTTCTTAATTATTACTCAATTTATTACATAGATTTGATTCCTCACTAAAATTTCACTTCTCCTCCTGAACATTATAATACATGTTCTATTTCTACAGGTTACATTTTTATGCAATTTGTTCATTTCCTTTTCTAAAGATGCCACCTCCAATTATTGTATCTCCTTTACAAAATTCTACAATTATGTTATGGCTAGTTTAGTTTCTTATTTCCATTTTCTGGTAACTACTTTTTTGGCAGCCAACACCATTTAGCTTAGTAGGAACTTACTACCTCTAGGCAATTTAGTTTCTACAGCCTAGCTCAAAAGAAGCATTTCCTTAGTTACAATTATTTGCCCCCCAACATTTCTTAGTTACAATGATTTGCACCCTGCCCATTTCTAATAAAGAACTCTTTAGGGATGTTTTAAACACTAACAATTCACTGCATTCCCCCAAAAATGTGTTCTGAAATCACACTTTCTCATCATATCTCCAGCATTTTCTGAAGTCTACCTGGAGTATAAAAGTACCTGCCCAGACAAGTCAATGCAAAAATCTTAAATCTTCTAAATTCTGGTGCATACTTGGGAGCTGAACAAATATCTTTCCACTATTCTTTTTTTATTGCCTTTCCATTCTTATTTTCCATTTTTTCCAAAATTCTTCTGATTGATTCTTTATTTATGATGCGTTTTATATGCCACAGTTATTCCTTTAACTGCAACTTCTGTTCTACACTGAACTATAAATTTGGATAAGGCTGGTCTTTTATCATCACTCCCCATATCCCTTTCTCTTTGCTTATACACTTGTTATTAATTCCTAGTAGGGAAGGCAGTCTCTAATCTACAGTTCAAACTTCTGCTGGGCCTCATCCCACTCTACGACTTTTCCTTCCCTAATTGTTTCCAATACTTTTTTCCTTTACTAATTTTCTCCAATGAAGTGCAGCTCCCTCATCTATTCTCTGTACCCCTACTTGCAGTCATCCTTATTAGTAAAATCTCCTTTCTCCATTCTCATGTTGGCTAAATTCTCAGAACACCTTTTGATATTTTGTAAATGTAATATTCTGTTTTGTATTACTATGTTTAAGGGCCTGCATCCAAATCCCTACGCTCTCTCCATTTTTGTATTATCTTTTAAGTCTCTTCCCACATATCCTTAGCTGCCATAATAGAAGCCTTTGTAATCCATACTCCTAAATACTTCATCTTATCGTGTCCACATAAATAAGGGTATTGCTGAACCAATTCATGCACAAGTACATAATTTACAGCTATAGATGTCCTTTTCTGTATTTATCAGGTACAAAAATATCTGCAAATAAAGCTAACTTTTCCTGCTTACCAAGCCAATTATAGACTTGCATTTCTTAGTCCCTTATATTCTCTGTGAATGGCTCTGAATATAAATCAACAAAATGGAAGGAGGACACCTCTGCAAAGTTCCCCTGTTCAAACACAACTTATCAGAGAAAAACCCTCCCATTTCAATTCTTGCCTCTGATCCTTCATACAGCCCCCTAAGTAACCTTATTATAGTGCAAGGCAATGCAAATGCTTCCACTGCCCTATTCATAAAATTCCAGCTTACTCTGTCTAATGCTTTCTCTACATCAACACCCACCAACAACAGTGGTATCTTCTTAAATTCTACTTCCCACTGGATCATTATGTTATTAAGGTTTTCAAATGTTTGCCTCCCCAACACAAAACTACATTGATTTATATTTATCAATTTTCTGGCAATATCTTTGACATTCTTTTAGCAGGTATAGACATTTTCTTATTCATGGTTTAAAATTTAAATGCCTCTGTACAAAGCTGAGTCTGATGGGTCTTTAGGTAATACAGCCACCACAACTTTATTCCAAAATATTGGTCCTTCCCCTTCTTTTAGTGGTCTATGTCAGATGATCAAGTTTTCAGAAACTTGAAATTCATATGGTCAAGATCACATGATCAAGTTTCCATAAACGAGCTTCAAGAGAGAGAAAAAAAACTACCTTTTTTATGTTTATGCAGGAGGGTAAGCACCCCTGCACCCCCCCCCCTGCAAATTATACATAACAATTATGAGATCGCACTAGTGAGAAGGGTAAATTTCCTGATCCACACTGTATTGCAATCTCCATTCAAAAGCTTCACGTTTTTAAATGCTCGATCATATGGTCTCGACCATAAGAATTTTAAGATTCTGAAAACTCAAACAGGGACCCCCTTTTAAAAATACTGTTAAAAAAATTTCCAGGTCTTTATCACTTTCTTCCCTCCTAACTTCCAAACTTTCACAGGACTACTATCTACTCCTGGAGATTTTCCTAAAGATTGATTATACATCACTGCTTTTATCTCATCTCTTCCTATTCTGTTAGTTGTTGAGCCTCATACACATCTAGCCTTGGCATAATTATGACATCCATAAATATTTCCATTTGTGCTCTGTTTTGGTTTCCAGGTATATCCATGCAAAATTTCATAAAATTTCTGAAATATATCTAATACCTCTTTGGGATCTCCGTTTTATTGCCTATGTCATTGTGCTAAAAGTTTTAATGCTTTGGTGTTATCAAAATGCTAGTTTTGAATAGTCTTTCCAAACTCATGCGTATTTTTCTGTTATGTCTATATTTCATCTTTAGCTCTCTCCATTTGTGCCTCTTCATGTTCTGTGACTTTCCCCTTATTCAGCAATACTTAAAAACCTTTGTCAGCCCTGCCCCTACAAGTGATTCCAACTGCTACTTCAGCCCTGCCCCAACAAGTGATTCCATCTGCTACTTAACCATTTCTCTTTCTCTTTTATTTGAATTCTATTTTAAAACTTAGTTTTCATTTTATCCCACTCATTACCTATAACTTCTGAAGAAATTTCTATGTTTCCTAATAACTTGAATAATTTCCACTTCCCATTCCTTAAACTCGTCTATTTTTAACAGGTAGATGGTAGATGGGAAAATGCCAATGTCTCATTTTTACTTCATTACTCAGCATTTTTATCTTAGTATTTTTCATGCATGAACTGAAATAGGTTATTGGATGTGTATTGAAGCTTTCAATTAAATGTTTCTGTGAAATATAATGTCTACCTAGTTTAGCCCAGTTATTGTACCATGGGGAATAATATGGAAATTCTGTCAGTTCCTACTACTGAATCCACATCTTCCATATCAAACATTTTTATAAATTTATTCATAAATCAACCCCTCTTTTGTTATATTGTCCCCTTATTGGTACCACTGATAAATCCTCACTGTTGAAAATCAAGTTCCAGCACCCACTTATAATTTATTCAGAAATTAACCCCTCTTTTGTTATATTTTCCCCTTATTGGTTCCACTGATAAATCCTCACTGTTGAAAATCAAGTTCCAGCACCCACCTATAAGTAATATTCCCTGCAGTAAAGCTAATTTGTCCATAAATTTTCTTAAGCTCCATAATAGCAGTTGATGGTGGAATATAAATACATGCCAGCAAAATCCTCCTCCTCCTTTGCCAAAAGCCTCTTACTACCACAAATGTATTATTGTCTATTGCACCCCCTGTAACAATTAGTATAATTACTCCTCCTTTCCTCTATCTTTGATATTCTGCTGAATATCCATCCTGAAATCCTTTCTTTGTCAAATTCACAAGCTCATTTATTTCCAAATGTGTCTCCTGCAGAATTGCTATTTGCACTCTGCATTTCCTAATATAATTTAATACTCATACTTTTTTGTCTATACTGGTAAGGGAATTTACATTCCAGGATAATATGGATAACATGGCCATTAATGTTAAAAAAAATACCTTTCCCTTTCTACATGAGTTTTTTTGCATATGTATTTCACTGATCTTTATCAGAGCTGTTTCTTCACATCTCTATTTTAACCTGTCATACTTTAAAATACCTTTTGTTTTAATGAAAATCCTCACAAAAGAAAAACACTTTTTCAAAACATCCCCCTCAACTATTAACTAGAATACAAAACTATTTACAAAACTATGTAGGTCTTCAAAAAATGAAGTTTAACCATTGAGATAGGAACAACTGCCCCAAATTGACAGCTGCACCCACACAGGTATTACCTAACCTAAAATTAAGGTTACTCATGCTAAAGTGCATGCTATAGCCCAGTCTCCCCACTTACACAGATTGCTGCCTGCTCTTTTCTTTTTTCTATGCCTCTCCCAGATATGAAAAGCATCTTGATGCTTTCAGAAAACACTAACGTTTAGCCCTAAGAAAAACTGCACTGGCTATCCTTAAATAAAACTAAACTGCACACGGATCTATTAAATGCATTAAAGTCTTAAGGCTGTGAGGGAGGATGCCAACTCTTATTTACTCCCCATAATTTCCAACTTTATACTTCACTGAATTGCTTCATTGTAGCATTACATTTTGCATTTCCCTCAGCAAGAAATGCTCAACATTCTAAAAGGCAAGACTAATTGCTTGCACCTGCAGGCAACTTGTCTCCATGTAAAAGCAGTCAGGAATCAATCTTTGTAAATTTCACTCTGAACAGAATGTGCTACTGCCTTTAGCTGCAGACTTGACTCCCACTGAACATTTTCTAATGGGAAAAAAAACTTTTTGCGGTTGTAAGAAACTTAGTATTTTACATGACTTTTATTTTGTCATATTTTTCAAAATGCTTGTTTAAAAATGTAAGCCAAGTACATTAATCTAGACATTCACCTTACAAAAATAACAGAAAATATGTTAATGCTACATATAATCAGTGCATGTCTATCCAACACTGACAGCCCAAGACCACAGCATATTAACATTAAACTTGCTTTTGTCAATACTTTCTTCTCGTTATACTGTAACACCTTCATTTCTTACAACAAAAAAGTACTTGTTTACTTTAATATGTTTAACCCATTCAACAGTCACTGAAAAGACTCCCCCATATTTAAAATACCCCTGACTACAAACTACACAAAACTGCTTTACTATATATAACATGCATTATATCACAAAATGATTTATAGAAATAATAATAAAAACATTTTTTACTTAAAGTTTTTTCCCTTTTAGTGTCCCTCTGAACATAATGTGGAGTATATGCTTTATAGTCCACCCACAAGTTTAACAAAGTCAACAAAAGTGCAGTGTTTCAAAGTCACTATCTTGCACAACCATATTTTACAAATGTGTCTACTGCTTTATAATCTCCCATTCATTCAATATTTCCACTATTGTGGGTCTTGTTCCTATTCATCTCCATCTCCCATCACCAAACTCTGGTTCAAGTCCAATGGTTCTCCTGAATTTCTAGTCAAATCCTGTTTTTTCTCTCTGTCAAACATTTTCCTTTGGAACACTGGAAAATGTTTCACTGGCAAAGTCTCTGTATGAACTTATTTTGTTAGGAGAATGAGAAGCACAGTCTTCTGCTTGATGGCTCGCTTTTTTTGTTGGATAAACTTTATTTCCTCCTTCGCCTGTTCTGCATCCATACATGTATTTAATCCTCCAGGACAAATATTCTGAAGACAGCTGGATACAGCAGCTTGAATCTCATACCTGCCTCTTGACATTCCCTTATTGCTGGGATACATTTGCTTCTCTTCTGCCTTGTGTACAGTGAATAATAATTTTCCACAAACACTCAGTCTCCAATTTTTAATACTTTCCCCTTCTGCCACAGTTTTGTCAGGATCATCTCTTTTTTTGCTGGTATGATTGCATCTTTAATAAAATAGGTCTTGGCTGCTTTCTCATGGCCAGGATTGGAAAATACACTCCATGTGGACTTACAATTAGCAAATCCTACTGTGGAATACCAGTCCAGCTGCTTATCTGTGATTTCATAAAGTTATTACAATTTCTTCTTTCCAGCTTCTATGATAAAGCAGAAAATCTCAAGTCATCTCTGTGCATGCTGTCTTCTAACTCCAACTTTTTTTTGAAATGCCTCTTCTTGAGAAGTTTCATATTCAGATAGCTTTTTCCTTATGTCAACCTCTGATTTTGCAGTTTGATCAGTTCATCCCAAAAACTAATTAAAGCTTCATATATTTTTTCAGCTTTTTATTTGAGTTGATATACTTCAATGTTTCATTTATTTTAATCACCTCTAAGTACATTTGATTTACTTTTTCCATGACTGAACAGGCTGCCATGATGAAACACCCACTCAGTAAATCTTTGGCCTTCTGTAATAGTTCATAGCTATGCCACTTGTATGCCTGCTATCATAACTTGTCCTGTATTGCACTACTCACTGCATACAGCCAGACTTGCCTCATGTTCTGCATGTATAGCTTCTCACTTCAGCACTACTGTACCATTTCATTACCTGTGCTCCCTGTCATCAATCTGGAGATCTTGTAGGTGTCTGTTGGAGGATCTATGATGATGCTGTTGTCACAATACCTGCACTATATTTTGAACAATCCCCTTTTGCCATATATGTATTTCCCATGGTGGTATGTGCCAGCATTTTCCTAGGTATTCATTACTGCACCATTAGAAATTAGGAGTGTGTGTGTGTGTGTGTGTGGGGGGGGGGGCTGTTACAATGTGCATATGGTCTTGAATAGTTCACCTTTCCCAAACAGATTCATAGGTTGTTACTAGGGCAATAATCAGTAGAGCACTTAAAAGCTTATCAGTGCACCCTAAACAATATGGGTCCTGAGTATCATGGGCATCTACATGGTAGGGACATGTTACTAGGGAGGTAACTAAGGATTTGTGGAGGGGGGTATTAGGATAATACTTTTCTTATTGATGGCCTCTGTCCACAAGTAACATGGGGGCCAGACCATGGTTAAATTTACATTTCATTTGAATAGAGTCAGGGGAAAAACTGTGTTTTACACAGATAGGGAGCCTATTCTATAGTGTGGGGATCATTTGGGACACAGAGCTCTATCACGTTCCATTTATGTCACAAGTGAAGTTCAGATCCCTGGATCTAGTGTTTCTGGTGCTGTTTACTTTGTTCATGTACAACAGATCCATCAGGGAATGGGTCGAGGTAAGCCTTGTAAGCCATGGAAATATCCCCTATCAGCAGCCTGTAGGAGACTGAAAACAAAGATAGAGCCTTTAGGCCATCAGTGTAGGACAGAGCATTCATGCCCTAAATTCTCCTGGTGAGAAACGTATGTGGGAGTTCCAACTGTTTCAAGTGTCTGGAAAGACACATGCCAAAGTGGGCAATGTATTCAATGATAGGTGTGATAAGGGTTAAGTAGAGTGGTCCTATAACTTCCTTGGATCGGGATGCTATATCCTTACCTATAAGTTGGGCAACATAGAATGATTTTCTTATCTTGGCGACGTGTTGGTCAAAGGCCAGATTATGGTCTGCATATTTTTCCAGATCCTTTACTACTGGGTCAACTCTTAGGGGTGTTTTATCGATGGAGTAATTAACCTAGGTTGACAGTTTCCCAAACAGCATTATAATGCATTTTTGGCATTAAGGTTCAGGCTATGGCTTTAGCACCAGTCATTTGTCTGTGTTAATCCCACTTGCAAGATGTTAGTGTCTTGGGGGACTCTATAATAGCTCTCAGTTTGCAGTCATCTGCAAACTCTGTGAGCCAAAGGTGTTTAATAGTAGCCCTAACTTCTGAGAAGTAGATGCCACGCAGAAGCAAGCCCAGTAAGGAACCCATGGATACTTCTCTAGTGACTGATCCACTGCTGGAGGTGGTCTCACTGATCTTGACTTCTTGGGTGCTGTACTTATTTCCTTGTTTCACTTGAAAGAAAGTTACTGTTTGTCGTTTTTGCATTTAAGTTACCTGTAACACATTGCACTTAAGTTACCTGGCACTTGCTCGCTAAAGCAATTATAGAAGTCAGCACTAAAAATTAAAAGCACTACACCCTCACACTCCCAACTGGCCCTTGTTTTCAATTATTAAGGAATTCCCAATATTATTCTAGCATGTCCAAAAGTCAGTTGTCAATCTCCTCTCCAGTCCAGCTGGTGAATCTGGGAATCTTGAGGCAATGTTACAACTGCCTCATGTACACAGACAACCCTCTCCTCCTCCCAACAAATTCCAACACATGTGAGAGATGCAACCATATAGCCAAACTGGAGGCTAAGCTCTCTCAACTCAGTACTGGCATAACCAGTCAGGAGGAGAAGAAAACCACACTCACTACAATTCCAGTCTCACATAGGCCTACCACGGCAGCAAACCAAACACATAATCACACAAAAACATACTTGGATGCTCTAAATAAAGATCTGCCTAAGCAGCAGAGACCTCCAAAGCAGACACCCAAGCAACCACTACCCCAAAACAAAACACATGCAACACATATCTCACAAAGCCAGTGTGCTGAACAGTCACAGCCCTTAAGACTAAACAACACACCTGATACACTTGTAATAAGTGACTCTATCGTCAGGCACACTGACGTCCTGTTCACCAGGCTGAACAAGGAGAGGGTCACAGTGAGCAGCCTGTCGGGCGCTAGGATCTGCCACATAACACAAGCACTCAGGTCACTCCAAGGCAAGTACAAATATGACTCAGTCATTGTCCATGCTGGTGTGAATGACCTGAGACATACCTCCCTGGACTACATGAAAAGAGACATAAAGGAGCTCTCTGTGCATGTAGCCCAGGCTGGTATGACCCTGACCTTGAGTAGCATCTTACCCTCACCAAGAATGATGCTACAATATGAAGACAAGATGATCAATTTCAACAATTGGCTTAAGTACTGGTGTCATTCAAAGGGGATCCAATGCCTGTCAGCTTGGGATGATATGCTCGACAAGCCACGATGCTTCACTAGGGATGGCTTGCACCTGTCACCCCTGGGCTTTCGGATATTGGCAAAGGCTCTTGCTACCCCCATAGTGCCTTTTTTAGGCAAGGCTCAAAAGACAAACCCACCTCCATAAGAAACTAAGAGTAATGCTACTCAACGCCAGAAGTCTAAACCTCAAGATGCACGCACTCGAAACTCTCCTTAGCATGGAGAACATCGATATCTGTGCAGTAACAGAAACCTGGTTCAGGGCTCCCGAGAGCACCCCAGCACTACCAGGTTATACCTCATACCATGCTTTTCAGCCCCAAAACTTGGACCGAACCACAAAAGGAGGGGGAGTATCGATATTCATCAAAGATACCCACACCTCCAGGTTGGTGGCAAAGCACGAAGCATCAGAGACTATCCATGTGCAACTAACAGTGGGTAAAACTGCCTTCCAGTTTATAGCCTGCTACAGACCACCCTCCCAAACCCAGGAACCCCACCCGGCCTTTCTGAGAACACTGGAAAATATGAAGGTCTCTCCAAACACCATTATATTGGGCGACTTCAACTACCCAAACATAGACTGGGAGCATTACTCTAGCTCCAACACCCTAGCCCAAAGGTTCCTAGAATTTATAAACTCAAATGCTATGGAACAACTTGTTACCACTCCCACAAGAGGGGAAAACATACTGGACCTGATCATCACCAACATGGGGACTCTATGCTCCAGAGCAGAAGTGTATCCCTCACTGGTAAGATCAGACCATAAACTAATCTCACTGGATATTCACATCCAGACCCCACCCCCTGCCCAGAAAACCACAGTGAAAAACTTCTCTAAAGCAAATTTCACACTCCTCAAAACCGAGGTGGAATCCTTCAAAGCCCCCGGGCCTGTGGAAAATATGGCCCAGACCGCAGAATCCTTTATAAACGCATTCTATGAACACCTTCAAAAATGCATGGATCATGCGATCACAAATAAAACCAAGACCCAATCCTCCAAAGGCAGACGTCCTGTCTGGTGGACCCCAGCCATAAACAAACTATACAATAGAAGGAGGAAGCTGCTAAATGATAGAGCAAAATCCCAAAAAGGGAAGGCATCACTGATCAGTATTAGCAAAAAACTACGGGCACTCATAAAATTGTCTAAGACCAGCTTCGAGAGAAAAATTGCACAGGACACTAAGGATAATCACAAGGCTTTCTTTAGTTATGTTAGGAACCTGGGTGGTAATTCCCAGATATGCTCAGAATTAGTCCAAAATGACAAAAAATACACTGAACCCACAGACATTGCCAACATCCTAGCTGACAGGTTCAGTGCAAACTTCTCCCCCTCCCCACCAAAAGGGCAAATATCTATCCCAGCAGAGTGCTGCCCCCCTGACATCTCAGATGCTCAGGTAAGAGCTGCCCTCTCCAAAGCAAAAAACACAGCATCAATGGGACCAGATGGTGTCCCGGGCTCCGTCCTACATGAACTCCAAGAAGAGCTAAACCCAAACATAAAACTACTGTTCAATCTCAGTCTTACTACAGGATATGTGCCCAAAGAGTGGCGTACAGCAACAGTGGTCCCTCTCCATAAAGGTGGAGCCTCAACGGATCCTGGAAACCATCACCCCATAAGCCTGACTAGCTTGGTCTACAAAGCTATGGAAAGGATCATCATGGACCTCATAAATAGAGATATTGGGGACCTACAGACACTGGATCCTACCCAGTTCGGCTTTGTTAAGGGCAGATCCTGCCTCTTAAACCTGGTAGATTTATTTGAAACAGTCACCAAGGCCATTGACGAGGGGAAGGTGGTCCACACAGCCTACCTGGACCTTGCAAAAGCCTTCGATACAATACCCCACTCGGGCATTATAGATAAGCTCACCAGCTTAAATATAAACCCCTATGTCACTAGATGGATTGCAAACTGGCTCAAGGACAGAACCCACATGGTTAGAATTGCTGGAGCCATGTCAGACTCCAAACCAGTTACAAGTGGTGTCCCACAAGGCTCAGTCCTGGGACCTCTCTTGTTCGGTATATATTTCTCGGAGGTGCAGGCCAACACGGAAGGACTGTGGCTGACCAAGTTCGCAGATGACTGCAAACTGGGCACCATAATCGACTCTCCAGCCGATACAAGCATCCTCCAAATGGGCCTCATAGAAACAGACAACTGGTGCCAGAGCCATGGCCTCAAGCTAAATGCCAAAAAGTGTATAGTCATCCCCTTTGGCAAAAACAAAGTGCCCACAAATTACTACATAGGTGGTAATCCATTAAGTACAGAAGAAGTAATTAGGGACCTGGGGACCCAAGTTGATAGCAATCTCTCATTTGACAACCACGTGGCCAAAGTGGTTAGAAAAACATTTTATATAGCCCACCTAATCATGAAGGGATTCACATCTAGATCAGGGGAGGTCATCGTGCCTCTTTACTCATCCCTCATCAGGCCCATAATTGAGTACAATGCCCCTTTTGGGATGTACCTTACCAGACACCTGCAGCAACTGGAAAGACCCCAAAAGTACCTCACCAAGAGGATCAAAGGGCTCAAACAGATGTCATATGCTGCCCGTTAAAGAAACTCCAGCTCTACTCAGTGGCATACCGCCTGTTCAGAGGCGATCTGTGCCTGACGCATAAAACCATGTCTAACCCAGAATTAATGGACATGCTGCACCT
>NC_056731.1:1863762082-1863784582 GCF_019279795.1 Protopterus annectens | reverse complement strand
TCAGCATAAACCATCTTGGTCATTATGGCTACATCTTTTCCATTTTTCGATCCACATTTTGAAATTGTAAACTGCTTCTTGAACTAAATGTCGCATATTGTCGTATCTATAAATATATTTGTGTGTACATGTATTTTAGCATATCCTTGTATCTGTAAATATGTTTTGTTCATTTCTTATGTGATCCTATTCACCTGGGCTGTGCCTACAATGGTCTATTAAGATCAGTGCACTACCCAGTTAATCAAATATAAAAAGAAGTATAATATGTCAGCTGTGCTGTGTTGAAATGGCATGTTTTGTTTCTGATGCAGTAACAGCACTTTTTTTCTGCATATTTAATTTTGTTATGACCTTCAGGTGTTTAGCTATCTCTCATTATCACTTCACTGCTTCAGACTGTGGTCTTTTTTTATGGCTGAGAAGACAAATGTCCACTCTCTCTTGTGAGACTACAAACATATAAAAGTGTATTTATAGTTGCTCTACAACAATTTATAGGTTTGCCTCCATCCAAGGTTTGTTCATCAACAAGCAAGTCAGCCCACTTTCTACTAGTGCGCTTTATTACACTTTTGAAAATGGGTGGAGATTAAATCCCATACCCTATTGGTGGACGCATGCTCTCTGACAGGGTATTAATGTACAAGGAGAGCTCAGCAACAAGTCCAGGACTTCACAGTAGCATATGAAGTCACTATGAAGCAGAGAGAGAGAGACAGACAGAGCAAAAAAAAAAAAAAAAAGGCAATATTCATATTGCTTGTGAAACACAACTAGTCAGTGAATGTCAGAAAAAAAATAAAAATAACAAAAGTAACAGTTACCTGCAGCAGGTGTTAATGTAGCTGCAGTTCTAACTTCTCCCTAGCTATCTGTGGTACCTGAAAGCAAACTAATGCAGGCAACTAACATCAATTACATTAATTAATAACATTAAGTATGTGTGTGTGTGTGTGTGTGTGTGTGTGTGTGTGTGTGTGTGTGTGTGTGTGTGGGAATGTGTGTTTGTGGGAGTGTGTGGGAATGTGTGTTTGTGGGAATGTGTGTGTGTTTGTGTGTGTGTGTGTGTGTGGGAATGTGTGTGTGTGTGTGTGTGAGTGTGTGTGTGTTTGTGGGAATGTGTGTGTTTGTGTGTGTGGGAATGTGTGTGTGTGTGTGTGTGTGGGGGGGGGGATGTGTGTTTGTGTGTGTGTGTGTGTGGGGGGGGAATGTGTGTTTGTGTGGGAATGTGTGTGTGTGTGTGTGTGTGTGTGTGTGTGTGTGTGTGTGTGTATGGATGTGAGCCTGTGCATGCACACGAACACGTGCGCGCACTTCTTAACTTCTTGCTTAAGAATTTATTTCACTTTATATGCAACACCAAAAGTAGTGTTGAGGATGAATAGTTCACTTAAACATATTAAATCCACAAAAGAAGGGAACCAAAACAAGGCAGAGATTTAAAATCAAATATTCCAAAGCTTTAATGTTGTAAGTGCTTTCACATATCATCTGAGGAAGCAGTTTGTATTAACTGTGAAAGCGCTTACGACATTACATCTTTGGAATATTTGATTTTATACCTGTGCCTCGTTTTGGTTCCTTCTTTTGTGAATTACACTATATACAGACATCCACATCCCACCCCCCATTAGGGAAACGACCATAAAAAATTTCTCCAAAGACAACTTCACACTTCTTAAGACAGAAGTGGCAAACTTCACAACACCCATGCAGACGGACAATAGAGGTATGACTGCTGAATCCTACACAAATGCACTTTATAAAAAAGGAAGCCAATCTGGTGGTCCCCTGCCATAAACAAACTCTACAACAGAAGAAATAAACTGTGGCAAAAAAGAGTAAAATCCCCTGATTGGAGGAACTCCCTGGTCAGCCTCAGTAAGAAGCTGAGATCCCTCATAAAATGCTCCAAAGCTAGTTACAAAAACAAAATCGCTACTAATTCTAAAAACAACCACAAAGCATTCTATAGCTATGTCAAGAATCTCAATGGCAACACTCAGATCTGCTGAGTTACAGCACAATGGCACTAAATATACAGAACCAACTGATATTACCAACATCCTGGCAGATAGGTTCAGTGCTAACTTTTCCCCCTCTCACCCCCCTAAAGGGCTCATCTCTATACTGGAAGAATACAAAGTTCCTGTAATCACGGCTGCACAGGTAAAAACCACACTCTCCAAAGCCAAGAACACATCATCCATGGGACCTGACAACATCCCAGGCTGCATTCTACATGAACTGTAGAATGAACTGGCACCCCACCTAAGCACCATGTTCAATCATAGCCTCACCTCAGGTTTTGTGCCCACTGAATGGCGCACAGCAATGGTTATCCCACTCCACAAAGGGGGAGCCACCACAGACCCCGAAAACTACCGCCCCATTAGCCTAATGAGCCTGTTCTGCAAGGCCATGGAACATATCATCATGGAACTTACAAAGACATTGGTAATTTCCAAACTCTGGACCCCACCCAGTTCAGGTTTGTAAAAGGCAGATCATGTTTCCTAAACCTGATGGACTTCTTTGAAGCAGTCACCAAAGCCGGAGACGAGACTAAGGTGGTTCACACAGCCTATCTAGATATCGCTAAGGCTTTTGACACCACCCCCCACTCTGGAATTATGGATAAACTCATAGGTATAAATCCCTATGTCACAAGATGGGTTGCAAACTGGCTCGCTGACAGAACCCACACTGCAAAAGTAGCAGACTCCAAATCTGACTTCCGACCAGTGACAAGTGGAATACCACAGGGTTCAGTCCCGGGTCCTCTCCTGTTTGGTATCTACTTTTCTGAAGTACAGGCTAACACAGAAGGTCTTTGACTAATGAAGTTCACAGATGACTGCAAACTAGAAGCCATAATCGAAACTCCTAACGATGCGGACATCCTATAAAAGGGCCTCACAGAGACAGATGCCTGGTGTTAAAGCCATTCCCTTTGGTAAAAACTCTGTACCCATGAGCTAGCACATATGTGGTAGTCTACTTAACACCGAAAGTGTGATAAGAGACCTTGGGAAACAGGTGGACAGTAGTCTCTCCTTTGATAATCAGATAATCACATAGCCACAGTAGTCAGGAAATCCTTCTACGTGGCACACCTCATCACAAAAGGTTTCTCATCCAGGAAAAAAAAGGTCACTGTTCCCCTCTACTCATCACTCATTAGACCCATTATACAGTACAATGCCCCTTTTGGTATGTACCTCACAAGACATCTACAACAACTGGAAAGGCTGCAGAAATACCTCAAAAAGAGGATTACCGGCCTCAAACAGATGCCCTATGTAGATTGTCTCAAAAAACTCCAGCTTTACTCCGTCGCATATCGCCTACTCAGAGGCACACACTGCCTAACATACAAAGCTATGTCAAACCTAGAGCTGTTGGAAATGCTCCACTTAAAGAAATCCCAATCCCTCCAAGCTACACGCTCTAGGGACCTAAACCTTGTCACCACAATAAACAGAACATGCTGGGGGGATAGAGTCCTGTCCCAGAGACTTCCCATACTCTGGAACAAACTACCTATCTATATCAAACAAAGCTCCTCATTAGCACTCAAGAAAAATCTTGATGATTGGATGGGAAATGGGAAATTCACCCTGGGGATCACCTCTGTGGCTCTGCTCGACAGGGGCACAGGAAAATAATTTTTTTTGGTGGCGAAAGCCAGGGTACCTTTTTTGGGGTCTATATTATATCAGCAAATCCTTAAAAAAGCGAACGCTGATTGATCAACCTTATGTAAGCGAAAGCTTACAATCTCGAACTGTCAGATCAGCAATATTTTTCCTAGGGAAAAAAATTGCTGATCCAAAACACATACACACAACACAAGCACACCAAACAAACAGAAATCCACACACATACACCTAAAATCTGATACCTAACCCTACACTAAACTGCACACACCACTAACTATCCACTTACCTTAACCCAAACCCTAACCCTAAGGTCCGTCACTATCACACACTCACCTCACCCGCTCCCTAACCCTAACTCACCTAAATCCACCTTAACCCTCATGTCCACACAGTCGCACACATGCCTAACCTGAGCCCTAACCCTAACTCACCTAAACCACCCTAACACTCACAGCCACAGAATCGCACACTTACCTGAATCCGACCCGTAACTTTCCACCACAGCACTGAAAATACCAAAGCAACAGAAATGGACAACCAAATTCTTTCCCTAGGAAAAAAATTCGGGGTTCTGCTGCTTCGATATTTTTCACTTTTGCTAAAATAAGGTCGATCAATCAGCGTTGGCTTGTTTAAGCATTCGCTGATCTAATATAGACCCCCTTTTTTTTCTAGGCTTATATAGGCCCTAGGGTTAATAGCCTAGAACAAGAAGCAAGTATGAAACTATAATGGCTGGGACAATCAAGAAAATAGATGCAGTGTGTGTGTGTGTGCTGTCTATGTATCTATCTATATATATATATATATATATATATATATATATATATATATATATATATATATGTATATATATATGTGTGTGTGTGTGTGTGTGTTGTCTATCTATATATGTGTGTCTGACTGCATCTATCTATATGTGTGTGTGTCTATCTGTATCCATCTATATGTGTGTGTGTCTATCTGTATCCATCTATATATGCGTGTGCCTATCTGTATCCATCTATGTGTGTGTGTGTGTCTGCCTGCATCTATCGATGTGTGTGTGTGTCTCTGCCTGCATCTATCGGGTGTGTGTGTGTGTGTGTGTGTGTGTGTGAGCTAGCTGACAGAATGGTGCAGCAGGCTGTGTTATTGCCTCACAGCAAGAAGTTCCCCAGTTTAATTCTCACCTGGGGTACCTTCTGTGTGGAGTCTGCATGTCCTCCCTGTGTTCATGTGTATTTTCTCTAGGTGCTTTGGTTTCCTTCCACATTGCAAAGATGTGCAGTAGGTGGAATACACATTCAAAATTGTCTGAAGGTGTGTGCTTGTGTGGTATGAAAGAAAACAACTTGGCAGGGCTTGCCACCAGGTAATGTGAAAATTGGCTCTAGATTACTGGCACTGTTAAAATGACACCTCAACTCCACATGCAAAAAAATGGATAAAGGGAGATGGATGGATATATGTGACTCTCTGTGTGTGTAATAAATTAAAAACAGACACAATGCTTGTACATATGTTATGGATTTAAAATATGTCCAACACAATTACATATCTGACAGCAAGTATGAAACATTAGATGAAGGAACTAATTTACATCAACATTTTATATATATATATATATATATATATATATATATATATATATATATATATATATATATATATATATATATATAAATACAACAAATTCAACAAACCATTTTTAAAATCTGTGGCATCTCGCCTCACATCACCCCTGGATGGTCTGGTATTTTCCAATACCTTCCACTCCACTGGGAATTTACTACATCACAGAAAGTTGACAGACAATAAAGGTTCAGTTACAAATCTGGTTACCAACAATAATCTAACTGCTGTTCCCCTGAGGTCTTTATACCACCTTAAAAATTATTAGACTGCTTCAAAGGAAGAGAAAGTCCCATACATTCTGCCAAATGCAGTCATTCTGCTTTCATGTCCTACCACTAAATGATTTTATTCACCATCACACAGATTCCCGGTGAGAGCGAGCCAGTGTGGACTCACCCATCAGCCACTTTCTAGAGGTAGTGTCCCTTCTGCCCATCCATGTCCCTTCAGTTTCTGCATTCAATTAGACCACTTATAGAATACAATGCCCCATTTGGTATGTACCTCTCAAGACATTTTCAACAACTGGAAAGGTCACAGAAATACCTCATTAAAAGAATCACAGGCCTAAAGCAGATGCCCTATGCTGACCGCCTGTCGCATATCGTCTACTCAGAGGCGATCTCTGCTTAACATACAAGACCATGATGAACTTTTGGACCTTTCATGATACTATCTTCCATCAAAATCTCATCTGTGTAAGGAAAATACTGCTACACATGTAGTGGTACACAAGACTTCTTTGATGGCCATCCTCGACTGATAAAGTGGTTGTGCTGCTGGAGAATTGGAGCTGTGTGGAAGAAAAATTTCTCACTGCCATGACATCAAAATCAGGTTGCTCATTTTCATGCTGTTCAGTGGTTGAAATGGGTGATCTGGATAAAGTATCAGCAAGATAAAGAAGACTGCCTTTCATATAAACCAAGTGAAAATTGTACTTTTGCAATTTTAACATCATGCGTTGCAATCTTGCAGGAGCAGTGTGCATAGGTTTTTTCAAAATAGTGACCAAAGGTTGGTGATCAGTCTCAATTTTTATTGTTTGGCCATAAATATAATCATGGAACTTCGAAAATGCAAATACAATTGTCAAGAATTCTTTTTCTATTTCAGCAGACTGCATCTCAGCTTGGGTAAGAGTTCTAGTTGCATAGGCTACTGCTCTGGCCTCTTGAAAAATGACACCACCAAGACCAAACTTCGAGGCATCACAGAAAAGAGTTACGGGCTCTTAGGTGTGTACCAGGTTAATGGCCCTGGAGCCTTTACAAGCCTAGCCCAAAAAAATTGCCCAGGCACCGTGCCACCTGATGTTAGTTCACAATGCCCCTATCCAGTAGGGCAAATGGAGTGATCCCTGGGGTGAACTTTGTTACCCATCCACTTGTCAAGATTTCTCTTGAAGAGGGTCAGCAAGGTGCTCTGCTTGACATGAATGGGAAGCTTATTCCAGAGTATGGGTAGTCTTTGAGAGATGAACCTGTCCCTCTAGCATGTTCTGTTAATTGTGGTAATGAGGTTGTGATCTCTGGAGCGTGTGGTGCAGCAGGATTGGGATTTCTTTAGGTGTAGCATTTCAAGTAGGGCTGTGTTGGACATGGCATTGTAAGTCAAGCAGAGAACATCTCTAAGTAGACAATAAGAGACTGAGAACAGCTGAAGTTTCTTGAGTCTGTCCACACAGGACATGTGTTTAAGGCCTAGGATCCTTTTTGTGAGGTATATTGTGGCCTCTCCAGCTGTTTGTGAACATCATAATATCCAGGGTTTGTCAACATCATATATCTCAAGATGGGCGGACTGGCAATTTTCTGTTTCAGGATATCAAATGCTCTTTGGTGTTGTTGCAACCAGCACTAGGTTACATTTTTGCGTGTCAGCTCTCATAGCAGTGCTGAAAGCTCACTTAAATCTGGAATGAACTTGTCTAAATATTTGGCTATGCCAAGAAAAGCATTGTAGAGATGCAACATTGTCTGGAGCATGCATCTCAAGAATTGCCGTTTGCTTGGAAGAATCTGGTCGTAAGCCTCAACTGGTAAACAAAAGACCCAAATATGTAACTTCTTTCAGCCTGACTTTACATTCTTTGAGGATTCAACTTAAGATTTACATCACAAGCATGTTCTAGAACTTTCCTGAGGTTTCTATCATGTTCAAGTTCACCACTACCTCCAACAAGAATATCACGTACTATATTAGTGCAGGGAGTCAAAAAATGTGTTCCATTGCACATTGAAAGACTTCACTGGCAAAATTTATCCCAAATGGCATTCTCAGAAATCTGTACCTTCCAAATGGTGTACTGAAACTGGTTAGCAATGAAGACTTTCGGTCAAGTAAAATTAGCGAAAATGAACTTTTTGCATCCAAGACAGAAAAAGCAGTAGCATTTGGCATAAGAGCAGCAACTTCCTCAAATGTATGCATTGGCTGATGAGGTCATTTTAGTGCTTTGTTTACATCTCTTGGATCAATACATATTCTAATATCATCTGAGCTTTTCTTATGAGTTACCACCATGGAAGATACCCACTCAGATGGTTCTTCTACTGGACAAATTACTCCTAGATGCACCATTCTGTCTAGCTCAGCTTCGACTCTGCCCTGCATAGCTAATGGAACTTTCTAAGCTGGTCTAATGGCTGGGGTTATCTCGTGGTCTAACTTCATGGAGTATACATATGGGAGTTTGCTTAACTTGTCTGCAAAAATATCAGCATAGTCAAAAAAAATGTTCACTGTCACACGTGTTTACATGGTGGACTTCTTTATGAAATGAAAGCAGTCCCATTTTCAAACTGTCTTTGAGGCCTAATAATGACTGCACATGTCTCTTGATCACATAAAATTTCAAGTCATAACTTTTTCCAGCAGAATAACATGAAAGCACTAATGAGGCTTTGGTTTAGATTTCTTCACCACCATAAGTAACAAGCTTTGCACACTTTGCCAAATCAATTTCCTCACCAGCTCTTACTTTGGCAAACATTTCTGCTGACATAACGTTGCACTTTGAACCAGTATCAACCTTGAGCTCTACAGGTGTCCCATTAATCAGAACAGTGTAAAAAATACTTCACTCCGCCTACTGCACTGACTGTTTCACCAAGTACTAACAAACCATCAACATAAAACGTAGGGTCGGAGCTTTCTAGTTGATCAACTTGTCTCTTAAATGCACTCTTTTAATTAAACAATGTGCCCCTCTGTATTTGCAGTGCTTTTTGAAATGATTCCAATTTTTGCACGCATAGCACTGCTGACCAAAAGCTAAGCACTTTTCTTGTTTGGGCTCATGACTATCGCCACAACTACGACAGCTGGATATGAGGTTTGTCAAAGGTTTTGCTGAATCACCCCTCTGCTTCACTGAGTATGCCCTGGGTTTTACTGAAACTGTCCTGGATTTTGTTGACATGACCATACGCTTAGGCCTGTACCTCTTAATCTTGTGCTGCTTATTATCAACATTAGCACTGGAAGGCACTGCAAGCATGCTTTTCTCATTTGTGAGCATATTTATGTTTTTTTCCAGTGAGCTCATATATCTGACAAATCTCTATGGCCTTATTCAAAGTTAAATCATTGTCACAAAGCAATTTTTTCCTAACTGCATCATCTTTAATGCCATACACAAGCTTGTCTTTTATCAACTCATCTCTTACATCATCAAATCTGCAAGTTTTTGCCTTGTTTCTCAAGATGGTTATATATGCTGCAAAAGTTTCATCAGGCTT
Source organism: Protopterus annectens (assembly GCF_019279795.1). Lineage (NCBI taxonomy): Eukaryota > Metazoa > Chordata > Ceratodontiformes > Protopteridae > Protopterus > Protopterus annectens. The sequence continues at coordinate 1,863,775,557 of NC_056731.1, read as the reverse complement.
TTGAGCTCTTGTGTAAAATATGTGCCTTCCCATTGTAATATTCATTTGGGGGTGGCACATTTCTCTAAATTTACGTTTTAAGCACTCAGGGTCTTCCCACGTTTCAGCCAGTACCACAATATGGTGGTCTTCCCCCTCCCCTACATACACAGATGAGGCATTCACAAAGTAACACTCCCTTTCAATGGCTTTTGAAGTAACTAGATTAAGCAGAATAAATGCCTTTACATGTGCGTCTTTATCAGAAAAAGCAGTTTGTATGAAAATATCATAGTCTTGCTCAAACACCCTCCAGTTTTCAGAAACAGTATTATCAAATACTAATGGACCAGGTCTTGGAAATCCTTCTGCCATGCCAACAAAATGCCCATTGTAATAATGAACACACACACACACACACCAGATACTTGAAAAATATTCAACTGCACAACAATCTCTTTGAAGTGACTATATTCTGTGAAATAACTGTACTGTAATACTACACACACTTGTCAGCACATTGCACACTTCGGATATCTTGAATAGCTTTAGTTAATATGAAAAAGAAGCTCATAGTAAAAAATACAATAGTTTTTCCCTTTTTTATACATTTTTATGTGATTTGGAGGTTATTTCAAGCATTTTGTAAGCATTTTAAGTACCTTTATCAATATATTGTCGTTCTGAACATTTCGTTTAATCAGAAATTCGATTTGAATGCTTATTTTATATCCGTTGAGTAAAAAACTCATTTAAACGAATTTTAGTACCTGGAAATATCTTTCAGACCTGTTTGCGAGTCATTTGAGCATCGGATGATTCACTTCTGTATATTCCTCCAACTGTAGCTGCACACCTCATGGTTTGGAAGAAGTTTTAGTTGGGTCCCATTCTGACACCATGTCCCTCTTCTTGTGTATTCAAAAAGACTATACGGCGTGGGTGTTCGTTTAAGTTGTTTATTACACACAAACAGATCAGGATGGATAACTGAAACATAACACTTAAATGAACTGACTGCTACACACATGCATGCTTTCACTTTGGCTGCTCACTCAACATGGCACTCTTGCTTGCACATGCTCAGTACTTATATGCACATGTCCAGAGACTGGAACGGCTTTTAAAGGTACAACACACACTCTGATCTACATTAATGAAGATAAAACAAAGTCTACAGCCATAAATTACATACCCACATATGAATTTGTTCAGCAATACCCATATTTAAGGGGACACAAGATTAAATATTTAGGAGTATGGATTAAAAAGGCTTCTGTTATGGTAAATAAGGATATGTGGGAAGAGATTAAATAGAATATAATACAAAAATTGAGAAACTGGAAACTCATACGTATGGATATAGATAGTAAGATACAAGCAATGAAAATGTTTTAGCCCCTTTAGTCTTGCATGCTGGTCAGGCATATTTTTATCAATGCAAGAAGAATTTGTGGACGATAATAAAGAATTGAAGGACTATCTGAAAGGGAAAGTGTTAAGTGGGATAAGTTAATTCTTCCAATAGAATAATGTGGTTTAGGTTTATTTTGGAGCTACAAGGTCAGCAGTTAACACTCATTTACATAACACAAAGCAGGAAGTTATCATTCAAAATGGAAAGAAATGATGAAGCGAGGGGGAAGTTCAAGAGAAGAGCGAGAGAAAGAGAAATAGAGGGATTTTGGATGCACACAAAATATTTTATTCATAAAGTGGCAGGAAGTATTCTAAGAACTAAACCAATATGAGAATGGAGAAAAGAGATTTTGCCAATAGGGATGACTGCAAGAAGGGGTTCATAGATTAGTACTAGGCCAACTGCCCTTGTGGGCCATTTTAAGCCTAGTCAGTTACCCCATGTGAGAATCAAACCCTGCACCTTCTGTATGAAAGGTAAACACCTTAACCATTTTGCCAACCTTCTACCCTCCCAGGGGTAAAAAAAAAGGCAAGATGGGGCTGGAAGTTACTGGAGAAACCTGGCAAAGAAGATACTGAGAGTGAATAACTTTAGCAGCAGAGGAAATACAGTGGAATGAAGCCAAGAAGACATTTGGAATGCAGGCTAGAGACTGCCTTAGCTTAGCTACCAAGGCTTGATCTCCAAGTACAGGCAAAGAGAAATGGATAAGGGATTTTAAGTGAAAGACCTGCTCAGGTAGAGTTTTTAGTTGAATCTACAACATAAGCAGCTGTTAAAAATGTATAATTAATAGGATATATAAAATATTTCAGAACTACAAGAATCAACCAGAGGAGGTTAGAAAAGTTTGGGAAGAAAGAATGGAAAAGCAATTTACAAGAAAACAATGGGAATACAAATGTATGGCTCCGAAGTATGCAACCAAGTCCGGAAGGTTTAGGGATCTTTGTTAGAAGAGTTTGCATAGTTTTATTTTTTTATTTTATATTTGTTGACCGGGCTAGTCCAACTGGATACATGTCCATTTTCAGTAGAGGCCCGGGGAGAAAAGCTCCAGAAAAAAAAAAAAAGGTATCAACATACAATATTACAACATTCAGTTAAAGTTTACATAAAAAAAAATTGTAAAATTGAATTAAATAGTCAAATATGGAAAACAGTACTCAAGACTCATAAGCATTAGTACTTAAGTAAAAAAGATAGGTTAGTTTATAGAGTGTAGAATATAGAGGCTTATAGGTAGGAATATAGTGGTTATAGAGTGTAACAGTCAGTAAAGGATAACAGTTAGTCAGGGTTGGTACAAGAGCATAATCAGTGGTTGGTGAGAAAAATTTTTAGATTAGTTTTAAACTGTGGGAGAGAGGTCTGAGAAGTAAGATCATGTGGTAGTTGATTCCATACTTTACCAACAGAGTTAGAGAACACGGAGTCACCTAAGTTTTTTGATAAGGTAGTATGAATCCACATTTTGTTTGAGGAGCGTAGATTCTTCAGGCTATTATATGGTATGATGAGGGCAGAAAGAATTGGAGTGTTGCTGGGTTGGTATAGGGCTTCATGGGCTATTGTAAGTTTGTTAAATCGTAGTTGGTTAAGGAGTTCAAGCCAGCCCAGTTGTTTTAGATTCAGACAGTGATGAGTCCTGAAAGGTGAATTTGTAGCAAATCTAGCAATATTGTTATATGATATAGCTAGTTTGTTGAGATTATTTTTAGAAAGGGAAGCATAGAATAGGGTAGAGATTAAGTGGGTTCTAGCTATTGCGGTCCTGGCTTCTCGTGTAAGGAAAGGTTTGATTCTATAAAGGGATCCTAGTTTTCTGTTAATTGATTTTATTGTAGTATTTATGTGGGTGTCATAGTTTAGCTGATTATCAATTGTAATTCCTAGGAGTTTGGTGGTGGGGTCAGGAGAAATAATTGGATGCAAGAGTGAAGTGTAGAGGGGTAGACATATGGGTAGGTGTAGAGAGTAAAAGTTTTTTTTTTTTTTCGGGTTAAGGAGAAGACAACGGTTAGCGAACCATTGTTCTACAGTGCTGAACGCTTTTTGTGCAAGAGAATGAAGTTCGGTTTGGGATGTGGCTGAACAAATTACAGTAGAATCATCTGCATATTGAATGCAGGTGGAGAGTGGAGTGGATAGATGAAGGTCATTTATAAAAATGGAAAACAGTAGAGGGCCTAATATGGAACCCTGAGGGACACCTAGAAGATGGGGAGGACATTTGAAAGATGATTTTTCCAGAGAACTGCCTGTTGTCTGTTTTCAAGGTAGGATGTAAAGTAGTTCATAGCTAGGCTGTAAAGTGAGAGGGACTTCAATAGGTGTAGGAGGAGTTGGTGGTTAACCATGTCGAAGGCTTTCGATAGGTCAAAGAAAGCAGAAGAAAGCATATTATTGTTGCGATTTTTGTTGATACAGTTAGTGAAGGATAGCAAGGCTGTGGTGGTACTATGGAATGGGCGGAAACCATGTTGACAGTTAGCTAGTAGATTGTGATGGAGAAGGTGGTTAAGTAATTGTTTGTGGATACATTTCTCCATTATTTTAGCAAGTGGAGAGAGTAGAGCTATGGGGCGAAAGTTGGAGAAATCATTGGAGTTTCCACCTTTGTGAAGAGGAATTATGTAAGAAATTTTCCAGATAGATGGGATCGTGCTTTCTTTTATGGTTCTATTGATCAATATGGAGATGGGATAAGCAATAGCCTTAGCTCCTTTTTGCAGGAATTCTGCTGGGAGTTTATCAGCTGAGGGGGTAGTAGGTTTTAGTTTTTGGATTAGGAACAGATATAGGATGTGGGTATTGGTTCTAGGTGGAATAATGGGGGAGGAATGGAAGTAGGAATAGGCAGATTAGAGGTGTCAGGGGATAGATGGTTTGCAAGATTCAGTATAGAAGTAGTAAAGAAAGAGTTGAAGGCGTTTGCTGTTTGTGTTGAGCAGTCAGGGTTGGAGCCTAGAGGATTAGGTGTGGCAGTTTTGCCTGGGTATAGAAGTTTGTTAATACTAGTCCAAAATTTTTGTGGTTCTTTGAGGGATGATTGTTGTAGTTGGAGATAGAAGTTCCTTTTATCTAATAGGATGGCTTTTTTTGTCATATTTCTTTGTTGTCTAAAGGTTTGGAGCACATTACACAGAAATAAATGGAAACTGTGGAAATAACAGGCATAATAATGTTCAAGAGAAGGAGAGAGGTTTAAGGGAAGCCAGGAAATTCAGCATGTTTTTGTAAAGGTGGACTGATGATAGTAGAAAAGAAAAAAATGTGTGATGTATGTAAATGGAAAAATTTTAACAGCATTTTTTCTGTTGATGTAGGTTTGCCTAGATCTTAAGCAATAATGTAATAAAGGTGTTTAAAACAAAAAGCAGCATGGCTTTTGGTCTAGTCGCAGAACATCCACAGCTGTCTGTCTACTCTTCTTCGAATGGACCATTACCTAATTGCTGGAGCCATTTTTATTGACCTTGCCAGTGCCTTTGATCTTTTTGATCACTCAGTTCTCCTAGAACGTCTCACTGAAACAGGCTTTCGTGATAACACACTGCTCTGGTTCAGAAACTAGCTAAGTGCCACTTCTCCTAGAACCTCTCACTGAAACAGGCTTTAGCGATAACACACTGCTCTGGTTCAGAAACTAGCTAAGTGCCACTTCTCCTAGAACGTCTCACTGAAACAGGCTTTAGCGATAACACACTGCTCTGGTTCAGAAACTAGCTAAGTACCACTTCTCCTAGAACGTCTCACTGAAACAGGCTTTAGCGATAACACACTGCTCTTGTTCAGAAACTAGCCAACTGCCACTTCTCAGTACATTTCAGCTCATCAATCTCCCCGAAGGATCTATTCTGGCACCGCTCCTCCTTTAAATCTACATTAAAAAGCTTCCTTTTGACTTGCCCCATCTTGATCTCCAGTTTCATGCTGATGACATGGTCCTATTTCACTCCAATCACCCACCCTCTCTCCTCATGAACTCAAACTTCAGGCTGATTTTCATGCCCTTATTTAATGGGTCAATGATAAACAATTACTGTTTAACTCCTCTAAAACAAAAACAATGCTTTTTGGTACTGGGCTAAAGCTCATGTCTCTCTCCTGACCTCTACAATTCCTCAATCATCTGAATAACACTACTAAAAATTTCACTTAATTCAAATACCTAAGGATTTGGTTGGACCCCTTCCTAAATTTCCATCACCACCCTGTGCACATACAAAAAACAACTCATCCCTATTCTTGGCTAATAGGATATCTTCTTTTATTTGCAGATCCTGTAGGAATATCACAGGTAAGGGTATCTTACTGTCCAAGATTGAATATGGTCTCCCTCCAATTGCTTCAGCCTCTAAAGGATAGAGATCCACCAGTCAAACCACTCCAAATGCCATCTACAGATTCTTCACTCTCTTCCCAAAAAATGAACACAAGTGGGAATCCAGCAACAATGTGCCCAGTAATTATTCAAATCTCATTTAGCACTTCAGTTGAAGGCTTGTATAAGCTGAAGCACTAGAAGAGAAAACAGCAGTTACTGGGCACTTTTTGCTGATTTTATTTAGTTTTGCTGACCACTGAAAAACTACTGAAAAAAGCTACCTGTGAAACAACATGCTGATGTTCTGTTTGCCTCTCAGCTCTTTAAACTTATCAAGAATGAGACCTTCCCTCACAAGCCTCTTGACTATTCAAAGAAACACCAACATACAACCTTAGAAATCTTAACCACTCAGGTACTCTCAAATCCTATAATCCAAACTAGTCTTCAGGACACAGACAATATTTTCTTGGTCCTTGGTCCCACATTGTGGGAATCTCTTTTTTTCTTACTCCATTTTTCAATCAGAACTAAAATAACATTACAATAATCTATGAAAATGCACTGCTCTGTCTCTGGTCATATAACCTAACATCTTCCTACCTACTTCCTCTACATAGCTTGCTCTGACACTACATTGTGATTATTTCAACATGCCAACTCAGATATGCACTTGGTATATAATGCATGCAGATACTATTAAGCTGTAGTCAATGCAACGTACCATATTGTCTTTATAACTGTAAGCCAACTCCGATATTCATTTTGTATACAATACATGTATATATTGCATTTTGTCTTTTAGTTTGCATATAATGTTATCTATCTATATTTCTTTGGGGCCACTTTAAGTTGAAGTGTCTGGATATGGCTGACAATGAACTAAAAAAAATGTACTGGTTGAGGCTTGGCAGTACACCAATACTAAAATAAATATAAAAATATGATAACCACATGGAAATGTATACAGAGTGATATGGATGAAATAATTCAAGTGATTAACATGTGTTGTCCTGCAGGTTGTGTGTGTCAGTCATGTGTTCATTTATGCCCCAGGGAGTAGATTCTGTGAGGGGGGTACAGAAGAAGATGTTATACTTTAGAATGGGGTGACAAAACACCTGATGGTTACAAGGCAAACGATGACATTATCTTTTAATGTGGATCAGAATTCTTAAACTATAATGAGTATTTCAGGACAGCACAGTTAATGCTGTTATATAGCCTTCAGAATATGAAATGTAAAGCAAAATGTAGAATAGATGATATTAAAAGAGTAGGCGGATGGACAGAAAATGAAAAGAATGAATATGTGGTCACAACACTAGAAAGAGAGAATGTATGAAGATGTGAAAGAGCTTCTGAGGGTGGGTGAATATGTGGACTTTTGAGGTTTGGCCCATAGAATTAGCAAAACAGAATGCTGATACTAATATAACAAAAGGATGGTGTGAAATGGATAGAAAATGTGATTTTTTTTTGGGATGAGATGAGACAAGGAGATAAGATAACAGAATGTAAATCCCTGCAATAAAAAATATCACATGCAAGGGAACGAGATAACGAGGGACAGAGGCTTATATACAATTTTGGAAAGGTACCTGACAAATATTACAAGATGATGATTAGAGAGGCCAGTTAATAAAAACGGGGACAGGGGAATGGACATACAAAAGGCTAATACGCTGACTTTACAGGGCAGCAATCAAAGATAAATGGACAAGAAACTATAGTAAAGTGAATGAGATGGCATAACAGATAAGATACCTCACAAACAAGAGGTACAGGGTTTGATCCTCACTAATGGAAATTCTCTAGGCTTAAAATGGCCCATAAAAGCAGCTAGCTTTGAATTTATCAATGAACCTATATATATATATATATATATATATATATATATATATATATATATATATATACACACACACACAAAGGAAAAATGGGGAGATGGTATTATAGATCTTAGATGATTAGAAATATGTCAAGAACCCAGAATACAGACTAAAGCATGTGCATTTAGAATGTTTGGCTAGAAATGCACAAGTATTTTTTTGGTCTCCATGGCCTAATTATTAATGGTCCAGCCCCTAGTGCCCCACATTCACCCAGGTCTACCAAGCATCCTCCTACTTGCTCAGACCTAATGCAGTGTTGGCTGGGGACTCAACACTCTCTGTGCTTCCAGCCGGTGTTTTTTTTTTAAATTTATTATACGACCTAGTCACTTTCCTATTTTCTTTCCCCCCCAAGCTCGGTCACTTTCAAGGGCAACCCCCTCTTTGTACCACGCCTCTCTTTAGGGAGCATCATCATCGAGCACCCCCCCAGGATGGACATACCCATCCTTACCTGTCACTCTGTTGCCCAAGCTGCTAATCAAACCCAGATACCTGCACAAGTGTACTTATATCTCAAACAGACTGAAGACGATGTTTCCAGGGTTGAGAGAAACATGCTGGAGATGTGCCCACCTCCAAATAGGAGATTGTAGCCATATTTGTTGTACGTGCAGTAAGTTAGATAAGTTGAAAAAGATTTACAAGAACTGGTTCAGAATATACTAGAAATGAAGTGGGAATTCAAGGAATATAGGACAAAAAGGTATACTAGACCAGTCTGGCCTGGTGTGGAGAAGGGATTAGCCTGATCCAGGCTAATCTCTTCTCCAGACCAGACAAGGCTGAATCTCTTTCACTCCCTCTCTAATTCATCACCCTGTATTATTTACTTGTATATCTTGTAATATTGTGTTTTCTTGTTAATATGTCTAGTTACCTTCTGCCTCATAGCAATGTACCTGCTTACCTGTAACTCTTGTAATTTTTTATGTTTATCTGTTTAAAGTTTGTACAGTCTCTGTATGCAACTGGAGCTTTTCTTCCCAGGCCTCCGCTGAAAATGGGTTCTTTCTGACCCAGCGGGAACATCCCAGTATACAAATGCCAAATAAAATAAATAAAGCCACTAATAACATTAACACTATTGGTAGTAAAAAAAAAAGTGAGAAAAAGGCACTGGAAAATGAATCATGAAATAAAAGACCAAGTATAAGACAAAAACACAGTGCATCAACAGGACAGACCACAGCAGTCTAAATAAAGATGCAAAAGCTCTGAATATAGTAGTTGAAGAACTTGTTCTACAAAAAATCCAATCATAGCAATGCTACTTAATAAACAGACGTACTTTATTCACTTCAACACGGTAAGCGCTTTCACCACAAAGGCTTCATCAGACCATATAAAATTGTTAAAACTCATGGGCTTAAATTGTACACACTTAAATCAATTTGATGACATCACTACCTGTGCTTCAATTAATGCATTAATATACTAATATACTATTCGTACTAATCAAGTTTACCAACAAACAAGACATAAATAAAACATAGTACATATTAAAAACACATGCTGCTAAGGTATAGTTAAAATTGTTACAAAAATTAAAACATAAAAGCATAAAAACATATGAATCACTGTGTTTATCTAGGTACTTTCAGCCTCCTGTTATAAAGTATAGGCTTCAAAGGTATTTTATCATTAAGCCCAGGGGCTTTATCGGCCCTAAACCTAATAATCCATTTAAGTTCACAGCATTCAGTATCATTTCTGGTATCACCACCACGTATACCAGGAACAACAACCTGTAAAACTGAAAACCTAAACTCATGTGTAGGGTCAGTCTTACGTAAATGCCTCGCTAATGCATTATGTTCACTTCCCATGCGTATACAGTAAAAATGTTCCCTTATTCTTTCCCTTAATTTTCTTTTAGTTTTCCCTACATAAAACGCGCAACAAGATGTGCACCTCGCTAAATAAACAACATTCACTGTTTGGCAATCAGCTTCTACATGTAAATGATGGTTATACTTGGAAACAGGATGAACAAAGGTATTCATAAAATCTATATAACCACATTGATTACATTATGAACATGGTTTCGTACCTTGCTCAGGATCATCATTAATAGCATTCCTAGCTGTACATTGATAACATAGAATTTGTTTTAGATTCTTCTTATTTTTGAAAGTGAACTTAGGATCATTACCTATGATACACTTAACTGAGTCATCCAATAACAACACATCCCGATATTTCCTGACTATATCAGTTAGAGCATTGGTGTCAGAAGTATAAAACATGGATACCCTAATAATATTAGGACTATCCCTTCCTGACCTCTCCACTAGAGGCTGGGCATTAAAATCAGAAAAGTAGGGGCCAGCTTTTGTCGTTCCGATTAAATTGACTTCATTCACAGTTCTATCTATTTCCTCAGAATTATAACCTTTCTATTAGTCTCCCCTTAAGATCTAAAAGTTCCTGATTATATCAATCTTCAGTGGGATTCAATCTGGACGCCCTCATAAATTGCCCTTTAGTTACATTTTTAAAGACATAACGAGGGTGCATACTCCCTCTATGCAACAACGTATTCCTAAAACAAGCCTTTCTGTGAACATTAGTATTCAGGAGGCCATTACTTAACCTTTCAATAAACACATCTAGAAAAGAAATGCTCTGTCTTGAAAAATTCATAGTGAATTTAAGATAGTCTGTCAAACTATTCAATTGCCTCACAATCTGGAACAGGGAAATTTCATCACCTTTCCAAATTACAAACAAATCATCCACAAAACGCTTATAAAAGCCTACATTCTGTTTATAACAAAACAGTGATTCGTATGTTTTTATGCTTTTATGTTTTAATTTTTGTAACAATTTTAACTATACCTTAGCAGCTTATAAAAGCCTACATTCTGTTTATAACAAAACAGTGATTCGTATGTTTTTATGCTTTTATGTTATAATTTTTGTAACAATTTTAACTATACCTTAGCAGCATGTGTTTTTAATATGTACTATGTTTTGTTTATGTCTTGTTTGTTGGTAAGCTTGATTAGTACGAATAGTATATTAATACAATAATTAATTGAAGCACAGGTAGTGATGTCATAAAATTGGTTAAAGTGTGTACTATTTAAACCCATGAGTTTTAACAATTTTATATGGTCTGATGAAGCCTTTGTGGTGAAAGCGCTTATCGTGTTGAAATGAATAAAGTACGTCTGTTTATTAAGTATCGCTGCTACGATTGGATTTTTTGTAGAACAAGTTCAACTACTATATTCGGAGCTTTTGCATCTTTATTTAGACTGCTGTGGTCTGTCCTGTTGATGCACTGTGTTTTTGTCTTTTACTTAGTATTTTTGGTTCATACGGGACAGTTTGCTTCGTGGTGGTGCTTTCTGATTGTACTGGAATCATGAAATAAAGATTGAAAATGTTAGGGAAATGATGAATGATCTAAAACATGTGGAAAGGAAAATAAAAATTAGACTTGGCAAAATGCATAGCATAAAGTGGGAACATTAGGAGAAGAAAATGGAGGAGTAACAAGGGAATAACACAGGTAAGGAAAAGAAAACATTACAAGCTGACGATAACGTAATGGAAAGATAGCATTTTATGACAAGTAAGGGTACAGGCAGAAGCAGCAGCTAAAGGAAAGGAGAAAATTCCAGACAATTTTTGATTAGGAAGTAAAAGAATAACTAATAGTTCTGTGAAAATGAAATAAAAGGATCAATGGACCAACTGTTACAAGAAAAGAAAACATAATGCAAGAGAAAAACATTAAAACCTATTGGTTGAAGGTAAACAATAAGGCAGCTATATTGTTTAAATTTGCCTAAAATATAGAGAAATTGTTTATGAAGTGTATCTCTCCTCTCTCTCTAGATATGGCAGGAAATTGAAAATGTTACTTTACAGTAGTTAAACTGAAAAGTATTAAAAATATTTTATACAGTTTGTCAACACGGGCTGTTAGAAGAATGCATTTTTTGTTGAGATAAAAGGAGCCCAGTGCAAAAAGGAACCATGCACAAAGAGTACACATAATGTAAAATAAAACATTTAAAGATACAATAAACATTGTCTTTAATATATAAAAATCTGTGTGTGTGTGTGTGTGTATATATATATATATACACACACATATACATACACACACATACATACACACACACACATACACAGTGGATATAAAAAGTGTAAACATCTCTATTAAAATGCCAGGTTTTTGTGATATAAAAAAAAGAGACCACAATACACCATTTCAAAACTTTTCCCACCTTTAATGTGATTTACAACCTGAACAATTCCATTGAAAAACAAATCTGTTAGGGGGAAAAAATATAAAAAAATACAAAACTTACAATAAGCTGGTTGCACAAGTGCTAAAGTATTAAACTAATATTTTGTTGAAGTACCTTTTGATTTAATTACAGCATTTAGTCTTCTGGGTACACACCAGGCATCAATTAAAGAGAGTCTGATTAACCCCAAATAAAGTTCAGCTGTCCTAGTAGGATTTTCCTGACATTTAACACACGACCCACTCCAGAGTAAAAATAAAATTCTTTACTGGTGCCTCAGGTACCTCTAATTCCGTGAAAGTGTAAGTTGAGGTACTGGAGACACCAGTAAAGGATATTATTTTTATTCTGGAGTTGGTTGTGTGTTTTTTGTCTACGTTCATTTCCTGTTTGTTATGGATTTTCCAGACATTTACTCAGCTGCCTGCTACAGCAAAAGCCATGGTTACCAGAGAGTTTACAAAGCATCAGAGGGATCTCATTGATGAAATATCAGTCTGGAGAAGGATACAAAAAAAAACTCCACAGCACTGGCTATACCATGGAACATAGTGAAGATGGTCTCAAAAGTGGAAAAAATATGGTACAGTGACAGTGAAAATAACTGTATGCCCCCCCCCAAAGTTGATGAAAATATAAAACGAAAACTGGTCAGGGAGGCTGCCAAGAGACCTACAGTAACACTGAAGGAGCTGCAGGAATTTCTGGCAAGTACTGGTTGTGTACTAAATGTGACAACAATCTCCCCTATTCTCCATATGTCAGGACTATGGGGTAGGGTTGCAAGTCGAAAGCAGTTTAACACAGAAAAACATCCAGGCCTGGCTAAAATTTGAAAAACAATACATTAAGTCTCCCAAAACCATGAGGGAAAATGTGTTATGGTCTGAGGAGACCAAGGTTGAACATTTTGGCCACAATTCCAAAAAGGCACATTTGGCATATAAAAAAAGAACAAAATCCCCATTGAGAAGCAGAGTGGCGGCAGTATCATGCTTTGGGGTTGCTTTTCTTCAGCAGAACTGGGGCTTTAATCATGGTGGAGGGAATTATGAACATTTCCAACACCAGTCACGACCAAAACCTTCAGTCATCTGCTAGAAAGATGAAGAGGAACGTCACATTTCAACACGACAATGACCCCAAGGATACATCCAAAATCAACAAAAGAATGGATTCACCATTAACAAAAATAAAGTTTTGGAATGGCCCAGACCTAAATCTAACAGAAAATCTGTGGGGTGAACTTAAGAGGGCTGTGCACATGAGATGCCCTGCTGTAAGGAAGCGTGAGCAAATATTGCCAAGTAAAGATATGCCATGCTGATATAGACTCCTACCCAAGAAGACTGGATGTTTTAATTAAATAAAAGGTGCTTCAACAAAGTATTACTTTAAGGGTGTGCACACTTAGGCAACCAGCTTACTGCACGTTTTTTATATTTTTTTTAAATTTTCACCCTAACAGATTTGTTTTTTCAATTGAAATGTACAGGTTATAGGAGACATTAAAGTTGGGAAAGTTTTGAAATGATTTATCGTGGTATAATCTTTTTCTATATCAAAAAGCATAAAGGGGT
>NC_056731.1:1863644299-1863759299 GCF_019279795.1 Protopterus annectens | reverse complement strand
GGAGTCTTGGCCCAAGGGGTATGCTGTCATGGCAGTTGCATGTGGAAGGTTGCATGCTCTCCTCTCAAAAGACTGCCAGTTATAAACATGCATCTGAAGGCATGTTGGAAGGTTCTGGGGGAGGACTGCTCAGAAACCAGCCAACAAGCTCAACCTCAGGAAGGAAATGGCTTTGCCTCTTATGGCGGGGCGGAGGGGGGCCCAACCATCTATCTGTCCTTTGGAAGCTACTGTGTTCGGGAAGCTTGTTGAACTCACTCCATGGACTTAGATGACCCCCTCGGGTGGAATGAATGGATTGACTCTGCATTGGTAGTGGGGGGGGGGCTACTGGGTCAGTGAAGTGGACAAAATGGTAAAAACAAAATACATCTGTATATAAAAGTCAGATCTATGTAAAGGAAACAGCACAGACGAGAAAATGAACCTACATTTCTAGTAATGCATTGCATAGATGCCGTTGGTCCTTGAGAGACAGGATTTATTAAATATTTAATAATGTAAACAATGTGAGAGTTCTTGTATAGTGCAAACAGGGATTTAACAAAAACTGCTAAGGCCTCTGTCCCAATCTCAAACAGAAGTTTGGTTATGAAACTGCAAGGCAAATAATAACGATATGAAAAAAATGGTGCAACAGCAGCTCTGATTTGTAATAATTCTGTTATGTGTGCATAAAGAGAAGTGCAAACAGTTCAAAATAACTAGGAAGAAAGCTAAAAAAAATGTGGGATATGTGGAAGTAATTCTTCTTCTTCGTCTTTAAACTTCTCTGTAGGTCTGTGCAGGTGTAATGGAGTAATAATTCAATAACAAATGTCACAGAGCAATGTTTGAAACATACTGCCTTCGTATGGCTTAATTACAAAACCACAAAGTTCGGAGATGAAAGATTTAAGATGGAAACAACGTATGCATATTTGTGTTCCAAGCTTCTAATCATTGTGGTCAGTTCTGACTAAACTTTGCAGCTACATCAAGTACATTAAAAAAAAAAAAAAAAAAAATAGATGGACATATGAACTCCCCTCCTGCCAAGAAAAACACTAAAACAGTAAGGGACAACCCATATGGATGCAGCACCTCAAACGTCTCTGTACTCAAGCTGTTACAAGCTCTAATTGCAATGGCTGTTCTATTTCCTGCTCAGGACACTTCAAGAGAGTTTCTAACTGTTCCATTCAGCACTGCCTTTGCATCACTCTACAAAACATTTACCTCACACTGTTATGTCTGACAGGCTCATAGGCAAGTACTAGGCTAGTTGCCCTAGACAGACAGACAGATAATGGATAGAGGATGCATGTTTCTGACAAATATGGTATAAGAAAAGCCATTTCTGCATTAACATGTCAGGTTAATCACATGATGATCGTCTAAGATAAGCATTCAGACAGGATACACGTCTTTTTATTACATTTTCATTCAGAAACTAACTTGTACTAACTTTTGTAAACTGCACTTATTGCTGATATTAATCAACAAAACTGTCGGCTTGTCTTTTGTGTCTAGTGCCTACATGCACTACAGACATATGCAATGTGAAACAATGGTATAATAATGGGTTCAGAGGTAGTTACAAGGCTTGCAAGACCAGGACACCCTCAAGGTGCCTATCCCAAATTCCCAACTGGCCCAGAGCACTGCTTGCTTAAGCAACATGCTATAAGTCACACTGTAAGTTAATGGAGGAAATTTAGATTTAAACATACAATGCATTTAGTTGTGTGTGTATATATCATTAGATACACACACACACACACATGCAAGACAGATAGATTACATCTAAAACAAATAAATATTACTTCTGCACATGAAAATGTAAAATGAAGTACTTTATTTCAAGTAGGACTTTGCAGAATTAATTTAATGTTACTATATTTTATGTTCCAGAAATCCATTTAACTTATCTTAATGAAGTAAAAACCCTGTCATCACAAAACTGATTAAAACTGAGCACAGACATTTCTATGTGCTCAGAGGTATCATGCAAGCCCTTTGACCATCACTGATATGTAGCAAACATTCCAAATGCAAGACTGTAATAAAGGCAGCTGACAGTTTGTAGAATATGCATCTGTTAACCAGGATGTATAAGATACTGCTTACTGGAACTACCAATGTACTAAGGCATGATGTCAGTCTGAATTAATGTATACCATCAGAATAACTTGTATAAATTTTAAAGATAAGACTCTCCTTCTAGGCAGCGGGAACATGAAAGTTAAACACACTGTGCTATGCTCTCTTAATTGGGAAGGGCTTCTGTCTCACCTCTGTTTCATTATTTAGGTTCCATAGGTCCAACCTCCCCATTCCGTCCACACAGGCAAACAGCGCAGGATGGACTGGTGACCACATGACATCATATACGTAGTCAGCATTGTCTTCAAAGGAGTACAGAGGCTTGTTGTGCTGCAAGGCAGAAAAAAAAGTATTAAAACTTCATGGCGCTACTACTGCCTAAGGGTGTCTGGCAAATCTAATTAAAAAAAAAACTTTGTACATTTACAAAGCATCATAAAAGCTTCAGAGATGAAAGTCCTGTAAAGGTGTACTGAACTTTAATGAAACAGCTGTCCACTGACAGAAGTCGAACAGGCCTGAAACACCAATGCTCAAGACATTCCAGACAGGTAGACAGAATGTCCAGCTGGTAGAAATTCTTTCAGGAGAGACAGATCGTGATTTAAACAGCAATACTTTTCAAAGCCTCAAAGGTATTTATCAGGCAAGACACTTCCTTCCCAAGGGCTGGGATGCCATCTAGTGAAACATTCTGCAAAGCAACACCATTAGCAGCATCCTAGCAGTTAACCTGGGAAATCTTGTACTGTTGGAACTGCTTTAAGCAGGTAAGCATGTTTGTTTTCAGCAACAGGTACATTTATACAATAAAAACAACATAATTTGAAAATAACAAACATTGAAGCTTTTAAACCTTGATAACAGAAGTGTTGTGCTTCATAGTGTACTTTAAACTAACATACCAATAAATAATGCCAGAATTTTACCTAGCTACAGTACCCCCCACTACCACTTCTGTCAGAACTATTAGGAAACGAATAATGGACGGGCATAAAAATCCCATTCACATAAAATAGTAAAATTATGGCATAACAGTAAATAATTCTACTGCTAAAAGGCAAGTACACCATATCTGCAAACTGCTGAAACAATTAACAGTGGTTTACTACATACATATACAAATATCATCTTCAAAGGCCTAAAGTGGAGTATTCATATATTTACTGCTTATGGATGGCCAGATAAATGCGCATAGACTAAATGCCCTTTTTTTAGATATGAATCCACGCTCTTTTACACGATGTTGGGAAACTGCACGCCGGTTCATGCAAGTCAATTCATAAATTATTTATTAATTATTTTAAAGCGTTAAGAGGGACAGTAACATGCAATAGCAACTATATATAGTGCAGTGGCCATGTTATTCACTGTATTTATGTTTGGTTAAAAAAAAGCACAGGGAAACTGTTCACAGAGGCAGTGGCCCCTGTTTTTTTCCTGCCATCTCTGCATAATGTAAATGCAGTCCAGCCAACATACAAAACTGCACACACATTATGCATACAGGTAAACAGACAATTACAATCATAATCCTCATTCAGAATCCTTGCATTGTTATGATATCAAAATATTTTAGATGTTTTTAATGTGAGCAATAATTTTAAACACTGAACCTGTAAGAGTTTATATGAAACTACTTTATCATTTTAGCAACTCTTCAACACATCACTGTGAATATAATAGTCAGTCATGCAATATTTTGTAAACTGTTCATTCAAAAGGTAGACAATGCGAGTGCAGGTAATTTTACAATGATGTATATATTAATAGAACAAATACTGCCAAATGTTTCAGCTTCAATACAATTATGTGACTGTACAATCATACCTCTCAAACTCTGGACAAAGCCTGAAATAATGGGAAGGGGGAGACAAAGCCCCCAAAATAGGGACATATTTTAAATATAGAAACTTAGAAAATTATAACAGATGTATTACCATACATTTTCTGAAGGATAAGACATCTGAAACTCAAATGTATGTCATTATTTAGTGACTTAAGTCCTCAATGATTTGCCAGAAGTCCCTACATTTCATGAGGAACACACCAAAAATATGAGGCAAAAATCTGGGCATGCAGAAATCTGGACAGTTGAAAAGTATGCATACACTTACTGTGGAAGCTTTAGTTTAACAAGACAATGCTTTAACTTCAATAAGTATTTACATCAGTACTGACTTTTAAGTAAATTAAGAATTCAAAATAACAGTATACCATGAACTGCAACATTCAGAATGCAAGTGTAGTCGAATTCCAGCATGCATATTAAAAGGACGTAACTGCTACATTCTTGGACATAACTGCTACATTCTAATGATACAGTTACAAAAAAAGCACTTAATAACCTAAACAACTGGCTTATCTACAACCTGCAGATGTTATGACAAAGACTAGCTCAGACTAATTTTTTAAAGCCAAGGAAAAGAGATGCTTTAGCAACGACATTCATTGTCAAAAGAAGAGTTCATGAAACGACACAAATGGAAAATAAAACTAGTGTTACTACCCTTTTCTATTCATTAATTAATTCAGCACTAATATGGAACTCAGTGACTGTGGTGGTGGTGCTGCGGTAGCGTTGTCGCCTCACAGTAAGACGTCCTGTTCGATTCTCAGCTGGGGCATCTTCTGTGTAGAGACATGCGTGAATGGGTGTACCTTCATTGAAGGTTGTGCGTCAGGGCCGGCAACTCAGCACGTAAAACTCTACTGCCAATCATTAGCGGACCGGAGTTCCGCTGTGGCAGCCCTTAACCAGGAAAAGCCGAAAGACACAACAACTAATATGGAACTCAGCAGGTCCAAGTGCCTACAAGAAATGGCTAATCAACCAACCAATCAAGTTAGATACCACAAAACTGACATCAGGGACTCGGACCCAGATATGTGGTGTCAATAGTGACTTATTCACAGCTCACTACTTTAACCTTTAGGCTATACCCTTCTAGCCAAAAAGGAGGAGTCTAGGCTACTGAAATGATCCATGCAGTCAATAGAACCTTGACTTTCTTATCTCATGTTTGGTGTTATAGCTCTCAACCAATCAGGGACAAATCCAGAAAAAAAATCAGGGACACTTTTAAAATATTAGTGCTATTAACTTGAGACTCTGACAGAATCAGAGCATATGAATTATTGTACATTTTCTGAAGTAAAACAAGTCTATAACTCTTAGTTATTGTCATTATTCATTGTGTAATTCACCACCCTTTCCCCAAAAGTCACCAGTTTTAGAAGGATTAAGAGGGACAGAGCTAAAAACTGAGTCAAAATCAGGACATCCTTGAAAATCAGGGAGAGTTGAGAGGAGAGCCACACAGTAATGATTAACACAATAGCAGACCTATACACAATTACAGGCTGACAGCAGTAAAACTACTGTATTAAAAATGGAAATAATATGCAAGCATCAAGACTGACAGTGAACCATGAATGCAAAACGATTATGAAACAGTTGCTACTGCAGCAAACACACTTCTTACCTGAATAATCAGATATGAAACCTTTAGTAGAAACAAGATGTAATGGCTTATCAAGCTAAGATAAATGTGCTTGGTCTGTTTCACAAAACTGCACTATTCAGCTTTGAGCTCTACTTTAACATTTCCTACTACAGACTACACTATTCTTAAACACGATCTAAAAACATAAGGAATAGCACAGTAAAATGGAATCAAGGCATACCTGTCAATTGTCCTGATGTTTGCAGAATAGCCATATTTTTGTCTTTTATTTTGGTCTGTCCATCATAAAATTTGTGATTTTCTGACAAACCACTGAGGACTGATGTCACTAAACAACAGACATTTGAGCTTCAGACTTCATATCCTTCAGAAAATGCATGCCAATATTTAATTTATTTATTTAATTTATTGATTGCATTTGTTGACCGGGAAAGTCCACTTGGCCTGGAGGAGCCCATTTTCAGTGGAGGCCCGGGAGAAAAGCTCCACATTATTACATACAATTAGCAAAATACAACATTGTAGATACATGAATAAAACAGATGTACTATATACAATTAATTAGAACAATTGTTAATAAATAAAAATGTACAAACAGTATAAAGCATAAAAGACAACTGGCAGAGATGACATTTCAATAATACCTAGAAAAGACAGCATTTTGTAAATACAAGCAAAATTTATAATATCAACTTTCTAAGTTTATAACAGCAATATTTAAAAACTGGCCCAATTTTTGGGCCTTTGTCCCCCCATTATTTTTGGCTTTGTGCAGATTTCTTGTACTTAATATGCTGACAGGTATGAATTCAAGGCTGAAAATATGCACCTTTACTTACTATTTAATTCTTCCTACTATTTATTAATTTAATGATACTTCAGTAACACCAATTAAGGTACGATGGGACAGACTGCATTAAAATACTAGTCTGGAGCATATGTGCCAAGGGGATGACAGAGGAAGAAAAGAAACAAAATAATTAAGATCAAATGCAAAGTATTTTTCAGTCTGGGAATCCACTGTTAAGAACACTAACATTCCTTAACCTGTAATTTCCCATGCCTTGCCTGTACACCAGACAGCATCTTTAGCATACTACCTACTTGGTCAACAAAAAAGACGTGACGTTTCCTCATCTCCGACATCTTTTCTTTCCTGATGCCTCCTTAGAAGTTTTCAATTTATCTCTGTATGCATAGGCAATGGTTTAAACAGAATATTACATTACAGTAAACCGCCTGAGAAGGACAGAGGGCAGGCGAAAAGTAAATACTTTTGTTTTTAAACTAGAAGGCACATTTCACTGTAATAAAATTCATAAATACACATTCTATGTTTAGAAATGTGTTCTCTTTAGTAGCCACAGAGTACTTAACTTCCGTTATTAAATTACTGTTAAATAAAATACACAGATCTGACCAAACAAACCACATTCTTATTATAAAAATCAGCATAAGCAGGGTCCCTAAATAAAGTGATTACAATTACTACCGATTAATCCAAGTGACCCAGCTTTTTCTCAACGAAAAGGAAAATGCCACATTAACATCGGTAGCAATTGCTTTTTTATTTTGTGTGTTTTTTTTAATCAAATTGTTTAGAACTGATTCCATTTTCAAGAATTAACATCAACATTTGATAAACAGTTCACATTCTGACACCTTTTAGTTAGGTTAATAAATCTGGTAAACCATAGGTTATGCTACCAAATACTTGTTATGTCTATATATGTGCTGTGTTGCTGTGCTACAGGAGACGTTACCAGGTCTTACGGTACTGTTATGATGCATATTCCCTTTTGGCTCGAGTTGTGGCTGAAAAATTCTTCATATCAGTTCACTCACTTAATAAATGTTAAAATAAAAAATACATGATTCAGATGATTCTTGTTTTTTAATCTAGACATCCACGTCTTGCAACGTAATATAGTAATCAATGTCAGTTAAAGCTTCATAAAATGGAATTCTGGGTGAAGGGATTAGTGTAGACATATCCTTTCCTGGTTGGCAGAACATTAAATTGTATGGTCATTCCAAATATGTTATACACTTATGTTTTTATGTAGGTTTAAGTAACCTTGCAGAAAAAAAGTAAGACTTTGCTCAGCTAGGAGGGAACTGCTACTTAAACGATACCTTTTAGCTTTAAGGCAACATAACGTTTGAAAGAAAGCAATGAAAATAAAACATGTTTTCATATGTTCCTTTGTTGACTGCATTTATAATCCTTTTCATTCTTATGAGTTTATTCTTACATTTCACAGTTACAACATATGCAATGAGATTGCAGCGGATTTATGCGTTTTACAAAGAAAAATTTGCTTTGTATACATCCCCAGATCTGTAACGCATACCAGCATCGCTGCACCGTTGTGTGTTGCATCTGACAAAACAATTGACCTTTGCAGCACGCTAAGCATTATGGGAAGATGCACTAACTCGATGGCAATATACCAGTTTTTCTGTTACAGAGGCAAATTGCCTGCATTTACTTGTCTGTGTATACACGGACTGATTCACTCAAGTATCTGATAACAAGGTAGGTGCTAATCAAAAGGTATTTACTGTAGACACACAAAATGTGAGCCGTAATATACGACAAACCAAAATACACGCAGACATACACATATTACATATTCCACTTAATAACCATGCATTTAAAATATCCAAAATAGTGCCTCTAATTGTACAAAATATTTCAAGTGGTCTTGGATGTCTGTGCACAATATATACAAAGTCCCCCAATAAGCTGCATGCAGTCTGCCAGCCAAATCATCCCCACCCTCTCCTGCTGGTTATGCTAGCAAAACAAATTCTTCATTTAATCAGGTAGTACGTACAACAGCCGCACCTTCTGCTGCCATACAGTTGCTAGTTACATCTTACAAAGAGGACTTAAATCATGAGCTCCAGGAGAGTTTCATATTCCTCTCTGTACAAGGGACTTCAGCCTGTACAGCAGGAACACATCCACAACTCTGCTTATGTAGACGACGTATCTCTGATATCACCGTTCTTCCTGCCATGGGTAGAAAGGGAAAAAGATGCAGTCTCTGCATCTGAAAGATAATATTAATTCACTACTTGTGATCATTTAGTACAATACATGGAGTTGATGGAGATGTATATCTTGATAGAGTTTGTGCGATCTGTCAGACTTTAGTGCTGCAGCATCTCTGTAATTGCTAACCAGATTATTTTAAGAGCATATTTCACTGCTGGATCCTTACAGGGGTTCTTAATCTATATCAAGTTTCCATCCAGGCTAGTCATATACTTCCAGTGACTTCCAAGGCCCAATGAATAAGATGTTATTTATTTATTTGCATTTGTTTACAGAGATGGTCCAGCTGGGCCAGAAGTTCCCATTTTCAGTGGCGTCCCAGGGAGAAAAGCTCCACATACAAGACATTTCACATACAATACAGAATGTACATTAATAAAGACCTTTAGTACATATTATTGGCAGCTTATACAATTGGTGAAAAACACAGTACATAAGTAAACATTTTCAAATCAAATATATTATACAAGCAATACAAAGTGTATACATGAGAACATGCCATACGAGTAGTTTTCAGCCAGCACAATTTATATAGGACACTTCATGCAGTGGGTGCAAAGCGGATATAAGAATTAATCAGAGACTAGGTACTTAAACTTTTCAAAAGTTTAGGAGGTGTAATAGCTGAGCAATAGGCTATACGAGTCCTGCTGCAGGAATCAGCAGAGTCAGTGGATATTGTTGCAGATATAAGTGGTGGTATGATATTAAGGTAGGCTGCGGAAGTACCCGAATGTCTCGCCTGGTTCAATGGTAGGTCTATAAGGGTTAGGAAGAGAAGAAAGTAGACAGGAGAGATCAATGTTAGGACAATGAGGGTTAGTAGAAGAGGGAAGTGGACAGGATGGAGAGGCAGAATAAGTAAAAAGACAGGTGGATGTGAAAGGAGGATGCCAGAGTAGTCGGGGGGGGGGGGGGCTGAGAATAGTTGTGATGGTTGAACTTAGGTTATATGAGATGCAGTGTTAGCACATGTGCACAGCTAAAATGAGGAGATATGTTGTTTCAGAGATGTCTTGAAGAGGGTTACTGAGCAGGTGGATCTAAGTGTTGGGGGGAATGGAGTTCCAAAGTTTTGTGCTGGTAAAGGAGTAAAGCATCTGGCCAGCCGAACGTTTGGGTTTTTCTGCATTTACGAGCAGTTGGTTGTTGGATCGCAGTGGTCTTTGATGGTACAAAGTAAGTATAGAAGATAGAGCAGGGCACATGGATGGATTATTAATGAGTTTGCCAGTTGTAGTTAGTTGGATAAAGGTGAGATAGTTGGGGAGTTCAAGCCATTTTAGGTAGCTTAATGATAAGTAGTGGTTGGATGAGTAGGGGGCATTAGTTACATTTTGTTGTCTAGTTTGGACTTTAGAGAGGACTGAATGTTGGTGAGGAGGGGGGCACCATATAAAAGAGAGGGTAACAGAAAAGAAGAGGCAAAGGAAAGTCAGGCTGATGCACTGAGTAGATGTTTGTGTCAGAGGGTGCCAAGCTTTTGATCTGTCTTTATGATATTTGACTGGATATGCAGGTCGAATGTCAGGTTTTCTTCTATGATGACATCTAGGAGTTTTGCACTAGGTACAATATTGATGGTGGTACCATTTAGGGATTGAATGGTGAAGTTCTCTTTTTGTAGGGGTGTGGACTTCTTGGGGAAAAAGATCACTAGTTTGGTTTTGTTGGAGTTCAGGGCAAGATTATTATTAGACATCCAAATTTTGGTGGAGGTGAGGGCATTTTGGGTGATTTGGTGTAGTTCTGAGGAGTTGTTTCTAGTGCAGATCATAGTGCAGTCATCTGCGTACTGGATGACTGTGCCTTGAGACAGTGTGGTGTGGAAGTTATTGTTAAATATGCTAAACAGAAGTGGGCCTAAAATGGAGCCTTGAGGAACACCTGTGGTCGTGTTTAGGAAAGGGGAGTAAGAGTTCTACCATTAATTGATTGTTGCATGTTAGTGAAGTAATTAGTGAACCAGTTTACAGTTTGAGGTGAGGTACCTATGTCAGAGAGGTTTGTTAGAAGGAGAGAGTGGGATATAGTATCGAAAGCTTTAGAAAGATCAAGAAATAGTGAAGATACGATTTTACCAGCATCACTGGCTCAGTTGACAGTGTCCATGAAGGATATGAGGGCAGTGGTAGTACTATGTCCTGGGTCTACATCAGAACGACGAAGGATGCATTTGGCGAACGCTAGAAGATCGACACATATACATCGATCTACCACAACAGTGAAGGACGGAAACGCCAAAAGACAACGGCGAATGGATTTCCCTGGCCAGCAGGGGGATTGTGGGGATGAGGAAATATATCCTTTTCCCCACTGTAGAGCGGTCTCGGAGTTGGTATATATAAGTAGGGTGGGTGGGGGTGCAGGGGGACTTGCCCCCCTGCAAAAAAGTTGTTGTGCTTGTTTACTTTGGTGTAACTTACCTGTATGGCGCTGTTGCTTCCAGGAGTCTGTTCGGCGTTCTGAATTTCACAGTTTCCGTCCTTCGCTGTTGTGGTAGGTATATGTGTCTATCTTCTAGTATTCGTGGAATTCATCTTTCGTGCTTTTAATACAGACCCCTATGTCCTTGCCTAAATCCGTGTTGGGTGGGGGTGTGTGGTTGTGAGTCAGATGGTGAAGAAGTTGAGAAGAATACAGAATATGACATTCTGCAGCTACCTGCCTGTGACACTTGACAACACGAATAAGGTCAGAGGTTACCGTTTGAAAGGGATGACCTGCTTTGTCGATATCAGAGTATATTCACCCGCAATTACTATAAGGATACAAGATCAGTCCCTGAAAGTGATATCAAGTGAATGCAAGTCACCAAAACCACAGACTGACATACCCACAGAAATTACTCATTATATACTGTGAAGTAATCTTAGGGTGTGCTGACCGAGGGGTCAAAGATGCTAGCAAAGTGGAATATTTCTAACTGGCATGATTTGTTGACCAAATGATAATCCAGAGTATAGCCCTTAAATGTTTCAGAAGCAGGCTTTCACACGCATGGCTACATATTGTCCTGCAGGTTAGTCATCCTAGCATGAAATGAACACAATAATTTTCTGAGAGAGTATGCAGTTAATACTGGCTACGACATGCCAATATATTAAGACTAGGAAACCACATATCTAGCTGATGTATCGAATGCGACCAAAACCCATAAATTACTTGAGTCTACAGATGTGGAGCATCGTTTGCTCATACTGGACAGTATACATGGTAGCATAGCTCCGGGCAAGAAGAAAAGCTGTTTCACGACTGTTGGTCATTCCTGAGCTACAGCCAATGTTGAATGTTTCATCATCTGATTCCTTCACTTTAAACCAATGTAATTTTATTGGGACCATGCACCGTTCCCCCATGTTGGCTATCTTACGTCAAAAAGTTATAATGGATACAAGGTTTTAATATTGTACAAGTTTGCTAATATAAGATACATCAGAGTCGTTAAGCTATAAAGTATACAATGGTTTAACGTCAATAGTCAATGAAGTTTTTTTTTTTAATGACTGTTCATATTTCCTTTATTTATTCAGTTGACATTTGTTTACCATTAAAGTCTGACTGGGTCATAATGTACCCATTTTCAGCGGAGGCCCGGGGAGAAAAGCTCCAGATGCATATGGATTTGTTTTTTAACAGAATGCAAAGATTCAACAGACTTTATATAATATCATAACATTCAGTCACAAATTATACATATTTGATGTACTATCTTAGGAGAAACATGATTTTCATCATATGGAAAAAAATAACAGCAGGATATGCAAAAGGAGAGAGAAATAACATATTTAAGGTCTGCTATCCATTAACAGGAGAGGAAAGATACAAAATCATTACTGAAATGATGAAAGAGGTACAGAGTAATGCGAGAAGAAGGTAGGATAAGGTAGTGGTGGTAATGAGAAAAACAGAGGGAGAGATTTAAGAGTAAGATATACAGGTAGGAAGGGATGGGAAGAAGAGAGTTAGAGAGATGCAAGACTGCTTCAGCCTCGACTATTACAGGGGCAGATCCATCATTCAGTTAATATTCTTTTAAGGAGCATTTGAAGGAGTGCAGGTTTGAGGTAGTTTTGATAGTTAACTTTATACATATAACAGCATTTGCACATTTAACTTTATATACAGGACACTGAAAAAGCTACTGAAAAATCATTCAGTTAAAACAGAATCCCAAATTGTGTACAGCACACCAAAAATGTAAACTGTGTCAGCTGCTATACTAGTAAAACTAATGGCATATGTTCTTAACCTATTGACACAGGAATAATTCCAAAACAATTCACATATTTAGCAACCATATACTGTCTAAAAACATCTCATTTCTCCTCTCTGGATTACAGGAGTAAGGCTAACCTCTGACCTCTAACTAAAATTCTTGAAAACAAAAGCTTGCGCTTGTATAAACCTCCTATTTACCTACACTGTTACTACATAGACTTTGCAACGGTTTTAGCAGTTTGACAGTCATCTATTCTGTAAATATGAAACGTCTGTTTACTTGTACTCTCTGCAAGGACTTGAAGACAGTGCTTAAATCCATTTATCATTCCACGTTCTTCAAGCTACAATCTGAAGGTTTTAGACAAGGGCCTTTAAGTTGGTTCAAAAGGCCAGTTTTACCCCTTTGTCTGTCTGAGGCCTTTGGTGCACACACACCTGCAGTGCTTGATTACCACTGAAGTTTGACTGGTGGAATTGCCCTTTCACATTTTTTATGCCCCTTGTAATTTTCATAATGGCTCTTGTTGCTGTGACTCCATGATTAACACATGGGTGATACTGCTGGTGTATGCAGACTATAACAGCAGGATTTACATGCGTCAGTACTGGAGTACAACCTGTCCTTCTATGATACAGGACACACCAAGCCCTCTACAAGTCAGCTGCCACCACAGCTGTTTGTCTCAATCACATTGCTGGTACGTATCGATATGCAGATGTACTCCTTGTATTATCTGAGATGAGATTTCTGCACAACAGACTTACTTAATTTTGCTGAGGTTCATAGGTTCATACTAGGCTATCTGCCCGAGGGCATTTACAAGCCTAGCCCATAGTTTTGTGGCTTACGCCACCCCTTTAGTATGGGGAACTATACCCATTATTTTGCTGTGCCTCTGTCGAGCAGTGACACTGAGGTAATCCCTGGGGTATATCTGCGATCTCCCATCCATTGGTCAAGATTTCTCTTGAACAAGGCCAGCGAGGTGCTCTGCCTCACATATACCGGGATTTTGTTCCACAGCATAGGGAGTCTTTGGGTGATGAATCTATCCCTCCAGCACGTCCTATTAATAGCCGTGTCGAGGTTTAAGTCTCCGCCCTTGTGGCTCTGACGGATCTAGATTTTTGAGGTGAAGCATATTCATCAAATCTGGGTTTGACATGGCCTTGTACGTTAGGCAAAGGTCACCTCTGAGCAAGCGGTAAGTGACTGAATAGAGCTGGAGTTCTTTCAGTCGGGCAGCATAGGACAGATGTTTGAGACCCTTTATCCTTTTGGTGAGGAACTTTTGTGGCCTCTCCAGCTGCTGCAAGTGTCGGGTCAGATACATTCGAATGGGGCATTGTACTCAATCATTGGTCTGATGAGTGATGAGTATAGGGAGACTATGACCTCCTTGATCTAGATGAGAATCCCTTCATGATAAGGTGGGCAATGTAGAAGGTCTTCCTAACTACTTTAGCTACATGGGTGTCGAATGACAGACTACTATCAACCTGGGTCCCCAGGTCCCTGATAACTTCTTCTGTGCTCAGTGGATTGCCACCTATTTGGTAGCTAGGGGTAACCTTGTTTTTCCCGAAGGGTATGACTATGCATTTTTGGCATTTAACTTTAGGCCATGGCTCTGGCACCAGTTATCCGTTTCTGTGAGACCCTTCTGAAGGATATCTGTGTCAGATGTGTTTTCTACTATGGCCCAGTTTGCAGTCATCTGCAAACTTTGTCAGCCATAACCCTTCTGTGTTTGCTTGTACTTCGGAAAAGTAGATGCCAAACAAGAGTGGGCCCAGGACTGAGCCCTGTGGTACACCACTTGTGACAGGCTTTGAGTCTGACATGGCGCCAGCAACTCTGACCCTGTGGGTTCTGTCACTCAGCCAGTTTGCAACCCATCTTGTGATGTATGGGTTAACATTTAAGCTGATGAGTTTTTCAATGATACCCGAGTGGGGTATTGTATCGAAGGCCTTCGCCAGATCGAGGTAGGCTGTATGGGACTGCCTTTCCCTCATCAATGGCTTTGGTGACTGTTTTGAAAAAGTCAACCAAGTTTAGAAGGCATGATCTGCCTTTGACAAAGCCAAACTGGGATGGATCCAAAGTCTGCAAATTCCCTATGTCTTTATTTATGAGGTCCATTATGATCCTCTCCATGGCTTTGCAGATAAGGCTTGTCAAGCTAATGGGCCGGTAATTTCCAGGGTCGGTGGAGGCACCGCCTTTGTGAAGTGGGACCACAGTTGCAGTGTGCCACTCCCTGGGTACGTATCCAGAGGTAAGACTATGATTAAACAGCTGTCCTAGCTGTGGGTTTAATTCCTCGTTGAGTTCGTGGAGCACACAGCCTGGGACACCATCAGGTCCCATGGATGCTGTGTTTTTTGCTTTGGAGAGAGCAGTTCTCACTTGGGCGTTGGAGATGTTTGGGGGACTGCAATTGCTTGGTATAGATATCTCTCCCTTTTGGGGAGGGGAGAAGTTTGCACTGAACCTGTCAGCCAGTATGTTGGCAATGTCTGTAGGATCAGTAATCTTCACATCATTTTGAACTAGTTCTGAACATATCTGGGAGTTTCCTCCCAGGTTTCTAACATAGCTAAAGAAGGCCTTATGACTGTCTTTTGAGTCTTTAGCTATTTTTCTCTCAAAATTTGCTTTGGATGATTTTATGAGAGCTCTTAGTTTTTACTTATAGTGATCAAGGGTGTCTTACCTTTTAAGGATTTTGCTCTATCTTGTAGTAGCTTCCTCCTTTTGTTGCAGAGTTTGTTTATGGCTGGGGTCCACCAGACTGGACGCTTGCCTTTGGTACAAAGAGTCTTTGTTTTGCTTGGGATTGCCTTATCCATGCAGTCCTGCAGGTGCTGGTAGAAGGCATTTGTAAGTGATTCAGCGGCTTGAGTACTGTTTTCCGCCTCGGGGCCTTAAAGGAGACCACACTAGTCTTTAGAAGTGTGAAGTCGGCTTTGAGAAGTTCTTTACTGTGGTCTTTTTATTTCAGGTGGGGTGGGATGAGGACCTCCAGCGAGATTAGTTTGTGATCTGATCTCACCAGTGAGGGGTATACTTCCAGTGTTGAACATTGTGCTCCCATGTTCGTGATGATGAGATCAAGTATGTTTTCTCCTCTTGTGGGGATGGTGACTAGTTGTTCCATGGCATTTGAGTTTATGAATTCCAGGAACTTTTGGGCTAGGGTGTTTGGGCTTGAGTAGTGTTCCCAGTCCATATTAGGGTAATTGAAGTCACCTAGTATGATGGTGTTTGGTGATACATTTATCCCTCTAGTGTTTTCAGGAAGGCCATGTGAGGTTCCTGAGTTTGTGAGGGTGGCCTGTAACATGCTACAATCTGCAGAGCAGTCTTGCCTATGGTTAATTGCACCTGGATGGTCTCCGATGCATCGTGCATTGCCACCAGTCTTGAGGTGTGGGTGTCCTTGATGAATATGGATACCCCCTCCTTTCTTGGTATTGTCCGGATTTTGGGGCCGGGCATGATATGAGGTAAAACCTGATAGTGCTGGGGTGCTCTCAGGAGCCTTGAACCAGGTTTCTGTCACAGCACAGACATCGATGTTCTCCATACTGAGAAGGGCCTCAAGTGCATGCATTTTGAGATTTAGACTTCTGGCATTGAGCAGCATTACCCTTAGTTTTTTCCTTTTTGTGTTCTAGGGTGGTAGGTTTAGAATTTGAGCCTTGCCTAAAAAGGCACTATGGGGTGGCAAGAGCCTTTGCCAATATCCGGAATCCCAGGGTGACAGGTGCAAGCCGTCCCTTGCGGCAGCGTGGCTTGTCCAGCATGTCATCCCAGGCAGACAGACATTGATCCCCTTTGAATGACACCAGAGTTTAAGCCAATTGTTAAAGCTGATCATCTTATCTCTTTATTGTGGCATCATTCTTGGTGAAGGTAGGATACTGCTCAAGGTCAGGGTCATACCTGCCTGGGCTACATAATCAGAGAGCTCCTCAATGTCTCTCTTCATGTAGTCCAAGGATCTCAGGTCGTTTACACCAGCGTGGACAATGACTGAGTCGTATTTGTACCTGCTGTTGAGAGACCTGAGTGCTTGCGTTATGTGGCGGATTCTAGCGCCCGACAGGCAGCTTACTGTGACCTTCTCCTTACTCGGTCTGGTGAGCGGGACGTCAGTGTGTCTGACTATGGAGTCACCAATGACTAGTGTGTCTGGCATTGTGTTTGGCCTTAAGGGCTGTGACTGTTTGACACTGACTGTGAGGTCTATGTGTTGCAAGTGTTGTGTTCTGAGGTGGTGGTTGTTTGGGTGTCTGCTTTGGTGGCCTCTGCTGTTTTGGTAGATTTTTGATCAGAGCCTCCGAGTATGTCTTTGTGTGTTTATGTGTATGATTTGAGGTTGTGATGGTACTATGTGAGACTGGGTCTATAGTGTGTGTGGTAACCTTTTCCTCCTGACTGGTCTTGCCAGTCCTATGTTGAGAGAGCTCAGCCTCCAGTTTGGCCATTATAGTTGCATCTCGCATGTATTTGTGTTTTGTGGGAGGAGGAGGGTTGTCTGTGTACATGAGGCAATTGTAACATTGCCTCAATATTCCCAGGTTCACCAGCTGAGCAGGAGAGGACACTAGCAACTGATCCTCGACATGCTAGAAGGACTAGACAAAAACTTTAAAAGAGATTCCGGGGCGTGGGTGACCGAGAAATGGGGTTTGCCTTTTTGGGGTGCTATCTATAAGAGTGCCGTATCAAGGTAATAAGTACTGTAGGAGCAAGTGCTAGGTTTAACAGATAGAGAATAGTCTACTTAGAGTCAAGTAGAGATGATCTTTTTAGTTATAGGATACGCTGATTAGATCAGTAGTATAGTTCGAGGAAGGTAGTTTCAAGGGAAAATTTGAAGAGTGGACTTTAGGTAGCCCGAATAGTTTAAACCTGCTTAACTGGAAACTCACTTATCCCTGACATCAAGTTCTGTTTACTTTTGCTGCATACTTTTAAGTTGACCCACTACCTTCTGAGTGTTAACATGTGAATGTGTTGAAATGCCCTGTATTTGATTTTTAAAATGGACTGAACAGAAATTACTAGAACAGAAGACTGCACGAACTGTACTGCTTTCTAAACAGACACGATTATTTCAAGCAGTTTGTTTGCTGTTAGTAACTACATTTTCACTCCTGCTGCTTTCCATTTTCCTTATTTCTGTTCAGCACATACTTCTCAACCTGTTACAGCAAGAAATCTGGACAACACTATACATAATGGGGGGGACAAAGGCTCAAAAATAGGGACAACTTTTAAATATTGCTCTTACAAACTTATGAAGTTGCTAGCATAGCAGGTTTTGCATTAGCATGAATTTTCTGAAGAGTATGAAGTCTGAAACTCAGATGTGTCATTATTTTCTGACTTTAATCTTCAATATCTTGACAATGACTTGTCAGAAAACCACACTTATGAAAAACTGACCAAAAATACAAGGCAAAAATCTAGACATTCTGCAAATATCTGTATAGTTGAGATGCATGCTTCAGCATTACCCGATCTTTCCCCATATTTAATATAGCCAGTCTGATGGTAAACACTAGATGGATGGCATTATATAGAAAGTGAAAGACAAAATGCAACATACACATGTATTATATATTTCATACACAGTTAATATACAGTTCAAAAGCAACTAGGTAAACTGATTTACCAACTATCACTGTCTCAAATTTTAATATGTGACAGACAGCCAACTTGTCAATATTTTAAAGTCCCTGTATGAACAGCAGTCCTTCCAAATACATGTAGTCTTTAAATAACCAGAGAGTAGGAACAACTTGTATACAACTTCACAGTTTAGTGATGCTATTTCTGCATTTTAACTTTTATTTTCTACACGTTTTTTACTGCAATATCTGTTGGATTCTGAGTATTTTCATGTATGCATGCTTATCCGCAAAGTAAAATGCCAGCAGACACACCAGTGCTTTGAGATATACGTTTATTCCAAATAAACTTAGTTTAGTGCTTTCATTCTACATAGGAACTTCTTCAGAACTAATTACCTATGTAAATTACTGAATACATATATTCTTGCAACATAAAATGATGTAGATATGATTGCCCAATAATATTCTTAAATAAATAAATATATGATATTAATATTCAATGTATTTATTTTATTTTACATTTGTTGACCGGGCTAGTCTAGCTGGATATATGTCCATTTTCAGTAGAGGCCCGGGGCGAAAAGCCCCAATGGTTATAACAAGTTAAACAGAGATAGGAAATGCAATACTAAAATGTAAGACAGAGCTAGTTAATACACAATATAATCAGACCAAAATCCAAGAGTATAATAGACAATGTCTTAAAATTTTTTTTTTTTTTTTTTTACAATAGCCATTCAGTATGTAAGAGATAACATATATAAATATAGTTGTTATATAAAGGTAGACTTATCAAGGGTATAGGGAGCAGAGATTTTAAGAATTATGGAAGAAGAAAAGATAGAGATGAAACAAGCAGAGTTAATCAGGGTTGTTGCAGGAGCATAGCCAGTGTTTATTGAGATAAATTTTCAGTTGTCTTTTAAAGAGTGAGAGAGAGGACAAAGATAAGATGTACACCCTTAAAAGAGCTTTCCTAAATAAATACATACATTAATATAAAATACATTTAAAAATATTTTTTGTATGCATGCTTACACTGACTTTCTACCGCTGATCTCCAACTGGGGGCCCATTCACTCTCCTTCTACCTTTAACTTATGCTACCCAGGAGTCTGCTGGTTTATAATTAACTGCTGGTTTATAATTAATTGCCTCCTCCTCACTGGCATGCAGTTTATATGTAATATAAAATAATATAAACGGATCTTTTTGAGAAATTAAATTACTCTTCAAATTCTGTATCTTAAATAAATGCATACAATGTTACTAATCAAAGCTCCAGTAATAATCATGCTACCATTTCTAGCAATTAAAACAAACCATCAACTGCAACTTTACATCACACAATCACAATCAAAATACACACTACAAACTGCATAGAAACCACTAAAAATCTTTGTTGCTCTTCCAGTATCAATTCTTAAGCAAATCCCTATAAAAAAAAAAACAAACATGAATTTGAGAACTTGAAATAGTACACACACGCACACACACACACACACACACACACACACACACACACACACACACGTCTACTGCAGCTAGAGAACTTATGGTTAGCAGAGACAGTCGCTCCAAATGAGAATCAGTGTATTATACCTAAAACTTACAAAATACTACCCCCCCCCCGGCCGTGGTCTAAAAATATGACACAAACACAAGAATTATTTGCAACAAAACAGAGGAGTTACATAAATGGACTGCTATCTACAATAACCATTTTAATTTACTGTTTGTTTCTTGTATTTACTGATATTTGATTACTGGAAAATCTGACTGGGTAGGTGATCATTTTCTTTGGAAGCCCAGGAAGAAAAGCTCCAAAATATTACAAAAACATGTTAAAAACAATAATTTTACAGTCATCAAAAATAATACAAAAACGTATACAGTTTAAACAATTATACCAAATTAGATATAATGCAAAATATTGCTTAGGAATAGATACACCCTATATGACAATAATTTAATATTTAGAGATATTTTACGCAACTTAAGAAAAATTATAGGCAAGTTAGTATAATAAAACCAGAAACTGCAATATGAAGTGGGGAAAAAACCTGATTATGGCATATTTATTTTACATTTGTTTTGCCTAGCTGAAAAAAAATTTCTCTCTACCTCTAACACTTTCATAATATGTCTCTCTCTTTCTCTTATACTTTGTATTTCTAACTATACCCAGCTTCCACCCCCTCCTTCCTTTCTGGTACCCAATGTCAATGTGTTCCTTCAAGCTTAGGTCCTGACCTATCACACTTTATAGGTGTAGTAATCAGATGCACACTTATCTACTCTTAATTTTATAACTGTATTGATACTTTTCCTCAGATGGATTCACTACTGTATTGTCAACCTGCTTGTTACGGTTAAACCTTAACAATTTATGTCTTGAATATGCATTGCTTAATCACCTTACATATATGCTTGTAATTGAATATAATGTCAATTTTCTTTGGTTAAAATATTTCAGTTGTAAAAACTTCTTTTTGTTATAATATTTCAGTTGTAATTTCATTTGTAATTTTTCTTAGTAATGGACCTTTTCTCTCTGGGCTTCTTCTGAAAATGGGCCAATGGCCCAGATGGACCTTCTCAATAAACAAATGTAAAATAAATAAATAAAATAAAATCTTTCATAATGGTTTTAACGGACTGGAGGGAGGGTATTGACCTGATAAATACAGGTAAGGAGTTTCGGGTCTTAGAAACATGACATGACACGAGTACAAACCATGCCAAACAGATTTGATAGATTTGTGGCAATGTGGAGTTTTTGGTCAATGGAGTGTAATGACAGAGTCGGAACATAGGTTCATAGGTAGGTACTAGGCTATTGGCACTAGGGCCTATACAAGCCTAGCCAAAAATGTACCCTGGCTTTCACCACCCAAGAAAATTATTTTCCTGTGCCCCTGTCAAGCAGAACCACAGAATGGTATTTAGTGCTGGACAAAGATGGATGCTGGATAATTTTATAGGGGCTAAGGAGCTCTGTATATGTTAGTTGATGGGGTAGTTCTAACCAATTTAGGCTTCTTAGTGGTATACAGTGGTGGGTTCTAAAAGGGGTATTTGCTGCAAATGTAGCCATTTTATTATAGCTCAAGTTTTGATTTTTGTGATTCTTGAAGTTTAGAAATGCTTGGAACACCATAAAGTAGTGAGGGGAGGATAAGAACAACAGAAACATGGATAAATTCAACAATATTGGATAAACAATGTCCAACCCTAGTTATAACATGATCAGGACAGACAGACTATCAAACAACCAGAAAAATACTTTTATTATTCTCCAAAAATCAAGTTAAATCAATGGCAACGTTTGACAAACCAGAACTGTAATGAGTTACCCTTAAGTTGTAGCTATACACATCCCAACTAACCCCGTATAAAAATTAAATACTTTAAAAGATACTATCCTGCAGAACCTTTCACATCAAACAAGGCACAATAATTCTAGGAGATGTTAACACTGCTTGGAGAAAAGTAAATTCTTCAGAATATCAAATACAGCTCTACTTCCCATGAACTTACATATGGATACCTCTTTGGATTAATTCATTTAATACAAGAACCTATGAGAACTGACCAAGTCACTGGTAGAAACAACATTCAATACCAGATATTAACCAGCATAATGCATCCGAGGATTATCCAAGTGCAACTAACTCTGGGCAAGACCGCTGTCCAAATTGTAACTTGCTACAGATCCCCCACCATGCCCCAGGATTCCCACTCCTCATTTCTTGATACACTGGAAAATATTAGGGTACAACTGAACACCCTAATAATGGGCGATTTCAACTACCCCACCATTAACTGGGAAAACTACTCGTGTACCAACTCTTTTGCTCAAAGTTTTCTGGAATTCATGCACCAACTCTTTTGCTCAATGTTTTCTGGAATTCATAAATTCCAACACCTTGGATCAACTTATTCACACTCCCACCAGGGGCAGCAATATCCTAGACCTGGTCATTACCAACATGGGTGACCACACCAGAGGTCAATTCCTTGTTGGTCAGATCAGACCACAAGCTAATCACCCTAGACATCCACATCCCGCCCCCACCCCCCATTAGGGAAACCACCGTAAAAAAGTTCTCCAAAGCCAACTTCACTCTTCTTAAGACAGAAGTGGCAAACTTCACGACACCCATGCAGACAGACAGTAGAAGTACGACTGCCAAATCCTACAAAATGCACTTTATAAGCACTTACACAAGTGCATGGATTGTGCTATCCCTAACAGAACCAAGATGCTATCCTCCAAAAAAGGAAGCCAATCTGGTGGTCCCCTGCCATAAACAAACTCTATAACAGAAGAAATAAACTGTTGCAAAAAAGAATACAATCCCATGATTGGAGGAACTACCTGGTCAGCCTCAGTAAGAAGCTGAAATCCCTCATAAAATCCTCCAAAGCTAATTACAAAAACAAAATCACCACTGATTCTAAAGACAACCACAAAGCATTCTATAGCTATGTCAAGAATCTCAGTGGCAACATTCAGATCTGCTCTGAATTACAGCACAATGGAACTAAATATACAGAACCAACTGATATTGCCAACATCCTGGCAGACAGGTTCAGTGCTGACTTTACCCCCCCCCTCACCCCCAAAAGGGCCCATCTCTATACCGGAAGAATGCAAAATTCCTGTAATCACGGCTGCACAGGTAAAAACCACACTCTCTAAAGCCAAGAACACAGCATCCATGTGACCTGACAACATCCCAGGTTGCGTTCTACA
The DNA here is from genome assembly GCF_019279795.1 of Protopterus annectens. Taxonomy (NCBI): domain Eukaryota; kingdom Metazoa; phylum Chordata; order Ceratodontiformes; family Protopteridae; genus Protopterus; species Protopterus annectens. Next base: position 1,863,736,051 of record NC_056731.1, on the reverse strand, counting down.
TGAACTGCAGAATGAACTGGCACCCCACCTAAGCACCCTTTTCAATCATAGCCTCACCTCAGGCTTTGTGCCCACTGAATGGTGCACAGCGACGATTATCCCACTCCACAAAGTGGGAGCCACCATGGACCCCAGGAACTACCGCCCCATTAGCAGAACGAGCCTGGTCTGCAAAGCCATGGAACGTATCATCATGGAACATATAAACAAAGACATTGGTAATCTCCAAACTCTGGACCCACTCAGTTCGGGTTTGTAAAAGGCAGATCATGTCTCCTAAGCCTGACACACTTCTTTGAAGCAGTCACCAAAGCCATAGACAAGAGTAAGGTGGTTCCCACAGCCTATCCAGATCTCGCCAAGGCTTTTGACACCATCCCCCATTCTGGAATTATTGATAAACTCACTAAACTAGGTATAAATCCCTATATCACAAGATGGGTTGCCAACTGGCTCAATGACAGAATGCACACTGTGAAAGTAGAAGACTCCAAATCAGACTTCAGACTAGTGACAAGTGGAGTACCACAAGATTCAGTCCTGAGTCCTCTCCTGTTTGGTATCTACTTTTCTGAAGTACAGACTAACACAGAAGGTCTTTGTCAAAGAAGTTCGCAGATGACTGCAAACTAGGAGCCATAATCGAAACTCCTAATAATGTGGACATCCTACAAAAAGGCCTCACGGAGACAGATGCCTGGTGTCAAAGCCATGGCCTCAAGCGCAATGCCAAAAAGTGCATTGTCATCCCCTTTGGTAAAAACTCTGTACCCATGAGCTACCACATAGGTGGCAGTCTACTTGACACCGAAAGTGTGATAGGAGACCTTGGGACACAGGTAGACAGTATTCTCTCCTTTGATAATCATATCACCACAGTAGTCAGGAAATCCTTCTATGTGGCACACCTTATCACAAAAGGTTTCTCATCTAGGAAAAAAAAAAAAGAGTTTATTGATCCCCTCTAGTCATCACTCATTAGACCCATTATAGAGTACAACGCCCCTTGTGGTATGTACCTCACAAGACATCTACAACAACCGGAAAGGCCGCAGAAATACCTCACAAACAGGATTAGCAGACTCAAACAGATGCCCTACCCAGACCGTCTCAAAAAACTCCAGCTTTTCTCCATTGAATATTGCCTACTCAGAGGCAATCTCTGCCTAACATACAAAGCTATATCAAACCCAGAGCTGTTGGACATGCTCCACTTAAAGAAATCCCAATCCCTCCAAGCTACACGCTCCAGGGACCTAAACCTTGTCACCACAATAAACAGAACATGCTGGAGGGATAGATTCCTGTCCCAGAGACTTCCCATACTCTGGAACAAACTACATATCTATATCAAACAAAGCCCCTCATTAGCACTCCAAGACAAATCTTGATGATTGGATGGGAAATAGGAAATTCACCCCGGGGATCACCTCTGTGGCTCTGCTCGACAGGAGCACAGGAAAATAATTTTCTTGGGTGGCGAAAGTCAGGGTACCTTTTTGGCTAGGCTTATATAGGCCCTAGGGCCAATAGCCTAGTACCTACCTATGAACATCAACTAAGGACGTCAAAAAAAAATCAACAAGTATGTGTGCTACCAAAAAAAAAAAAAAAAAATTCATATCTAACCTCACAAGCACAACTATAGTTGCACAATCACTGTAACTTCCAAGTATCCCTTATGCAGATTGAGTATTAATCAATATTCAAACAACACATCTGAGTAAACCTGAAAGATATTACAATAAAAAGTGCTAAATTTGTACCAACCTGTCAAACAAAAACATTGCTGTATAGCACTCCCATCAGAACCACTGATTAGATAATTGGTGAAATGAACATCTATACCCTAATGACTGAAGTATGATTTTCAACCGGGTATTAATATACAGATATCGGACAATAAAAACCAAGTCAGCCACTTCATGACAGCTTACTAAGCTAACGTGTAGCATAGATGAAGTAAAAACAAACAGCCACCATTTTCTATGCTTCCCAAATGTGGCTTGCCTGTTTATACAGCTTAAAAAAGTGTGTGCGAGGGGGAGAGACAGCGATAGAATAAGTACTTACCTCTCTATTTTACAACACCCCTGGCTGGTCTATTATTTTAATGAGAACAATCATTGTCTGGTATTACTGCTTGCTTAGAACTTCAACCTATCCTGAATTTCTAACAACCAAAAACTACACAACATTCTAAACAGACCAAATGTCCAGCAATCATTAAACTTATCAGTAGATACAATCTTTCAGGACACTCTGACTTCAAAATCATAACTTAATACACGACACAAAAACAACCACCCACCATCTACTCGATACAAAAACAACCACCCACCATTTACATGATACAAAAATAACTGCTCACCATCTATATGATACAAAAACAACTGCCCGCCATCCTTTTACTCAGTACATTTAACTAAATTATGGAATTTAACTCACCCGCCCCATGTGAAAACAGAAACAAAACTAAAGCTCTTCTTATTAAAAATAACTTGCGTAACTGCAACACTGAACTGCTCACACAACTCTGAACTAAAATCCGTCATACAGTGTATTCTTAATTCCTCAAATATATTTCTACAGTATCATTCATACATATCTACTTGCAATCTCCTCACATCGTCTTCTTCATCTGCTCTCCTTTCCACTATCACCCATTATTATCTTTTCATATTTCCTCTGGCCTCGAAACACACCAAACTTCACCCTCAGCCCTTCCCCTTCCCACTGTTCCTTTTCTGTCTCTTCTCTTATTGCACTACTTCTCAAATGCTATAAAATGCAAATAATATGGATTTATCATTATTGCAGATAGTTTAAAAATGTTTATTTTATGTGTCATTAGCACTATTCTGTATGAAATATCACAAGATTAAGGTAGCCATTCATATTTTAAATATATTAGTTACTGTGCAGCTTTTTCTCTAAGCCACTCGGCTGCAAAGGGGTTGTTGGCTCATTCAGGCAAACCCAAGTAACAAATGGAAATAAATAAATATATTTCAGGCTCACCTTTAACACAGCACCTGGTGTGGGTTCTTTCAAAACAGGTATCCCACAGACATTAGTCTCTTTCCCAAACATTATACATTAATAACACAGTAAGCCATGGACTGCATGGACATCACTTTCTATCTGATAAATGTATCCTTATATAATCAGGTATAAATGGAAAATAAGTTCAATCTAAATTACAAAATGTCATTCTAAATATCTGGAATTGGGTAGAGGACAATAACCCATCAATGAAGCCGCGGTGGTGCAGGGGTAGCATTGTAGCCTCACAGCAAAAGGTTCTCCCGTTGGATTTTTGGCTGGCCTTCTGTGTGGAGTCTGCGTGTCCTCCCCGCGGTTGAGTGATGTTCAAAAGACATGCGTAGAATGGGCGTGCCTACGCTGAAGGTTAAGCATTGTGCTGGCACCTCAGCACCCGTAAAAAATCTGCTGCCAATCATTAGCGTACTGGAGGTTCTGCTGTGGCGACCCCTAACCAGGAAAAGCCGAAAGAACAACAACAATAACCCTTCAATATCACCAAGACTGGTACTAAGCTATTACACACCTCTGAAAGGCTACGTAATGCACAACCTCTTCATTTATATTACACCCCCACCACAAAATAAATAAATAAAATACACCTGACAGCTTATTCCATTTGCATAAATATCTAGGACCTTGGGTGATGCATAAATATCTAGGACCTTGGGTGAACAACTTCTTATCTTTTAAACATAGACACAAATTTAAATGCAGAAAAAATATTCCAAAGTAAAACTTTGTGACAGCATCTCAGACCTTCTTACCTTTAACTCCAGAACAGCTCTCCTTCGAATACAACTCTTACTTCCAAATCTGTACATGTACTAGTAGTCATAGGACTAATGTCTCCCCAAAATATGACCACTCTCCACCAAAGTAAGGTGTACATCTGAGGTTTATGTCAGTCTGTGGGAACCTAACACACCACTGCCCAACATTAAGAAAGTCTGAGTGGCTCCCTATCACCATGAAAGGTACCCCTACCGCGAACATAACCTTTAAATTGTTCTGTATGAACCACTCCACCCTCTCATAAATATGGCTTCCATAAAACACTACTTATTACCCTCAGATCTTTTCAGAATGAAGCATTAATACGCGGCAGGCTTGACAGTGGACAGCTCCAATTAACAGGGACCTACATCCTACACCCTTAGAAACTGACTACCTAATTTTTAAAGCAATGCTAATGGCTAATTTTACTAGCCCTCTGCAGAGTATTAATGATACAGATACAACTGCTGAAGCCATTACTACCAGATATACACCAGCAAAGAAGTGTCCTTCAGCATTAACACACTTCTTACTTTTAGGTCTGTAATTTACATTTTATGTTCTATTACCACCTGTAAGACTTCTTTTACATCCCTCAGCAGGCCAAATGCACTTAAAATATGCACAAGGTTTTACATAAAGTAACATTATTCTGACACTTTTGTTAGCTCTTCTTTTGTATTACATTGGTCATGGTGTATAGATGTGGTTTCCTGCCTAATCTTATAGTCTGCTAAGTTGCTTTTGTTTACTCACTCACACTGGGGTTATTGGGGTCACCAAGGGTTATAACTGGGCCTCCAATTGCAATGATATTATGAGTTTGAGACATGAATGTGAAGAAATTCATCTCAAGAGTGAAGCTCAAGAGAGAAACCCTGGCATCCAGGTTGGGAACAAACAATAATTGGTTATGATCAGTGACAAACATGCATAACTTTTTGAAGTGCACAGAGTTTTATGTACTACCAGTTACAAAGTTAAAGTATTTTACTGTTTTTTTAAAGCAAGTAAACCATTTAGCGAATGCTGTCTCAGTCAGCATGTAAATATTATTAAAGAAAAATGCCAGCGGCAGTTTTTAAATTCCGTTCTTAGTTAAATAAACTTACTTAAATTACATTAAAATGAATTGCTATTTACTTATGGATGTCTGTAAACATCCATGGAGAGAGCAAAAGTATGAACCAAGTACTTCAGAGACAGGTTAAGAGTGAAGTAATGTCCCCTCTGTGAGACTGGACTGTAACAGCACTTAGAGGATGTGTAACAAATGTTACACACCTCTGGATTCATTGTTATGGTTGAGTCTCACACTACAGAAGCATGTAACAGGTTTATCTTTTTTTCCAGTTTTGGAACATAATTATGGTGCTCCATGCACTATAAGTGTTTTATGATTTTGTCAGTCCACTTGAAGTAACAATACACAACATTTTGAGTATCACTTTCCCAATTATCCCATTTTGTGACTGAAAAAGGGTCAATGGACCAGCCCACTCACTCAGTTAACAAATAAATAAATAAGATGCCATTACTACATAACAGATTTTCCCTGTGTAAGAAATTTCTAGCTAAATTCTAAATTTCAAAAAAAAAAATGACAATACTACCCTCTCAGCCAATAATTACTCACTATGGGTGATTGATTTGACAAAGCAGATATGCATGTCAGTTCCATTTATTTAATTCATTAATATCACTGCTGCTTTGCATTTTATCTTTCAGTACAATATTTTTATTGGCTAATTTTAAGGTATACGACCACATGATACACAAATTATGAGACAAAAGGCAATATTATCCTGTTCACACCAAGGACCTGTTACATGAAAAACAACACATTAAAAGGTGATTATACATTCAGAAACAAAGGAAACCCTAGTATTTCATCCACAGTAGAATTTACTGCTGAATTACATGCCCAAGGAAAATAATTTAGATATCATGTAGCAGCTGGTTTTACAAGAAAGCTAACAGCATTTTAAAAAGACTAATCATTTCTAGGAAAAACAGAAAAATGCTTTATAACTTACAAAGAGAAAGGAAGTCTGTAGCTCTTTGCATAATAAAGTAGTGTTATGAATGCCAGATAAAAAATGGACCTATGTAAAATATAATACTGCGACTGCATGGTAGGATTTTCTAATAGTGTCATGCTGTGATTTTAAGGTAGGGTGAAAGTTTAAAAAATAGAGTCACACAGTCAGATGAACACAACGAAGAAGCAGGGTTGAAAAGTCTGGAAGTAAACCCCCCCCCCGACAGATACCATTTACAACAAGAAGAGAAGCATTGGGATGCACAGCAAGGAAAGACATCACAAAGTATAGAGACTTTTAGCACAGAAAGATTTTATTTTTGAATAAAATTAACAGTTAAAAAGAAAACTAGGAGAGCTGAGGTTTGACAAAGTATTTCTGCTACATTGGTATAAAGCCACGTTAAATTGAATGACTTTACTTAGACTAATTCCTACATATGTATTTTTAAACACATTTATTAAATCATCACTTAAGACATAGGCAAACGTACATTAACAGAAAAGAAACAAACCATTTTAACATGTTTCTACTTAAATACAATATATATCAATTTTCTTTGCTACTATCATCAGTCCAACATTACAAAAAATGCTGAAGTCCTGCCTACCCTTAAACCTCACTCCTCCTCCTGAACATTAAGCATGTATTGTTCTCAAAATGTCCATGCACTTGTGTGTAATTTGCACCTACTTTTTCCTAAAGATCCCTCTGTTTTATAACATTCAATACTTCAAATACAGTTGGTTTAGACTTCGATTTCCATTTTCTGGCAATAGCTTTTTTGGCAGCTAACAGAATTAAACGCAATAAGTCCTTTCTATTTCTAGGCAATTTACATGCCACGTCCCAGCTGAAAAGAAGCATTTCCTTATGTACAGCCATAGCTCACCCAATATTTCTGACAGAGTACTCTGTAGGGAATTTTAAAATCTGCCAACTTATTACACTCCCAAAACATATGTTCTCACTTACCGCTTTCTTCTCCATCACACCTCCAACATATGTTATCTACCTGTATGAAAAAATCTTTTAAGTCTGCTTGGAGTATAAAACTAGCTATGCAAATACTTCCAAGCAAAGATCCTAAATGTTCTGGACGTGGTTGCATACTTGGGTGCCATACATATGTCCTCTCACTGCTCCCTTGCAAATTGCTTTCCAGCCTTTCTTCTCAAAATTTTCTAACCTCCTCCGATTGATTCTTATAGTTATCATGCAATATTTTATATGCCTTAGTAATTATCCCTTTTTAATAGCTGCTTCTGTTCAGATTCAACTAAAAACTCTACCAGAGCAGGTATTTCACTTAAAATGATTCTATCACTTTCTCTCCTTGTACTATGAGATCAAGCCCTGGTAGGGAAGGCAGTCTCTAGCATGGAATCCCAATGTCTTTTTGGCCTCATCCCACACTATTACCTTTCCTGCTTGAGGTATTTGTTCTTAATATCTTGGTTCCCTTGGCAGGTTTGCCAGTTAATTCACACACACACACACACACACACACACACACACACACACACACACACACACACACACACACACACATTAATCATAAACTAAAATGCAACCTTCAATTAGCAGGTGATAAATCAGTAATCTGAAATCATTTGAGAGGTTTAAAGTTACAAATGTAATGCAATGGACTGTAAAAACATAACTACCAGTGTGTTTAAAAGGCACAATGCAAAATGTTAAGAATATATGTGGAAGATCAGAACAACACAAGAGAGGCAAACATGAAAAAGCAGTACTGGGATTGTATCCTGTTGGGACTAGGGAGCATGCAGAAAAAACAAGGCAAATACCAAACAGGTGAGGAAATGATCAGAATAAAATATAACTTAAATGAGTTATATTTAACTGCTAGCTGTGATGCACATAAGCACACAAGCACACACCCATACCTTTAAATTAGATATTGTTGGGTATTAATTCTTAAATCTCTTTTACTTAGGAAAGGTACACTGAGAAGGTGAACATATTTATTGAAATATTGATATTGACAGCACTTGAACTGGAGACCAGGAGACTCTAAGAGAAAAGCCCTGTCCAAGGGAGAAAATGTGTTACTTATTGGTGTACATATTCAAGGACCACAAACAATTACCTGTACGTTAACCCAAAAAAGATACATTATTCAAACATATGAAGTATCTCCAATGGATTAAGCAGAGAGAAGGAAACAGCTACAGGGTAATTACTGCCATTGCTGCTGCAGGAATACTACGGCAGTTGTAGGGCAGAGGGGCAGTTCTGCTACACTTAAAAAATACATATATACTTGTTTGAGTTGATTTTGTTGAAATGCGTCATAAATGTGTGTGCAACAGAATATAATTCAACGGGAAAAACTTTCAGAGCTGTAAGCAGGAAAGCATTTTGAGGTAAGAGAATAATACAACAGACAGACACCAGTTACAAACACTGCAATAATGTTTTAGTTAGCAAGCAACCACGAAAAATAGTCAGGTTTGATCAACTGAGCCAATTTTGTAAAAGTCTTTTTTGCAAAAATGCTACTAAATAATCAGTTTTTAAAAGCTGTACAGTTCATTGCATGTATTGCTAATTCAGACATCATGGATCCTCTTGACAAATTTTGTATCACATGCTATGGACAGCTCATTGTTAACCAGCGAATACATTCCCTTTAGAATGTTTTTGTGCGACTCTTTAAAACTGTTGGAGTATTAAGTGACCTTCAGTGCTACAGCTGCTTTTTGATACTGATGGAGACTTCACAACTGCCACGACAAAGGCATTACTAACTGCCCAGCACATTTTAAGTTGTGTGCCTCAAGCAAGCATTTAAATTAGTCAATTCTACAGACGCTCTGCTCTGAAGTGATATTATATTCTGTCGCAATCTTTCTTCATACCTGTACTTATGTAACTGAACAATTGTACTGCAAATATGCGTTGGGAATTACCTGTATGTGATTGCTATTCTACCCAATCTCTTCTTTCATATAACATTATGTAATTCAGTAAGCATCAACAAAATTGTATTCTGTGTGTGTAGTAAGTGATGTGATGATCTTAATATTAAGTTTATGTCATTTTATATTGTGCATTGTATCTTTTGGAGCTTTTCTCCTTGGGTCTGAAAAAGGACAACTGCCCAATCGGACTAACCTGGTCAACAAATATCAAATAAATAAATAAATTTAGTAAACACAGTGATGCTGGCAAGGAGAGCCAACTAGAACAACAACTTCCTTACTCTTTCTGGACAGATTCAGTGACTGACTTTGTTACTTTCTGTTAATCTGCAGAACCATCCCACTTGAAATGAAGCTCAAGTCTGTTCCTTACTGCAAGCAGAGGGTTGTGGAGTTTACTGCACAATTTTCATTTAGTGCTAGCACATCTCAACATTAAAAGGACCAGCAGATGAGATTACAGTACGTCTGTGAAAGTCCCATCCAAATGATAACTGATAGCATGTCTCATGCACACAGTTTTGAAAACCAGTGGTTGTGAAGTGGAAATGCCTCTCTGTGCGCAGTGTGTGTGTTTGATAAATAATGTGCAGAGACTGTGAAGCTATCATAACTTATGTGTACATACAGTATACTTGCTATTCACTGATTTAAAGCACTACCTGACTTTAGTTTTTAAAAAAGTTTTCTTGAGTGTCAGCAGTTGGCTGTCAGTGGATATATTGCTGAACTCTCCGTATTTTAAATGGCTATTTCCCATTTTCACTTCATGAGAATGCTGTTCATGTTTTCATCCTGTGTATTTCTATGGCTGTATGAGGTAGCATGGAACTCAACCATCATACGGTACAAAGTAACAGTCATTTTAAGTTTAATAGTAGCACATTTCAATACATGACAAAAAACAATGCCTATAAATTTTGAGTTACAAATCTAGTTAGAGCAGTGACAATGCTTTTAATTATTTTAAAGTTAAAAAGTTAATTTATAGAAAGCAGATGGGTAGATTACATGAGAGAAGTTACTGGCAGTGATCTGGAAGATCAAACCTTCAAAGTACCCACAGTAGTCATAATCGGTGTGGAGGAGTGAAAAGTGGGAGAGAAACGGCAGCATGAAGACAGATCAGCAGTATACAAAAGATAAAGGAAAATACCACAAAGCATGCCAAGTATTCATACTTTTGATACATTCTTTTTTTTTCACATTATCAATTCATCTATTTCCAAGTCCCTTCCCACTTCATGGGTACTTAGGTTATTGTTATTGTTTGATAGTGTGAAGGGACATTGTTTGTGTCAAAGGGAATGATGATGCATTTTTTTGCATTTAGTTGGAGACTGTGACTAATACATCAGCCGTTGGTCTGTGTGGACCATCCTGGAGTATACTGACATCATTTGGGGATTTAGTGATTGCATTTAGTTTGAGTCATCTGCAAACTTGACCAGTCAAAACTCTTTAGTTTTGATCTGAACTTCTGAGAAGTATATAGCAAACAGTAGGGGAACACGCACTAACCCCTGTGGCACCCCACTGGTAACATCTGTTGGTTGATGTGGAGTCACCCACTTTGATAGTTTGTATCCAGTTTGTGAGTCAGCTAGCAGTTCATCTTACAATGAAGGGGTTTACATTCAGTTTGCTAAGTTTATCAGTAATGCCTGAATGTGGGATTGTGTCAAAAGCCTTTGCCAAGTTGAGGTATGCTGTGTGTACAGATTTGCCCTCATCAATGGCCTTGGTCACACATTCAAAGATATCCATCAGATTTAACAGGCAGGATCTGCCCTTCACGAAGCCAAATTGGGTAGGATCCAGGGTTTGGAAGTCACCTGCATCTTTATTTATGAGGTCCATAATGACACATTCTATGGCTTTACAGATGAGGCTGGTCTGTAATTTCCAGAGTCTGTTGCTAGGTCACCTTGTCACCTTTGTGAAGGGGAATAACTGTAGCTGTTCTCCATTCCACAGGAACAAAGCCTGTGGCTAGGCTATGATTGAAAAGGGTACTTAGTGGTGCACATAGATCATGTTTTAGTCTGTTTAGAAGACAGCCTGAGATGTCATCTGGTCCCATAGAAGCTGTGCTCTTTGCCTTGGACAGGGCTTTCAGGACCTGCTCTTCGTGTATGTAAGGTGGTGAGGGAATTTGGGGGTGGGTTGGTTTTAAGTTAAGAGGGGATAAGGGAGTGAAATTGTCACCAAACCTATCTGCTTGCTGGTTTGCTATCTCTGTGGGGTCCGTGTGTGTGATACCATTAGCCAACAGTTCTGTACATGCCTGGGTCCTACCATTTAGGTTACGTAAATAGCTGTAAAATGCCTTATGTCTTTCAGTAGCAGTAATTACTCAGGCTTGACACACTGTGTCTATATTCCTTGATACTGACAAGAAAACTGCTACCAGTTCCTCTAAGAGGATGATAAGGTGACGGCATACCTCAAATATTATGGATGCAATGAAATAACCTAATTTTATTTTCATTTCCATGGAAACTAAAAAGTACTGAATTTAATCAATATCATGATACTTTTGTATATGGTAATTTTGATATTTCTTTGTCTAATTAGTTTATTCCTTTAAAGCCTCTATACTCTTCTCAAGTTTCAAAATGTTCTATTGTTTATTTACATTATTTTGTTATAGTCTCAGCAATATTCATATTAATATACTAGGCAAACGATCACTGGGACCATAACATGCACAGCCATATATACTATAAGCAAATAAACAAAATGTTCTTGCCACCCTTTTCAAGCACTTAACATCATTATTCAAATTTAAAATGTATGCTTAATAAAATGGACAGTGCAGTGGTGCAGCAGTAGTGTTGTCACCGCACAGCAAGAGGTTCTCCGGTATGATTCTCGGCTGGAGTGCCTTCTGTGCGGAGTCTGCATGTCCTCCTTGCATTCATGTGGTTTTTCTCTGGGTACTCTGGTTTCCTCCCATGTTACAAAGACATGGATCTGGAACGTTTCTCTCCGGGCCATCGCTGAAAACTGGCTTTGTTGCAAGTTGGACTTTCCCAGTAAACAAATATTAAATAAATAAAAAAATTTAAAAAATCATGAAATGCTTGCCTGAAATTCTTGAAAACAGATGGTTTGGAACCCTCTTTCAAGAAAGTGGTGCATGTAGTGCTGCCATTACAAAAGCACCTATCCAGCACATTTTAAGTTGTGGATTTCATTTAGAAAAAAAAAAAAAAAATCAACCCGAGTTGGTTACAGGTGGCTGATGCACTTGAGGATGAGTGGTTTTAGTGCAAAAATTAACATTGTGCCAAGTTTCACAGCAATGCATTGCACTTTTTTTTTTTTCCATTTTCTCTGGGTTTTAATTTCTAGAAAAATGATAAAGATGGTATGGCTTTAAAATAAAACTGATAACTGATGCAAAAAATAATGCCAAATGGACTTCTATTTGGCATTATATCTGTGTTGCTTATCAGGTTTTAATTTTTCCAAGTCATTTGGGTTTCCACTACTATGACAGGTAAGGACACCATTCCTCAGTCAAAGTATAATTAAAGTTCATGAAATTAATGTTTCAATTTTTGATGTTAGCCAAAGTTGCCCTTCACAGCACCTGCAATCTGCCCAGAACTGACTCCTGCATTTCATAAGGAGTTAAATGCATCAGTAATGCATCTAAATACGACTGCAAATTATTTTTATGAGACCCATTGCTCCTACTACCATTGGAACTGTCTGGGTATCCTTCTTCCACATTGCCCTGATTTCTGCCTGCAAATCCTGGTATTTTATGACTCTCTCTCTAAGTAAGACACTGTAATCACTGGGTGTATCGACTTAGATGATCAAGTCTACTTTTGTCTTCTTTTCATGGACAACTATAACTTGTTTTCTCATCTATTTTTTAAACTGTTGGCAATGGGTGCTCCCATGTGATATCTACTTCATTATTCTCCATAATTTTATTTATTTACATTTGAATCTGGTGAAGTCAGCAGATATGTATTGCAGTCCTATGACTGCAGATCTATACGTGTAACCGATTCTGAGGAGGCCCACACCTCCCTTCAGAATGAGGAACATATATAAAAATCAGTGTACACCAAGATATCATTTGATAAGAATGAATACTTTTTCTTGTTTTCCTGTCCAACTGATCCAATAACTTTTGGGTCCAGTCAGTCACCCCAAAACTGTAAGTTAGAACAGGAAGAACAAATTGGTTTATAGCGTGTACTTCATTCTTACATGTCAGGGCTGTTTTCGGTATTAATTTTAGTCTTGTAAATATTCCTTACTGAGCTTTGTTCATGTTGTATTGTTGACCTTTCTTTAATTCCCAAATATTTATACACTACTTCCTAAACATGTTCCTTTACATCACACTCCTGTCTCAGACTAACATTTTCTTGGTGCTGCAGCTTTCTGGCTTACAATTCTGCTTTTGCACAGTTAAAGACCAAGTGATATTCTTTGATCTGAGAAAGTTTTGACCACTTGCAGTTGTGCTTTCAGCTCCTCACCTGATGAGCTATACAGTTTTAAATCATCCACAAAAAGAGGATGGAAGTCGTTTATACTCAAGTTGTTTTCCAGAAGCCAAATTGTAGCCACAACTTAATATGTTAAGTAAAAAGCTTAATGGGTTAGGGGCAAGACAAAAGAGCAGCAGTGACAGAGTCATCCTGGAATACCCCACTTTGAATTTTTATCCTTAGGATGATAATTTACCCTTTATCATGGCTTAGCTACAAAGCGGGTTGCCATTGTTTCATGGTTACTGTAATGTATTTGATCAACACAGGGTCTATCTTGTACATCTTTAAGCACTCCTTTACCCATGAAAGTGGGTTACTGTCAATGCTTTTCTGTAATCTATCCAGACCATACTTAGAATCTTCCCCTTTTTACACATTTCCATTGCAACTTTACTTAACAACAAACTATCCTTTTTTCCATACGATTTTATTTTGTTAACTTTTTGCTAACTACCGTGATTGAGTTTTGTTGCAAATGACTATAACCCTCTGTCAGTGTCAATTCCGGTATGTAGTTTATACATTGTTGGAAGGCAAATCATTGGTCTATAGTTTTGAGGATAACTTTCAGGTTCACTCTTTTGGAAGAGTATCATTTTTCCTGTTGTTAACCAGATTGGTGTCAGTTTGGGATGCGCATATCAGTAGTTATTACTCCAGGCTAAATCCTCATCTAAAGATATTAATACTTTTATCTAGAAGTTGGGTACTGCATCTGGGCTAGGGATTTTCCAGGTAGAAGCTTTACTTAATTTTGTTTCAATTTCTCTGAACATTACATCATCCCATTTCATATCCTGTACATTTGAACTTCTTATGGTTTCTTTTAGTACTTCTATTCATTCAGTATCATTGTCACGATCCACATAGACTTCATAGAAATTTCATCAAAATGCATCTGTCTCTTCTCATTTTGGTGTTATTTCTATTAATTTTGCTTTGTTTCACCAAATGTCTTTAAAACTTTTTTAGGTTATCATTGAATTGCTTATTTTGTACTCTTCCTTTATATTTATCTGCATATCTTCTAAGTTTCTGTGCTTGTGCTGATACAGGTTCATAGATAGGTACTAGGCTATTAGCTCTAGGGCCTATATAAATCTACCAAAAAGGTACCCTGGCTTTCGCCACCCAAGAAAGTTATTTTCCTGTGCCACTGTCGAGCAGAGCCACAGAAGTGATCCCCGGGGTGATTGTCCTATTTCCCATCCAATCATCAAGATTTTTCTTGAAGAGTGCTAATGAGGAGCTTTGTTTGACATAGATAGGTAGTTTGTTCCAGAGTATGGGAAGTCTCTGGGACAGGAATCAATCCCTCCAGCATGTTCTTTTATTGTGGTGACAAGGTTTAGGTCCCTAGAGTGTGTAGCTCGGAGGGATTGGGATTTCTTTATGTGGAACATGTCCAACAGCTCTGGGTTTCACATAGCTTTGTATGTTAGGCAGAGATCACCTCTTAGTAGGCGATATGCGATGGAGTAAAGCTGGAGTTTTTTGAGACGGTCTGCATAGGGCATCTGTTTGAGTCCGGTAATCCTCTTTGTGAGGTATGCCTGCAGCCTTTCCAGTTGTTGTAGATATCTTGTGAGGTACATATCAAAAGGGGTGTTGTACTCTATAATGGGTCTAATGAGTGATGAGTCGATGGGAACAATGACCTCTTTTTTTCTGGATGAGAAACCTTTTATGATGAGGTGTGCCACGTAGAAGGATTTCTTGACTATTGTGGTGATGTGATTATCAAAGGCGAGACTACTGTCCACCTGTGTCCCAAGGTCTCTTATCACACTTTTGGTGTTATGTATACTACTGCCTATGTTGTAGTTCATGGGTACAGAGTTTTTACGAAAGGGGATGACAATGCACTTTTTGGCATTGAGCTTGAGGTCATGGCTTTGACACCAGGCATCTGTCTCAGTGATGGCCTTTTGTAGGATGTTCATATCGTTAGGAGTTTTGATTATGGCTCCTTGTTTGCAGTCATCTGTGAACTTCATTAGCCTATACTTCAGAGAAGTAGATACCAAACAGGAGTGGACCCAGGACTGAACCCTGTGGTACTCCACTTGTCACTGGTCTGAAGTCGGATTGGAGACTGCTACTTTCACAGTGTGGGTTCTATCAGTGAGCCAGTTAGCAACCCATCTTGTGACATAGCGATTTATACCTAGTTTAGTGAGTTTATCTATAATTCCAGAATGGGGGATGGTGTTGAAAGCCTTGGCAAGATCTAGATAGGCTGTGTGAACCACCTTACCCTCGTCTACGGCTTTGGTGACATGATCTGCCTTTTACAAACCCAAACTGGGTGGGGTCCAGAGTTTGGAGATTACCAATGTCTGTTTATAAGTTCCATGATGATACATTATTTGCAATACTGTGCGACAGATCCTAGCCTGTCTTGATACTGTGTTGTTTTATCATGTCTACTTTTCTAAGTATTTTTGTTGATTTGTTCCTTCTTCTATACTCTTTACAGTTACACTTCTTGTCTTAACTGATTTACACTTTTCTCTATTCAATTTCTTCCCTTCCTTTCCCTTATTGCTCTGTTTTTTTTGTGGCAAGACTTTACTGGTTATAAATTTAGCTGCACAGTAACATATCCCATTTACTTCCTGCTGCACATTTCACTTGTCTTTTCGTTGGTTAATTTGCTTCTGGAGTGATACTTAAATAGAGAATTTCTGTGTCTGTCTTTTTTGATAAGTCTCAAGGCCTCCAAAAACTACAAGCACTGTTGGTGACTCCATGCTGGCTATTTTTCCCCACCCACTCTCAAATTCCCTGATCTGCTTTTTAAACTCTGTGATTTTAAGCTGCCCACCCTTGGAGTAAATTGAGCTTCATAACATCCTCCATTTCTACACTGCTGTTTATATCTTGAATTATTTATTTACCTTTCCCTGTGCTTAGTTTGAAAAAAAGTGCATTTTTAATCTTTTATCTGTTCTGATTTACTTGGTCTAAATTCATTAACTAACTAGAAGTTGGATAACATCGTGCATTTTCCACTCTAGCAAGCTCTTTTCTGTGTTTTACAACAACAGGACAGTGGATTTTCCATCTAGTGGCAATGCGTGGTAGCCTGTTCTGTATAGGCTGGGGAAACACTAGAGATTCTTGCATATAGTTTATTTTATTGGCTGGAGGGCTTATTAATCAGCTTCCCTTGTCTTTAGTTTATTTATAAATTCTGTACAATTGAGTGTCTCTTGGCTCATTTCTACAAAATGATGTACTTTTATTGAATAATCACATTTTTATAAGCTGTTTAAAGTACACTGCTGTATCTTGAATTACTGTCTTTCCTTGAGTTTAAGTTAGTTTGTAGCAGCATTTTCTATCTATTAAGTTTGTTTATGGTAGCATTTCACTCCGGACACACTTTTACTGTGCTTTTACATTAGGAAGACTGGGATTATTCATCTACTGGCAGTAGGTGTATACCTGGTCTATCTGAGTTGGGAAGCACATGAAATGGCTCATTGGCTAGAGGGCTCAGTAGTTAGTTTTCTGTATTTCCAGGGTTGGTATAAATTTGGCACATTTGCATGGAGCTGCTTGCTGTGCCAAAGCCCAGTGCAGAAGCCTACATCTGGAAACATTGTTTATTTTCATTATACTGTGAAAGTGAAGTGTTATTTATTTTGTGCACTTTTTTACAGTTAAAAGTTGCATTTTCAAACTGCTGTAACAGCTGCTGTTCTGCACTGAAATACTTTGTATCTAGTGTTTCTTAGCTAGTATTGGGCATCT
The DNA here is from genome assembly GCF_019279795.1 of Protopterus annectens. Lineage (NCBI taxonomy): Eukaryota > Metazoa > Chordata > Ceratodontiformes > Protopteridae > Protopterus > Protopterus annectens. The sequence continues at coordinate 1,863,718,957 of NC_056731.1, read as the reverse complement.
CTTTGAGGTTCCTTAAAATCTGAGCTGCAAACCAGTCATTTTCCATTAAAAGGGTCAACATCTGCACACCTGTGGCAGGAGAAGGCTCAATTTCACCTACCTGTGCAGGGAATTTCTGGTGGAAAGCTCATTGTGTGCTTACCTAATTGGCCTTAAGGCATAATTAGTGTAATTTCTGATTGTATATAAGCCATGCATTTGTGAGAAGCTGCTCTTTACACAGCAGCAGTTACTGGTGCCTTGTATACATACAATCACCAGAAGTTGAAATTTCCCTATAAAGAACACCTCAGAGAACTTTACTTTAGTCTCACATTACTCACAAGGCAACTAGTTTGTGAGGTGATCAGCATTTACTTTAGTTAGGGCTATTTAGGTCTATCTTACCTTATTATAGCACCCAATTCTATTGCTTCTCAGAACTTCTCCAAGGTAAATTACCCCCTCCCCCATTAAGGGATGGCATAGCTAGTTTTCAAGCTCCCTCCGATCCAGAAAACACAGAAACCTATGCAGTGGTGTACACAAAAGACCCGTATGACCACATAAACAACTACATAGAAACGGCAGTACCAGACCAAAATAAAACCAGGTCAAACTGCAAAAACAAGCCACCCTGTTGGGACCCCTGGTATTACTAGGTTGTACAAAAAAAAAAAAAAAACAAAAACAAAATCCTGTTGAGAAATAAGAGAGAATGTGCACAACAGGGCAAAAAGTCCCTCATTAGTCTAAACAATTTAATCAGGGAACTAATCAAGTCTCTGAAAACAGACTTTCCGGTAAAAATAGCCTCTAAACCTAAAGATGACCATAAGGCATTTTTTAGTTATGTCAGCAACCTTAAGGGCAGCGCCAACAATGTGCAGAATTAGTTGTAGATGGCATCACCTATACTCAGCTGGAAGATGTGGCAAATCTGCTAGCTGACAAATTCAGATCAAATTTCACCTCACTCCTCTCAGTTCTCCCCCAAGAAATAACATCCAGCACTCCACCACCAATTATCACTAAAGAAGAGATTGCCACTGCAATCTCTAAAGCTAAAAACATGGCTTTAATGGGGTCTGATGATATTGCAGGTTGCCTCTTAAACGGTTTCAGTCAGGACTTATCAGGCCAATTAGGATCCATATTTAACCGCAACCTCTGGAGTGGCTTTGTCCCGATAGATTGTATGACAGCAACAGTCATCCCTCTGCATAAAGGGTCATCTACTGATCCTGGAAATTACAGACCCGTAAGAATGACAAGTCTTGTATGTAAGACCATGAAAGAATAATCATGGACCTGATAAATGACAGAGGAAACCTCCAATCGTTGGACCTGACCCCTATCTCTATCATCTTTATGGCTTACAGCCTGTCAGTCTTTGTGGACTACTTCCTTCTACAAGGGGTGGGGGGACATCCTCCCCCTGGGTCTGGCCTAACCTCATTATAGGAATGTTTCCATGTCTAGAGGATTCTACACTGTCATTTTTTCCAGCCCTGGCACCTGTAAGCATACCACTTTTTTTATCCTGGTACTTTTTTTTATTTTTAAACTACTTCTGCCCATACTATATAAAACACAGTCTATAGAAAACATATATATACTATATAATAGTGTCATCTTGGTGAGTATTTGCAAAAACAGGGTCCACCTCACCAAGGTACTCACCAGGACTTGAAGATGAATTCCGTTCCAGCAATACTGCTCTCCTTTGCTTGCCGATTTTACCATCTCTCCATTCGGACCCTATGGTATTTTAATTTCTGTCTAGTAGTTAATGCTCATTCAGAGACTGAAATCTCAAAGTAAACAATGTGTGCGCTTATGAATCAGTTAATGCCTTGCTTTGTTGCTGTGTGATCTTGATGTTGGTGTGTATACGTTAGGGGGTGTAGGGAGCATGGGACTCTTGACCACCTGCAAAAAAAAGATTTTGTATGCTTTATAAAACTTTTGACTCACTGGTTTCAATATGTATTTTATTAGAAACAGTAAAGTTGGAATCAAGCATGCTTCAATTGCTCAGAGGTAAACTGTCCTACTCTTCCTAGGATGTGCCACACAGGGAACCCTCAGACTGAACAGGTTCGGTGGATAATCTGCTACCATCTGTAAAAGAAGCAAAGCTTCAGGTATAACAACCCTTCTTCAGTGCAAGATAAAAAGCAAACTCATTGAGTTACTTAAATGCCAATCAAATAGCAATCATTCAATTCAATATAGGATGTTATGTTTGCGGTAGAACAGTTATTATTTTTGTTCTGCCTTTAATAATATTATAATGTTTAATTGGAAGCTTGTTTTTATTGGCTGTGTTTTACTGAATGACTGCTATTTGATTGGCATTTAAGTAACTCAATGAGTTTGCTTTTTATCTTGCACTGAAGAAGGGTTGTTGTACCAGAAAGCTTTGCTCTACCAATAAATGTTTTAGTTGTATCAGTTTGTTTTTTGCTGCTTCTTTGGACTTTACAAGCTGCTACTTAACCACCGTTTTTTGTTTTATACTGACCATCTGTAAAAAAAGACAGCCTCATTTCACTTCTATTCAAGCTTCATAACTGGTGTATTAATGCTATAGTGTTTTCGTTAAATGTTAGCAAATGCCCCCCCCCCCTTTTTTTTAAGTACCCTTATTGAATTATCACTTGCGCCCATAGGCAAATTTACATTTATACAAAAGTAATCAAACTGTATTAACAAATTAACATTAACAAACATTATACTTCACATATATTGCTATACATCATATAACCTAAGCAACATTACATAAATTATTCACTTTATGACCCCCCCTTTTTTAAATAACAAACATCTTTATTACACCATCGTTTAAGACATAAGCAATCATACATTTATATAAGTAAATGCAAAACACACCGGCAGAATCCTAGTTGCAAGCATTTTACATTACAACTATACGGACACACTCCCAGTTGCAAACATTACACATCACTTATAATTTACCCAATCATTTTCAGTCAAACATTACATAGCTCATGTAAGTCCTGCCTTCTCTTAAACCTCATTCCTCCCCTGTATTTATTGTTCCCACAATTCCCATTTTTTCCTAGGTAGTTTGCTCCTACCCTTTACTAAAGATCCCAATTCCATTGTTTTATCTCTGTTACTACTTCTAATATTGTTAGTTTAGATTTTGATTTCCATTTTCTAATAATTGCATTTTTGGCAGCGACCATAATTAGACACAATAAGGCCTTACCCATGTCTAGGCAATTCTGATTCTGTATCACAGCTCAAAAAAAAAATTTCCCTTGTCACACCAATCCGCCCACCCAGCATATCTGACAGTGCATCCCCCAGGGAATCCTTAAAGTCCAGCAACCCGCCACACTCCCAGAAAATAAGTTCCCAAGTATCTCTTTCTTCCCTGTCACACCTCCAACATTTGCTGTCTACCTGAGGAAAAATTCTCTGCAGTCTACTTAGGGTATAAAAATATCTATGCAAACAGTTCCAAGCAAAAATCTTAAATCTTTTTGATTTTATTGTATATTTGGGAGACATACAGATATCCTCCCATTGTTTCTCTGTGAATTGCTTATCCAGTCTTTGTTCCCAATCCTTTCTAACCTCCTCTGATCGATTCTCATTACTCAATATTTTATATGCTCTACTAATTATTCCTTTTTTAATGGCAGTTTCTGGTTTAGAGTCTGCTAAAAACTCTACCAGTGCTGGTCTTTCATTTATGACCCCCTATTTCTTTCTCTTTGCCTATACTCTGATATCAATCCTTGATAGGGAAGGCAATCTTTAAACTGCAGTCCAAATAAATTATTCTTGACCTCTTCCCATTCTACTACCTTTCATGTCTACTTCTTTGCTCCCAATACTTCGGTTCCTTTGCCAGTTTTCTCAAATAAATTCCAGCTCCCTCTTGCCTATTGCCTTGTCTCCCTGTTAGCAGAATCTTCTTTCTCCATTCCTGTGTTGGCTTAGTACTTAGGATGCTTTTTTACTTTATAGATGTAATATTCTGTATGATTACTGTTATTCTCCTTAAAGGCCTGCATCCAAAATCCCAGTCTCCCCTTGTTTCTGGAACTTCCTCCATTTCCTTTCCACTTTGAATTACAGTTTTCTGCTTGTGCTATGTTATAGGACAATGTTAGCAAGCCCTTGCTGCAACACCATTTAATAATCCAGTCATATAAACTTACAGTATACCATCATTCAAAATCACGGCAGAACACTGACTAGCCAGATGCCTTATGCAAAGAATTCTAATACACAAGGGCTGCCAAATGGGACTGTCAGAGTGTGTGTGACTGCGTGTGCGTCATAAGAAATGTACAAAATTATAAGAAAAAGAAGCAGTTTTAGGTGTAGCAATCATTTATTCAGTTATTTGAAAAAGCTGCCTCAGAGTTCTTTTTGAATAGTTATTATAATAAAGAAATCTACTATGCTCTTACCCAGAGCACCTTGGTAATCCTACGACTGCATAAAAAGAAGTTATGTACTCACCATAATATCCCATGTGAGTTGTTCATCTCACTTTCATTCTTACTGATGGGTACGGAGCCGATCCTTGGCTCCGACTCAGCCAGATGCAAAAGCTCAAGGTCTTCAACCAGTTCATGACCTACTCCCTATCCCATGATGCACTGGTGCTTCCCTCAGATCTTGTTTGCTGTCAACTAAGGCAATAAGTCAATTTCCAAAATAACAGCAGCCTAGAATATACTAGATAATGATTAAATACAGACAAGACCTGCCTTCAATTCTCAGTCCCCAAGAAGCCAGGATGGGGGTTGGAGGGTGGTACATAAGAATGAAGGCGAGATGAACAACTCATATGGAACATTATGGTGAGTACATAACTTCTTTATGTGAAGTTGTTCTATCTCGCCTTCATTCTTACTGATGGGTTAACGTCCCAAGCACAATTTTTCTCGGGTGGCTCACAGGAGTATATTCTTCGGGACAGTGGAACCAAAGGAGGCCCTGTCCCTGGAGCCCTATCTACTTTGTAATGAGTGATAAAAGTATGAGGCCTCGACCAGGTGGCTGCTGCACAAATGGTGTCTATTGGTAGTTTGGCAGTAAAGGCTAAAGAAGTGGAGATAGGTCTAGTTGAGTAGGTCTTTACTTTGTCTTGTGAGGGTGTATTCGCTGAGCTATAAGTAAAGGAAATACAGCCTGATAACCATTTTGACAATGTGATTTTTACAATGGGAGTACCTTTCCTGGAGTCTGAGAAGGAAACAAAGAGCTGTTCTGTTTTTCTAAAATCCTTGGTCCTGCCTAGATAGAATCGAAGCAGTCTGTGAACATCAAGCTTGTGCAGCATATATTCTGTTTTACTGCCATACTTAGGGAAGACAGCAGGCAACTCTACAGATTGAATGAGATTTTACCAGAACAATAAAGTAAACAGTAAAAAGGAGGGGTTTTACGAAGAGACACACTATCATTATGAAATATCATGTATGGGGGTTTAATGGACAAGGCCTGTAGCTCTGAAACCCTCCGAGTAGAAGTAATGGCTACTAGAAAAATAGTTTTCCATGCAAAGTACTTCAGTTCACATGAACAGGCTGGTTCAAATTGTTTATCTTATTTTACATTTGTTAACTGGGAAAGTCTGACTGGATACATGCCCATTCTTCAGCGGAGGCCCGGGGAGAAAAGCTCCAAATATACATAAAGAAGTGTAATTACAGTGACGTTCTTATTTTGTATTATAACACAGATATATATATTTAATGCTAGTTACACACAATTACATGCTATTCTAAAGTACAGATAGGGAACAGAAGTTAATAGTTAAGGAGGAAATAGATGGATAATGCATCTGGGAAGAGATTATATCTAGAAAGGGGAAACATAGCTTTAAGGTGGCTAACATATAGGCTAAGAGTCTTATTACAAATCATACTAGCAGGAGAGATTTATTCAGAGCAACTTAAGGATCATATGTAATTAGGTTCTCATATATTGTTTCTGTTTGAGTGGGGTTAGTCAAGGTTTGTTCATGGACAAAGCCAGTGAGTTTTGAGGTGTTTCTTTAGGGATATTTTCAATTGGGGTAGGGAGGACAGAGTAAGTTCAGTAGGAAGTTCCAGTTTTTGCCAGCAGAGTTGGAGAACAGTGAGTCTCCAGCTGTGTTGTGAGCTCTAGTAGTTTGCACTAGCAATCTGTTGGAAGAGCGGAGGGCTTTTAGGTTATTGTAGGGAGTGATAATATTTTTCAGTATGGGTGTACTGTCTGGTTGGAAGAGACTTTTGTGAATGACTATAAGTTGGTTATATTGAAGTTGATAGGGTAGTTCTAGCCAGTCCAGGGATTTAAGGTTTAGGCATTGATGGGTTCAATAAGCTGAACCTGAAGCAAATCTGACTATATTATTGTAGCAGCTAGTAAGTTTATTGATGATTTATTTGCTTAGGTTTACGAATATGGGTGAGGCGTAAAGAAGGGTTGATAGCAGGTGTGCCCAAGCAATAGAAGCTCTGGCAGCTGGGGTTAGGAATTGTTTAATCCTGTATAAAGAGCCTAGTTTTTTTATTAACTGTTTTGATAGTTTTGTCTATATGAGCATCAAACTTTAGGTTGTTGTCGATGGTTACCCCTAGTAATTTAGTATAAGGTTCTGGGGAAATTATCGTGCCATTGTTAGATATTATGGAGAAAGGTGGTGAGGAGAGTTTGCGAGTAGGGGAGAAGAGTAATAGTTTGGTTTCATTTGGGTTTAATAGTAGTCGGTAACTAGTGAGCCAGTTTTCGACTTTGTTGAAAGTGGTTTGGGTTAAGGATTGTAAGTGTGTGGGTGAGGTGGAAGAGCAAATTAGTATGGAGTCATCTGCATACTGAAAGCAAGTTGCATTTGGGATGATTTTCTGCAGGTCACTGATGAATATGGAGAATAGGAGGGGACCTAATATAGATCCTTGGGGGACTCCAAGGGTGACTGGTAGGAGGGGGGATAGGTGATCTTTCCACAGCACTGCTTGTTGTCTGTCACTTAGGTATGAATGAAGCCAGCTAATTGATAGGTTTCTATAAAGAGTGATTTTAGTGTATGTAGGAGTAGTTGGTGGTTAACCATGTCAAATGCCTTGGACAGGTCTAAAAAGAGAGCAGAGGAGAGCTTGTTGTCATTACAGTTATGATGTATTGTGTGAGAGAAGGACTGAGGTAGTGCTATGGGAAGGTCTAAATCTGTGCTGGGAGGGGGCTAGGAGATTGTTGTGATTCAGGTAGGCTAGAAATTGCTTATGGATGCATTTTTACATTATTTTAGCAAAGGGCGATAGTATGGCAATAGGCCTATAATTAGAAAGTTCAGTGGAATGTCCCTCTTTATGAAGAGGAATAATATGAGAGATCTTCCGGATGGAGGGATGTAAGATTCGTGAATGGTTCGACTGATTAAAACTGAAAGTGGCTATGCGATTTCACTGGCTGCTTTTTGGAGAAAGTCAGCAGAAAGTTGGTCTGCAGAAAGGGTGGTGGGTTTCAGTTTTTTAAGTAGTGATTTAATAAATGATGTAGGTACTGGATCAAACTTGAAGGGGATTTTATTCTGTTGTGGGGGGATGGTAGAAGTTGAGGTATTGGGAGATAGTTGGCTGGCTAGGGACTGAACGGTTTCTGTAAAGAAAGTGTTAAAGGTATTAGTAACAATATTTGGAGGTTGTTGTGGGGTAGCTAAGGGGGTAGGGGTTGATGATTTACCTGGGTGGAGGAGTCTATTTAAGCCTGTCCAGAATTTATGTGGTTGATTTTGACGCTTCTATTGCAGGTTATGGTAGTAGCTTTTTTTGTCTTAACTGTTTATTTTTGATGTTATCTCTTTGGGATTTAGTGGTTCTCCAGGAGTTCCAAGCTTTGTTTCTGTTAATGTTTAGTCTTGTATCATTGGTTAACTATGGTGCTACTTTGTTCTTGGTTCTGATAGTACATTTTGGGAGCATGGTTATCTAAGACAGTAAGAAATTTAGTGTTGAAGTATATGACTACTACTTCTACAGGAAGTAGTTTTAGGTTGGACCAGTCACATGATTTAAGTTCATTCTGGAAAGTAGCTTGATTAACGTTCTTAGTACTCCTAATGGTTTTAAAGGTAGTTTGTTGAGGGATGTCATTTTTTTCTGATTATATAGGTCAGGAAGTGGTCACTGATGTCCTCAGGTAGAGTACCTGTGTAATATGTGTGTGGTTGGTTGTTTATAAGTATCCAGACTAGGATACTTTCCTTATTGTTGGGCTTATTGATTCTTGTAGGGAAGGATATGATCTGGGAGAAGCCATGTAAATTTATATGGGTTGAGGTGATTTCTGATGAGCATTTATTCCAGTCAATATTAAAGTCCCCGAGAATAATAGTCTCTTGGGGGTGGTTAGTGGATAACCACTGGGGGATACCTTCCATGGTGCTAGTGTTGCCACCTGGGGGAATATAAATACAGGCTATGTTTATGGACTTACATTTGTAGAGTTGGACTTTTGTGATAAATATTTCAGCATTGCTAGTGGCGTATTAATTGTGGTCACTTCATGTGGATTTATACAGGATGGTTACTCCACCTCCTTTCCTTTCAGAGGTATTAGTTTTGAGCCAGGTTTCAGAAAGGCATAGCATATCAGGGGAGTGGAGATCTAGGAGGGCATGTAAATAGTGAATTTTGTTATTTACACTTCTGATGTTTAGGTGACACACCAGGAATGAGTTAGGAGCATTATTTGAGTTTCGTAGACTAGTATGGGTATTGTTTGTGGAGTTGCTAGCAATATGTGGGGTTGGGCCTGGGTTAGGGTGGATGTCACTGTCCTCTAGGAGGTTAGTTAGTGATCTATTTTCAAGTTTCTGTAGTTTTAGTAAAGTTTGTGATAGTATTTAGTTCTAGGTTTGACATAAGTGGCTCGAATGGGATGGATAGGTTTTACTTTAGAAGAGATTGAGGGGAGTTGGGGTAATATTAGTTTTGAGTTATGTGGTAGGTTGATAGTGGTGGCTTGGATCTAGGGTAGTGGGAGCCAGAGAGGTACTGGTATTCATAGGCTGTGATAAGATAGAGAAGTATGAGTTGGGGTATTAGGCAGTAAAACGGTTTTGTTTTGGGGGGTGTGAGGAGCTTGTGGAGGCATTTTGGTTTTAATTTAAGTAGTGCTTATTAGAGAGTAGGGTAGCAAGTCACCGATTAGTGTAGTTTGAGAGACTAGTGAGGGTTGTAGTAGTGGTTGGGCTGTAAGACTGATGGGAAGGAACAGGTTGTTGCTAATGATTGGGAGTGGTTCTAGATGAGGGGGTGTGGCAAGTGGATTATAAATGTAGGAGTACTGGGGGCGGGTGGCAATTGGGGGCAGGGTAGGGGAGCAGAGTGAGCCTGCAGGGCGAACAGAGTGGGAAGAGCCAAAGGGATGTATCAGGATGGGATCAATCAGTATTAGCAGCTAACAAGCTTGTGAGTAGAGTATGCACAAAGGGAGTAGGGTACTTATAGTACAGGAAGCAGATATATTCGTAATGGAGTAGAGATAATGAAATCTACACTAGTGAATTAAAAAGGTGCTACTCCAAGGGTAAGTGTTAAAAGTAGGTACAGGCTGCCATTTAGTGGCAAAACTGTGTTAATACATCTCTGGGCCACGGTAAATCCTGGGGCCGGGAATGGACTGAAAGAGGGGCAGTAAAAGCTAGGAAAAGGCTGTAGAAGGGCAAGTGTGTGGATACAGAGTGGGGGAGGGTTAGCTGCTGCAACTCCTGGTAGATGGCGTTTTCTAACCACCTAGCAGGGGTATGGGAGTAGCTGTTATGCTACCAGTTTTAACAGTTTTTATATATTTTTACACATACTTTCAAATAGTTTGCAGAGATAGTACATTCAGGGAGTGGGTAGATCAGGTCCTTTACTTGTAAATATGCCGGTTTTCTTTCCGCAACCAGCAGGGTGGATTCAGAATTCAGTGTTGGGCATAGGCTAGGGAAGCTACTTGGTGGTAAGGACGCTAAAGCAAGGGTGTGCAGCCATCGAGGGTGAGAGCAGGGATTACGATGATTCGTGAAAGGACACAATTATGATTCCATGTGGTAATAGGAGCTCTAATAGGATGACGTAAATGAACAGTGCCTTTGAGAAACACCTTGAATAGTCTCTGAGACATGATATTAGATCTTACATCACCAAGGTGAAAGTTCGAGATTGTAGCCAATTGAACTCGTATAGTACCGGCAGCTGCCCCCTCATTGAAGAGCTTAGTCAAAAATTCCAATATAGAAGATATTGGAGCCTGGTAAGGATCAATATGGTTTTGTACTGCCCATATTGAGAATCTTTTCCATTTGCCGAAATATAATTTTTTAGTAGATGATTTATATGAGAAGATGTTAGAATATGCTGAGCTGCAGCTGAAAGATTCTGAAGCCTGGCTATGTTTGGAATTGGAGCAGCCAAGCTGTCAATTTGAGGGACTGAAGAGATGGATGAAGAGCCTCCGATGAGTGAATCAGAAGGTCTGGAACTGGGTCCAAGATCCAAGGTTCCTCCAATAGATGAGGCCAAAGAAAGGGAAACCAAATCTGATGAGGCCAGTAAGGGGCTATAAGAATTATGGTCCTTCCCAGAGTACTGGCTTTATGTAAAAGTTTGGGTATCAGAGGGAATGGAAGAAAAGGATAAAGGAGACCTGGGGGCCAATCATGTACAAGTGCATCCCTTGGGGCATCCTCCGGTATGGGAATTAGGGTAAAGTAGCTGCTGCATTTCATGTTTGTGGATATGGCAAAGAGATTGCAGCAAGGCTAGCCCCATTTGAGGAATATCCCTTCCACTACTCCTTTCTTCAGGGACCACTTGTGAGGCAACAGAATTGCCCTGCTTAGCTCATCTATCACGATGGACTTCCCTGAGATGTGCGCTGCTATCAGAAAGTGCTGGGTGGAGTTTGCCCACTGCCATACTCTCAAGGTCTCTTGACATAAGGGATAAGATCTGGTTCCTCCTTGTTTATGTACTAGACTACTGACATTGTCTGTCTGGATTGCAATAGTCCACAGAGGAAGAGAATCTCGAATGGACTGCAATGCTAGAAGTACTGCTCTCATCTCCAGGACACTGATATGTAGGTGAGCCTCGTGTTCTTTCCATGTGCCTTGAGCTGCCTTCCCTGATAATGCCCTCCCCCCTATCAGGGAGGCGTCCGTGGTCACTATGTCAATAGGAATGGGTAGAACAAAAGGATGGCCTATTGTTACATGATGAGATGTCAGCCACCATCGAAGGTCCTTCTTGCATGAGTTTGTGATTATAATCTGATCTGACATTGGAAGTTCTTGAAAGGACCTTTGCATGAAAAAGAGCCATTGCAGTATCCGCATATGCATCCAACCCAGTGGAATTGCAATGATTGCTGCCGCCATTGTACCCAACAGTTTGAGAACTGTGGAAGCTGTTGCTTTTTCTTTTGAGAGAATGGTTAGAACCTGTTGTCGATGAACACCACCCCTTTCTGATGGAAGTTTTAAGGTCATGGAAGTGGTGTCCAGATCTGTTACTATAAAGAAAGTATGTTGCGATGGCAATAAGGCAGACTTTTCAAAATTTATGGTAATCCCCAACTGACAGCATAGATTCATAGTCGTGTCCCCTGCTTGGATGAGTTGATGCCTGGTGGTGGCAGTCAGGAGCCAGTTGTCTAGGTATGGAAACACCTGGAATCAAACATCTCAGGTGAGCAATGACTACTGCCATACATTTGGTGAACATTCTGGGGGCTGTAATGAGACCAAAGGGCAGAGCTCGAAACTGGAAATGACTCGCTCCCAACCAAAAGCCCAGATGATCCCTGGATAGTCTGTCCATTTTTATGTGGTAGTACACATCCTGGAGATCTACAGAGTACATCCAATTGTCTTTCCCTAGAAAGAGGAGTATCGACTGCAGCATGACCATCCAGAACTTTGTCCTTTTCACCAACTTGTTTAGTCTTGTTTAGTCTGCTGAGATCCAAAATGGGCCTCCAGTCCCCTGTTTTCTTTGGTACTAAAACAAACATTGAGTAAGCTCCAAATCCTATCTGGTCTACTCGGACTGGTTGGATGACTCCTTTTTCTAGCTCTTTCAGGAGATCTCTTTGCAATCTAGTAAAATGCGTAAGATAATTCAGTGACCAAAGGGCAAAAGTCTCTGAAGTAAACATGCACTTTCCATATCTGTCCATGATCCTAGAATCTTTATTCGGTGGATGGACTGATGTTGACATTTCGGATAACTCCTTTAGTGTGAAATGCCTTGTCCTGGGTTGAGGTGATAAACCTATTAAGTCTCCTAGGGGCAGGTTCCACTGTCTCTGGAGGCTCCCACACCTTTCGACAAACCAGGTCCATAAGTTCATCAAAAGGCAGAGATACCAAAGTGGCAGAGGGCTGAGACCCAAAAGCTGTCAGGTAGACTGACTCATCATCAGTAGGGTTGATGGGCTGCCAGCCACCCCAAGATATCTGTGAAAGAGATCTTCAGAGGGTGACCGTGGGGACCCTTCTAATGGGGGTTTCTGTGAGGTCTCAGAAGAGCACGGGTCACCCAATGGGGCATCCTGAGGCTCTAGGTCTCTACGCTTTTGTGGAATCTGAGATACTGAGGTAGACACCGGTGCTGTGTGGGGAGGAGCTGCTGGTCCTGATGATGTGGATGTCCGTGGGGACAATACTCTCCTTATGGTATTGAAGGCCCCCTGGTCCCAGCACGAAGAAACCCCTGGATCCGAAGAAACAGGGGATTCCCTCTGCACCAAGATGGTGGGCTTTGAACCAGAGGAAGGAGCCAAACTCACCCATGCCGAGGCCCTGAGAGGCAAAGTCGGAACTGAAAGTTTGGTCCTCCCTGGACATGACCGGTGAGTGTCGGCCCCTAGACTCCTCATCACCAAAGAAATATGAGCAGTCGAAGCTGAAAGACCTGAAACAGGTCACGGCCCCAGTGGTTCCACAATCAGCTCCGAGCACACTGGCTCTGAAGTCTTGAGTCAGATCCGAGGAGGAAAAGAAGTAGGGGGGGGGGTTTGGTCTGTTCCAAAGTCTGAGGGGTCGGCCCCGACAATAGCTTGGCAAATGCTGGTGTCTGCAGAAGCCTCTGCACCATATGATCCATATCCATGTCTGAAAGGCTTCTTGAGGACTGAGAAGATGGAATGGAAGAAGCCACAGATTGTAAAATCGGTGATTTTAATATAAGAGATACTGGCTCCAGTACCAGGGACTGGCTCCTAATAGTAATAACAGTCTGTTCCAAAGTCAGTGGAACCGAGGATGAAAGTCAATTTTGGATTGACTGGACGATGAAGACCTTTTCAGCTCCAATGATTCAGGGGATAACTTGCAAGATTTTGAAGACTTGTCACGAGCTGTCTTATCCTTGTCTAGAGCTTCCTGAAAAGTAGGTTTAAGTAAACCCCTTGCACTTAGTTTACTTTTTCTTTTATGTAACACTCGAGAGCTAAACAAGTGACATATGGAGCAATCTTCTTGAAGATGCATTTCACCTAAGCAATGCATACAATCTGTGTGTCCATCTGCCCACATTTAGGGCATTTTTTAAAACCAGATTTAGACCTTTTTGACACGCTGCTTTCTTGTGGATACATTTTTCAAGAAAAATGTTCACACCAAAAACGCACACACAAGAATTTTCACTCAAACAAGAAAAATCCCTATAAATAAAATGGCTTGTAAGTAAGGAAAGAATTAGCCTTCTAATTCAAACAGGCTATTTTAACACACACGCTAAATCTAAATATCTCTAAATATCTACGTATCTAAATATCTAAACATACTGAAGGGAAAGGGAGATAATTGAAGGCCTACAATCTGGCCACGAAGGAAAAGGAGAAATAGAAAATGCACAGTGACACAAAGCTTAATAAAGAACTACTAGAAACTTTTATAAATCTCTATCAAGTTCTAATAAAAAAGTAGAAAATAACAAATTTCACTGGCTAGAGGTGGTGAAACGCCTGATCTGTTGCAGTGGAAAACGAGATCTGGGGGAAGCATCAGTGCACCACAAGCTGGTTGAAGACACTGAGCTTTTGTATCTGGCAGAGTCGGAGCCAAGCATCGGGCTCCGAACCCATCAGTAAGAACGAAGGCGAGATGGAACAACTTCACATCTTGTGTTCTACATGGTCTTTACAGTAGTTGTTTAAAGTAAGCAGGTGGAAAGGGTGAGAAAACTGCAAAAATATCAAAGAAAAAAAGTTTTATATTGCTGCTCTGTGCAAAATGTACATAAATGATCTATGGATAAAAACTGACATAGCTTAGAAAGATGAAAAGTCTAGTGTAATTAAATGGTACAAAAAAAATCGCCTTTTCTTGCATAAAGAATAAAGGGATTAATAAACAGCATTGTGCAAAAGTACTGTTCTCTCAAGTTTGAGATTTCACTATAGATACTCCTGACACATATGACACTATTCACAAGAGCAAATCAGAACCTCTCTAAGGAACAAAACACACCCTGAGGATGCACTTACTTTATTTCATTCTTTTAACCACATTAGTATGACAAAGCCAAAGATCCTTGTAATGGGCACCCAACATATGCTACTTATCTGCTATTTTCTGCATTACCCTGTTTCATTCAAACTGTATTAACAGGGAGCTTTGGCTCAGTGAAACATTCACATCTAGATTTTTAAACAAATACAGACAGTAAACAAGGCACTAACTGATTCATAAGCGCACATGTTGTTTACTTTGAGGTTTCAGTGTCTGGATGGCCATCAACTACTAGACAGAAATTACAATACCATAATTTAGTGCTTAAGAAATATTCTTAATACTTAAACCAGATCCATTACATAAGCACATGGGTGTCTATCAGCTACAGAAGGAAAAGTTAAACTGCAAAAGGCTGTACTGAAACGGCCGGGAAAACAAAGGTAGTCCTATACTAAATTTTTTTGTTGCGGGGGTTAAAGTATATATTATTTTCAGTAAATACTTTTTTTAATAAATGGTTACCTGTCAACAAATGTGCAGTGTGCCATAGAGATGAATTAAATGACAGAAATGAATTTGCTCCAGCAATTGCCTGCTAGTCTACAGTTTAGTGATACAAAGCGTCAGCTTTCAGCAAAGCTAAAAATATATATTTTTTATCTTCTTGAATATTAAGTCATGAATAAATATTAGCGTACATTGTTTCTAATCTTTTTGATTTTATGAAAATGCCAAGTAATCTGCATGCAGAGCAGTGGTGGTATTTTATTTAATCCTGGAGGCGCCACGACTGATGCGGTTTTATTATTCAAACAAAAGAATTTATGCATTCACACAAGTTCCGACTAGCATTCGACTGTCAAGAAACCACAGCAAAAGCCACCAGTCCTGACTGATTACAGAATGGGGGAAAAGAAAGAAACAAAAAAAAATGTATTGGACTGAACTCCATAGTCTACAACCCCATTGTGTTAATTGTTTATCTACACTTTCCTTTCAGTTGCATACATCAAAATAATTAGGTTATTTCAGTGTCATTTTGTTATTAGATACTTTCCTTAGTGCACCTCCTCAAAAACAAAAAAAATGACAACATGTTAAATACAGGCACCTTCCAAAATGCAGTCTTTTCTCCAATTACTGGTCTCAGTAGGAAAATAAATGCATGTCTATAGTATGGTAGGTGTGAGATTATTACTTTATTTTTATTTTCCTACACCCATTATATCTCACAGTTCCTCGGCAGCATACATTGTTTTTTTTAAGTAATTGTACTCAATCTACCTTTTGCCAAAGGTGGTAACCCTAGGCCTCCCCTGAATGGACTTCTTCATGGAAGCTGAATATGTATTTCAGAAATTTGTTGTTTCCTTTAGGTTGTCACAAACCAAACACAACTGTTGTGGCGTCACCAGGACCTACCTACATTTATTACAGAGGATCTGCTACATTAGGCACTACCATTCAGGAAGAGAAAATATATCACAGCCATGCTTATACAGTTCTTTTTCAAACACTTGAAACTGCGTCAGTTATCTGTGGTGTAAGAAAGTTCTAGTTACAGTCTGAAGTGGTGATATGGTAACGAGCAAAGAGCCATACAAACCACACACAAAACACCTCATGTGAACAGATCCCAAGCAGAGCAGAAATTCCAATAAACAAGCTTGTATTCTATAAATGATGTCTCCTTCCTATGCAGAGTGGGATGTAAGCAAAGCTTTTTCTTGTGTTTCTATACAAACAATGCAGTGTCATGCAGACAGGGATACAAGTAACTGGACCTTTCTGCCAGCTTTTTATTTTTGTCAACAAACACACAGGTACAGAGGTGTGTGCATATATATATATATATATATATATATATATATATATATATATATATATATATATATATATATATATACACACACACACACACACACATATACAAATGACTGCTTGTGTATGTGTACAGTGCCCCAGTCTGGTAAAGTGAACTGACAGAGTCAAACCCTGGGACAGGAAGCATTACATTTAATCTTCCCCAACAATTGCCAGGCAAGTCTGCGTATCTGCCTCCAATTCTGCAAAACATCTGTACTTTTGCCTGATATTTACACCCTATCCAGGAGCAGCCCTAGGTCAACTGGTGCCCTAGGCAAAACAGCTCCACGGCGCCCCCCAACACATTACCTGGTGCCCCCATCCTGGTCTATCTACCTACACCAAATAAATACTGAAAAAGTGCCCCTGCTACACCAGCGCCATAGGCGGCCGCCTAGTTGGCCTATGCCTAAGGCCGGCCATGACCCTATCATTAAACAAGACACTTAATCAGGGAGTGCTTTGGGTAATTGGAAATTTGCGCTAGGCTCCTCAATGGTTCTCCAGACTGCAAGCCGGTCATGATGCAAAGGAAATAAATTATAGTAAACAGGAGCATTGACACGACTGCCATGTTCTTTTGATGTGATCCTTGGGTTCCCTGTTCTTCTGAATGCTGACAGTGTGCTTATTATTTCTTATTTGGAGACACACAGGCGTGAAATGGACTGTGTTTTGCTTACAACAGTTTGTCTAGAACATGTGCAGATAAGGCTATGAATTGTTAAAGAACGAATTCCTGTAGTACAGTGTTTAAGTCTTTCATCTTTCATTTGTCTTATGCCTAAGTTACTTCACAAAACAGTACTCCTGGGCTGCTCCTACAAAGGGACACTTGTGTCCAGTGAGCTGTCCCAGACTGTTAGCAAATATGTTACACATTTGTTTTTTGAATTCCTCTCCTTGAAATAGATGCTAATTAGTATTTCACTACATGCTATTTGAGTATGAATTCTAGCACATTCTTGTAGTTTAATGGGTTGCCAGATGCATTTTGACTAAATCAGTTTTAAGGGAAGAGTTTACGGTTTCTCAAGCCAAGTCTGTTTTCTATGTCAGTGTTTTGTTTCATTTAGAAAATAGCTGTCAGTGTTTTTTCTGCAAAATCTGGAATAACACTTTCAAATGAAATGCATATCTCTATGAAAATTGTAAAAGTAAACAAGAAAATAGTATGAACACTGGCAGGATTAAACAGTGTTTATTGTAATTGGGAAGAGACAGATGAGTAATGGCATATTGGTATGACCAGAAGGAGCCTGATTCATTATCCTGTATAGGGACCTATTTGTCCACAATCCAGATCTTTTCACTCTGGAGGTGTATATTGCAACAATACAGCATTATTAGCCATTCAAGGAGGTCAGATCTGTACTGAATGAAGTCAGAGGTGATGGCTATTCTTGATGACAGAGAAGATACAAGGAGGTCAAAAATGACATATAGGTGTACTGCAAGCATGTAGGCCCCCTCCCCCCAAAAAGTGGGTTGTATGCAGTAATATTTCTGATTTTTGTATGACATGCTTGTTTTAGAACAAAAGATGGTGTGGCATTTATATTTTAATTATTTTGCATTATTCATTGCACTAAGAATTAATTGGGTCATTAACAGGCCTTAATCATGCAATACAGTCTAAACATGCTCCATTTTAGTAATATATTTTTGCAGTAACTTTTTCCACCCTCCAGCAACTGCAGCTGGGTTGACTTTTGTCAGATTATAGAGTTTACATTATTTGGAGTGATGATCAGAATTGTCTGGTCTTCAGCATCAGTTATGCAATCATGTGTTCTTAGGGGTTTACTAGGCTAATAACTCCAGGGGACCTTTTTAAGCCTGGCCATGCTTAGAAATGTATCTGACAAGTTGTGGTACCCTAGTGTTATTTTGGGCATGGGTGGTCAAGCATTTATAAACTGCCTCTGTCAACTAGTGACAAAAGTCCCAGACCAGGGGGTACATTTCTGATTCCCCATCCACTGGGCCAAGTTACGCATGAATTGGGTCAGCAAAGAAAGAACTCTGCTACACATGGCTGGGAAGCCTGCTCCAGAGAAGGGACAGTGTCTGAGACACATACCTCTCCTTCCAGCATGTCCTATTTATGTTGCAGAGAAGGGTTAGGGCCCTAGATTGGCTAATTCTGATGTTAATTGTTTTGTGGCTGTGCAACAGGTTCAGCAGAGTGGGATCAAAGAATCTTTGTATGTCAGGCATAGACAGTATCTCAACAATCTGTAGAACACCAAGTACAAGAGACAGGACTTTGAGGTGATCTGCACAGAACATGTTTAGGTCACGTGAGAAACATCTGTGGATGGTCCAGTTGCTGCATATGTCTGGTCAGGAAAATATCAAAGGGGGCACTGTACTCAATGACTGGTCTGATAAGGACAGAGTACAACAGAACAATGACATTCTTAGATCTTGATACCATACCCTTGCCTATAAGTTATGCAATATAGAATGACTTTCTTTCTAAAACAGATACATAATGATGGAAGGTCAGGTTACTGCCTGTGTGTGTTCCTAAATCTCTGACAAGTGGGTCTGCTCTTAGAAATGCATTATCAGTGTGGTAGCTTCCCATGGTAGCCTCCTTCCCAAAGGATACTGTTATGCATTTCTTGGCACTGAGTTTTAGACTGTGGCTTTGGCACCATTTAGTCTGTGTCAGGCCCTCTTGGAGGATATTTGTGTCCCGGGGGGGTGGGGGGGGGTGGTGGTTATGACTGATCCTAGTTTGCAGTCATCTGAAAACTTGGTCAGCCAGAGGGCCTTGACTTGACTTCAGAGAAGTGGATGCCAAAAAGGAGCAACCCCAGCACAGTGTCTTGAAGGACTCCACTAGTGACTGGTCTCTTTGTGGAGAAAGACTCTCCTAACCTAAATGTATGGGTCCTATCTTTGAACCAGCAGGCTATCCAGTGGGTGACAGTGCACCTAATTTTGCGAATGTTAAGAATGCCTGAGTGGGGTACTGTGTCAAATGCTTTGGCCAAATCAAGGTAAGACAGAAAGCACCATTTTGCCCTCATCCATTGCTTCAGCAACCTTTGGGGAAAAAAGCCCACCAGGTTGAGCTGGTATGGCCTACTCTTGACAAAACCAAACTGGGTAGGATCCAGTATCTGAAGGTTTCATATGTCATTGTTCATCATTTCCATGACTTTGCATGTGATACTAGTCAGACTTATGGCTCTGTAGTTACCTGGGTCCATAGATGGCCATCTCTTATGCAGATGGATGAGAGTTGCTGTCCTCTATTCAGCTGGCATAAGGCCTACCTGAAATCTGTGGTTAAACAGTGATTCTGATAGGTCACTTTCATGCTGTTAAGCAGCCATCCTGAGATATTATCAGGATACAGCAATGCAGTGTTCCTAGCCTTGGAGAGTGCACTGAATAGATCTGTTCCTTAGGGATAGATGGGAGAGTTATGGTTGAGGGGTTTTCCTGAGGGGTGGCTGGGGAGGGACAGGGAGGTAAAACTGGAGCTAAAATTGTAGGTCAGTAGATTTGCTATATCTGTCTCACTATAGGTGGTTCCATTTACAATCAGTTCAGCACATGGTTACTTATTGCCTTTGAGGTTGTAGACAGAGTTGAAGAATGTCATCTGACTGACCTCGGCCTTACTTCAAACTGGCTTTAGTAGACTTGATTAGCCCCGAGTTGCATGTTTAGATTGGAGTCTTTTCCCATGCTGGGTATTGCATTTCCTAATTTATGACTTGATTTTTTTTGTTTGCAACTTACAGAACATAAGAATCCACTAAGGTGACTTTTTTGAACGCATATTACTGTGATACAGTCTTCTCTAAAAAAATCAGATTGTAAAGGATTTCCACATTTGGTTAAAACTGTTACTCAGGTAGTTAGTACAGAGGACTGATACTTGTTATTGAGCTAATGCCTGTAGCAAGGGTGTAAGGTTTGAATCTTTTTACCTTCATTTACCTACTGTGAGACACTGAGCAAGTTGTTTATCCAGACAGTGCTTTAAAACAATTGGGAATTTGGTATAGGCTCCTTAATGGTCTCCTGGACTGCATGCTTACTTAACTATGAACCGGTTACTGTAGTTTGATGGCCATTCCCTTTTGCATACCAGATCTAGTTCAGGAAACATTTTGTCAATATCACCAGCACCCTGATTTCTTAATGCTGCCCTGAAAAGGGACAACTGCATCTAGTGGGCTGTGCCATGTTGTTGGCAAATGTGTTACACATTTGTCATTTGAATTCCTGCACCTTCCGCATAGACACTAATTAGTACTACTTGCCTATGAATCTAATCACATCTTTTGTAGTATCATGGAGTGCCAGATTTAGTTGCAATAAATGTGTTTCAGGGAAGAGAAGTTTGGTGTTCCTTACGTTAAGACCGTTTTTAATGAGAGACTGTTTTGTTTAGCGAACGCCTGTCAGTGTTTTTCTGTAAAATATGTTATAAAAGTTTTAAACACAAAGCTGTGATTATTGTAAAAGTAAATAAGAAAGCAGTATGCATGTTGACAGGTTTGAACAGTTTTTTCTTATAATTGGGGAAAGACAAAGTAATGGGATACTGGTTTGGCTGCCGGGGGTGGGCAGTCCATTGCCCTGCTTGGGGCCCCATTTGAAGATGATCCAGCTTGGTTCTTAATACACATGAAGGTTATCACTACAGAGTCAAAGATAACTGCATTTGCTGACACAAAGACCCCCAAAGAAGGCATAAGATTTTCATGCCAATGTCATCTGAAGGAAAATGCAGAGCAGATCAGTCTGCGTTAGTACACATTCAGCACATAGAAGGAAACGGACCAAGAAGGCAAGATCTGTGGAATGAAGGGCATATCTCAACCAAGTTCCAAGCACTGTAAGAGGCAGGCATTAGTACTGCCAAATTTATTTCATTTGACTGATTAAGGGGAGCAAGGCAGAAGCAACCTGTGTGGTATGCCACAAAGGATAGCGATAAAAAGGTGGAAGAAAACGGAACTGTAAATAAATTATCAACACAAGTAACTTCGCATAGTCTGAATTTGCATTTGTGTGGATTAAGCTTACGATTCCACTTGACATGCCATTTCTAGATCTTTTCTGTAGTTTCTGTCATGTTCTGCTTCATCATGACCTCCTACTAGTATGTTGTCTACTATAATAGCACAAGAATACCAGGAAAAAATTTGCTCCATTGCATGCTGAAAGACTTCACTTTCAGAATTTATCCCAAATCGCATTCTCAAAAATATGTACCTGCCAAATGGAGCACTAAATGTAGTGAGCAATGAGGATTTTTTTTGTTAAGATGTATTTGCCAAAATGAACTCTTTGCATCTAAGACAGAAAATATAGTGGCATTTGGCATTAAGGCTGCGACTTCAACTGTGTACATTGGATGATGAGGTCTTTTAAGTACTTTGTTCAAATCTCGTGGATCAATACATATTCTGATGACATCTGAGGTTTTCTTATGAGCTACCACTATGGAAGATACCCAGTCAGAGTCTCAGCTTGGCTTTGACTCTGTCCTGCATGGGTATTGGAACTTTGCGTGCTGTCCTGATAACTGGACTGACCTCTGGTTTTAACTTCATGGAGTACACAACTGGAAGTTTGCCTAATTTGTCATTGAAAATATCAGCATGGGTAGAAAAATGTATTGGGGAAAATTAGAGTACTGGTCTTTTAAGCTAACATGGTGGACTTCCTTGTTAAATGAAAGCAGTCCCATTTTCAAACTATCTCTGAGCCTTAAAAATGATTGGACATGTCTCTTGACCACATAAAATAAGTTGTAGCTTTTTCCAGCACAGTAACATGAAAGCACTACTGAGCTTTGTTTTGAATTTCTTCACCTCCATAAGCAACAAGCTTCACACACCTTGCCAAATCAAGCCTTTCATCTTTACACACTCTAGCAAATGTTTCTGCAGACATAACATTGCATTGGAACCTGCATCTTTTAACCACATGCTCCACACTATCAACATGAGCTTAATCACTGTGCCTTCTAGAGCGTTTCTTATTTGTAGGCATATTTGTGTGCTTTTCTGTGAGGTTGTATAGCTGACAAATCTCAATGGCCTTAATTCAAAGTTAAATCACTGTCACGAAGCAAAATCTTTCTCACACCATCATCTTTTATGCCACACACAAGTCTGTCCTTTATCAACTCATCCCTTAAATCACCAAATCTGCACATTTTAGCTTGATTTCTCAGGTCAGTTATATGTGCTGCAAATGTTTCACTTGGCTTATGATCCCTTGTGTAAAATAAGTGCCTTTTCACTGTAATGTGTCTGGGGGTTACACATTTCTCTAAATTTACGTTTTAAGCACTCTGGGTTGTCTCTTGTCTCAACTGGTACAATATGACAGTTTCCCCCTCTTTTGTATAGATAGCAGGTGCATACACAAATAGCATTCCTTTTCAGTGGCTTCTGACCCAGCTAAATTAAGTAGAATAAATACCTTTGTATGGTCACCTTTATCAGAAAACGCAGCCTGTATAAAAATGTCCTACTCTTGCTCAAACACTCTCCAGTTCTCAGCAATATTACTGTCAAACACAAGTGCACTGGGTTTTAGAAATCCATCTGCCATGTCCACAAAGTATACACAAACTATGGCTCTTGTAATTATGTAAGAACAAACGGTTTTGTAAGCTTCGAATAACAATGAAATGCACAATATACTCTTAAAAATATTTTACTTTGTGAAATATGCTCTGTAATGGCTGTATTCTGCAAAACATGCCTTGTAATGGCTGTACTTTGCGAAATATGCCGTGTAATGGCTGTACTTTGCAAAACAGCTTTACTGTAACACTGCACAAACAGGCAAACACTTTATACACTTCTGATAACTCAAATATCTTTGCTTAATACGAAAAATACATGCTTTGCAAAAATGTGGTAATTTCCCCTTATTTTATACAATTTATGGACTTCAGACATTATTTCAAACATTTGCCATAGTAATTTGAATATTTATCAATATCATACATATTGGTTTATGAGAATATTTAGAATGTTCTGTATGTCTTGTTTCATATTTTATGAAAAAGAAATAGTGCTGAGCAAGTTTTAATATTTTAAATTTGTTTCGGACCCGCTTTGCGAAGTTTGCACATTTTAGGGATGATCCACTGCTGTACATTCCTCCAGCTCCAAGCAAGTGCCTTTAGCCATTTTAGCCATGCTGCCCCTAACTTCATGCCCTTTGGATATGCCGGTTCGGACTCCATGCCCTTTGGATATGCCGGTTCGGACTCCATGCCCTTTAGATATGCCTCTTCTGACACCATGCCGCTCACTCGTCTCCAACACATATGACAAGAAGGCTTGGAGTTTCGTTTGGAATCTTTAATACATAGAAAGACATCAGGATGGATAGCAGCATCATTAAATACGAACAAACTAGTTACCAGACACACCTTACATATATACATGCTTACATCTCAACAGCTAACTACAAAAGGCAGTCAGGCTTGCATGTACTCAGTATTTATACATTTGTGTAAGCTCTTGGATAGCTTCTTAAAGGTACATACACATATATTGATTTACGCTAGTTAAAAAGAACAGATGTAACTGCACCTCAATGACGATATTTGTATACTAACAACTTTAGCAAAAGGTAATCTGCTTATAGATCTTTATATTATATAGTATTTATAAAAAATATGCTTTGTAGATTTAGCAAAACTAGTGTAATTATCTTTCTCATGGACCCACTGAATGGTGTAATGACTCATTTATGTACATACCATATCGACATACCTAAAATAATTTACCGAAGCATGTGAAAGGGAAATTAACACTGTGTGTATTCTACTGGTATAAAAATGAGAACTCCCTATGCTGTGGAACAAAATCCCGGTACATGTGAGGCAGAGCACCTCTCTGGTCTTGTTCAAGAGGAATCTTGACCAATGGATGGGAGATTGCAGATATACCCCAGGGATTACTTCAGCGTCACTGCTTGACAGAGGCACAGCAAAATGATAGGCATAGTTTTTATTCAAACTAAAGGGGTGGCGAAAGCCACATAACTATGGGCTAGGCTTATAAATGCCCTTGGGCAGATAGCCTAGTATGAACCTATGAACCTATGAACCTATGAATTCTATGCTTCTATGTGTAGCAGTGCAACATGGGAACTTTTCATAAATACAACAGTCTTTACTGTTTCAGAGCTTTTCTTTCCATGTTTCGTGTGTAAATGAACTCTGCCACTCTAACCCTGTCTATAAACATTATAGAAATAAATATAAAATTAAGTTATACTAGTATATCAGCTGTAATAGCAAATTCTCGGGTAATAAGATCATTACTGCAGGAATTCAAAATATAAATAAGAAGGTTTCAGAAATGGCAGTCTACAACAATGATCCTATTCTTCAAAGTACTACTATCATAAGCATACCTGCACAGATGGAATATGTTCATAAGAATCACTACCACAGAAACACATGAAATGGGTGGGACAATACCAATCACTGCAGTCTCAGCTACTATGGATGGGGTAATGGTCCATGACATGCCCTGCAGGACAGTCAAAGCAATTCCTACACCACCTCTGCACTGGACTATTGAGACTGTTTATTTGTTTACCAGGGTAGAGCACCAATCTTCATGGACCTTTTTCTGATTCCGCTCAGGAGCAGTGCTTGGTTAAGTGACTTGCTCAGAGTCGCAGTTAATCAAGGGAGGCCGAGGGAATCAAACCTTTCACCACTGGACTACAAGAAACAACTCATTAATGGCTACTTCGTCACCTAAGGCAACTGCCAGACTCTAATGCTTAGAAACTGCAGATGGATGTCTAAGTAGCAGTCTCACAAATAATTTAGGCTGAAACATTTTTGAGAAGAGCTGTTGTACCAGCTGACCTGGTAGAATGGGACCTCGTCTCACCAGTCATAATTGTACTGTATTTGCCACTAAAGGTAGGACATTTAACTAATTGCTTGTAGAGGGTCTCTCTAGAAAGTGACTGATCTTATTTATCCTTCATAAAGGACTAACAATTGATCAGACTATCCCAAAGGTTTAGTCCTTTTAATGTAATATGTCCATATTCCCCCTCTTGGTGGTCTGTGGTAATCAGGTCCAGTAATTTCCCCATTCCAGATTCCCTGATGTTACATTTCCATGACCACACTTCCCAAAGCCATAACTAGGTCATCAGGTAGCCAGGGCAATTACCAAGAATGGCACAAGCCTTATCTAAAGTTGAGGACCCCATCCAAAAAAAAGTAGGCTTATATAAAAAGCTAACAGCTTTAACTAGTAAGGTCTTTGCTACAAACTGAGATCCTAACAACACATGTAAACACAGTATTGGCATACTCTTAAGAAAACATAGTATCCAATGACTATTTAAAAAAAATAATGGTACTGCAATCACACCCCACTGGCAACTTCCAGCTGCATCCGCTAAGGAGCTTGTGTTAAGGAAGCCACCCCCCCCCCCTCCACCCTCACTAGTTATGGGTCTGACACTTCTCAGTGTCAGGCCTACAGGTGTTTTTCTTTTACTCATGGTTCTGTGACTGTAGGGTTTGCAGATATAAGTAAGCAAATATGGAGACAAAGCCCCCCTTCACATGGGTGGAAAAGCACTGAAATGCTGTTCTGGAGCACGGTGCTAAGGTAACATGTTGTCAAAATTGTTTGCGATTGACCAGATGGTGTTTGGGTTGAATAAGATATCAAATGAGGACCTTTCTGCACATCTTTAGAGCACAAAATTCTCTTGTACGTATTCTTCTATTTAAAAATGAAAAGGTGAAATTTAGCACATAGTTTCACAGAAATTTCAGGCATCATTTCAGGCAGAAAATAGTGGTACATTTCTAAAAATGCCTAGCCTTAATGGAAAACTGTGTATGGCTCAACAGACACCATCAAGGCCTGCAGATAAGAAATCCTTTTCCTGATAGTGACTGCAACTACAAAAACTGGGTTTTCAAGAAAATTTACCAGACATCTACTGAAAGAACAAGCTCAAAATGAGAGTAGAGTCATCTCATTTGAAAAGCTTAGGTACCAAGAAGAGGTTAATGGATAGCTTAGAGATCTCAGTGAAAACTCTGCTTAAAAAATATTTCACGACTACTAAAGACTACATAAGTAGGAGATGTGGAGGCAGAGGCAGCAGACAAATAAAGCTTAAAGGAAGGAAGTCAGCAAAAAGCAGTTTAGTATGATACTGCAAAATTTGAGGTACTAAACCACAAGGAAGATCTAGTGCTTTTAACACACCTGTGAGAACCATACCTCTCAACCTCTTAGTGCAAGAAAGCTGGACAAAGTCTAAGAAAATGGGAAGATATTTTATGATTGCTTAGAAATTTGCTGGAATAACAGGATTTGTGTTCGCATGCATTTTTATGAAGGCTTTGAAGTCTAAAACTCAAATATAAGTCATTATTTAATTACTTCGACCCTTGGAGGTTTGCTAGAAAATCACAAATTTTATGAAGAACAGAGCAAAAATATGAGGCAAAAATCTGGACAGTTGAGAGGTGTGGTGACAACATCTAGTCCATTTATTCATTCATTTTTTTTAAATGGAAAACACCACTATAGGGGGGGGGAGATGATTCTTTAGTATCATCACAAGCTCCTCTAGGCTGTTAGACCAAGAGAAATAGAATTCAACTTCAGGATTCTGCCTTCACGATGAACTGACAAAGGCACTATGAAGTAGCATGGTTACTGGCTGATTAATTTTCATCATAGACAGCAAGGAACTATGACAATAAAATATGCATTATCTCCCTTTACCCATCAGTAACAGCTTTATGATCACACATATTAGAGGAAGTGCACAAAGCATACCCTGAATTCAACTGATGGACATGGCACAGGTCACTAATGCATGGTTGTGAAGCCTGAAACAAAATGAAGGATTACTGATGACTTGAATGAAATGCAGAAAGATCCACCACACCTGGACCACTCTATTCTTGGGTTAACATGAGAAGGAATCTACTTGTCCAGTTCACGTTTGAGACAGATTTCTTTAGTAGAGTGTCTACATGTTGCCTTGACCTGAAGATAAATTGCCTGAGGAGTCAAGTTCATCAAAAACTGACTGTTCCTATATTATCATAGATAAACTGTATAGAAGTCACACTTGTTTATGTAATACTTCATAATATAACTTATTGTTACAATCAACAGAGTTGCCAGTCCAAGGCTGATCTGAAGGTTTTGAAGGTTGGATGAAGAAACAACATTGCTTTGCAGATGTTATTTGCGAGATGAATATCATAGTCCCTGTACTTTCAGAATTCATGAATGAGCTCTATGTATAATCTGAAGAGTATGGAGTCAGCCTGTAGAAATGGAGCCAGAAAAAGTAATACCTAGCTGATGTTACTGGAATTCTCACACCAAGACTTTCTGAAGTCTGAGAATTGCCAGCAGGAATAAAGGAAAGACCTAAACATAGCACCTCATGCTGTTCCCTCAAAGTACAACTGGAGAGATTAAAAACAAAACTTTCCGTATCTTGTTCCAAACCACTGGGCCCAGCTCCATCTGCCCTGATAGATGTTGCCTCTTCCAAGAAGATCTGTTCCTCTCAGGTACATGATGATGTTACTGACAAAGTTGTTTATATGGAACATCTCCCTCAGATTACAGTTTGGGAACACAAATGCTCCTGCTACAACCCTCAGGAAGCTGAGTCAATATGTACCTGTTAATTCTCCTTTGGTGGAGGCCTTTTATAAATTACGTGAGGATGACATACATGCTTACTTTAACCAGAGGCATGGTAAACATTTTAATAACTTGTACTCAACAATTTCGTGCTCTCTGTAAACTGATGACATCAGACGATATTTATGTTCGCCCCGCATGTAAAGGCGTAGTAGTGTTGGATTCTTCTCATTACACAGACAATATGCATGTTTTGTTGGATGATTCTGATACTTACGGGAAGGTAGATAAGTCACAGAGTTCAGCCTTAACCAATGAAGCACGTATGCATCTTGAAGAACTTTTGTTAGAAGGTGTTATTGATGTAAACCTCTGATTATCTTATGGTTATACATCCTGTTACACCCCTTGTCTATGGGCTCCTGAAGGTTCATAAGCACCCCACAAACCCTCCGATGCATCCTATCATATCTGGGAGGGGATGGGTGACTGAACCCCTTTCCAGGTTTGTCAAGAAATGCCTTTGTCCTGTTGTAGACAGATCTCCTCACATTTTGAGTGATATGAAGCGTTTCTGAGCTCTTTGTTTGATTGGTATGCGACCTTTGAAGGTGAAGTTGATTTATTTTTTCTGACCATGGATGTGGTCTCGCTGTTTACATGCATTCCTAATACCAATGTTATAGAGAACATACATATGTATTTGAGTAGGCACTCATGCTATGACACTAACTCTATCTATCTTATTTGTGCTTTATTGGAAGTTATCCTTAATAATAATGCCTTTTTGTTTATGGGCGATGCATATGTACAACGAACTGGCATAGCTATAGGGACCATGTGTGCAAACAGCTACGCGAACTTAGTTTTAGCTGAATGGGAGTCAGAATGTGTTTTTAGTAGTAAAAATGCATTTCTTGAAAAGGTTTTATACTATGGTCGTTTTGTTGACTATGTGTTTTTTGTTTGGGCAGGCACCCTGGATATGTTGTCTGATTTTATAGGCTATCTGAATGCCACTACTGCCTATCTGAAGTTTACATACCAGTTTTCTGATTCTGATATTGCCTTCTTGGATGTCAGGGTGCTTAAATCAGCTGGTGGTCTGAATACATCCTTATTTAAGAAGCCTTGCAAAAAGAACAATATTTTACATGCACGCAGTATGCATTCAGCACATGTTAAATGTAATGTTGTTAGAGGCCAGTTTTTTAGATCGGCACGCCTTCATACTAAAGATAGTGACAGGTATAATTCTTTCAATTTATTGACAAATGAGTTTATGGAAAGAGGTTATAACTGAACAGAGGCATCATTAGCACAGAATGATGCCATATCTCTTAGGAGCACTACGACCAGATGCTTTTTTCATAAAAGATCAGATGAATCTCTGTGTACTGATACCCAAGCAGGCAACACTCTGAGGATGTGCCTGACTTACTCCAATGATGTTAAGTCGATTTGTGATATAATAAGGAGACTTGTTCTGGGTACACAGCCTTTTTTTCTCTTTTAGAAATAGTAAAACTTTAAAGGACAGGCTATGTTGTAAGAAATTTACTTCTGAACCTGTGCATTCTTATAATGCTAATAAGATTGGGACATTTCCCTGTAAGGGGTGTAGCATGTGTAAGTTTATCAAAACTGACAATCGTTTTTTTCATCCTGATACCGCTCGCATGTTTTATTTTAATAGATATGCTGACTGTGGTTCTTCCAATCTTGTATACTTGGCTGTGTGTGATGTCTGCCAATCATTTTATGTTGGCAAGACTAATCAGTGCCTCAGAAACCGTATTAGAGAGCATCTTATCAGTAAACATGATGACAAAAATGTTTTATCTAAACATGTAATGCAGGAAGGGACTGAGCATTGTTTTAAGTTTATGGTGCTAGAACTTGATTATGTCAGCCCTAGAGGGGGCGGCATCTGGACTCATACTAAGTGCACTGAGATTAAATGGATGATTATCTTACAGGCCACTAGGGGCAAAGGAGTGAATGATTTTATACCTGTAAAACCTGTGCTTAAGTCACATGGCCTAAGGTAAGGCCTTAAATGCTCTGTTTTAATGCTGTAGATCTGATGAAGCATCTAGTTTTTGATGTGAAAGTGCTCATCTTTCACTTTATTTTATATTTATTTTTAGCTTTGTTTTTGTATTAAAAGTTTTTATGTGATATACGTCTGCCGGACTGTTTTTATTTCATTTTTACATTTTTTCCTTTGTCGGTTCTGCTCCTGTTTTGTTTTGGTTTCATATTCGGAAATTAATTTGATAGAAGCAGAGAAAAGCAGGAAAATGAAAGATCGGTATTAAGAGGTAAGACGGAATGTTTTAGGATAGGTACAACAAAGGAGAGGGACAGAGACAGCAAGGATGAGAATTTGGACCAATAACTAAGGGAATAGTGCTTGGAAAGAAAAAAGTAAGGGGCAGGACATTTAGCATCCAGGAGCTGTCCATGTGCAAAGCATTTTTTTGGCTTCTCTTGTCTGTGCCTTAAAAGAGATGGTGATGGAAGGGATCTCCAAATTTTGGACAGGAAAGACTAGTAGTCAGCAGAGCTGTTAGCTTTTGTAGCAGCTAACAACATTTTGTCAGTGGATCTCAATGCTTTACTTGGGTTATAAAGCTGGGGAAGATTTTTCAAACTAGGGTATTTATCTGGATATTTATGGGAAGTGACTAGCTGAGAAATTGTAAGGTAATGTCTTACCTCTAACCATTGAAGTTTTTTTCAAGCCAGACAATAATGTTTCCTAAAATGATGAGTGGTGGCAAATGTTACCCCCTTATTCTAGCACTATTTCCAAGAGTGAGAGTTAAGTCACTTGTAGGGTAATCATAATGGAAGCAGCATAGACTAGTGTAGAGATAAGGGACTGAGCAATACTTTTTCTGACATTTATTTTAATTTATTTTATTTATTTTACATTTGTTGACCGGGCAAGTCTAACTGGATACATGTCCATTTTCAGTAGAGGTTCGGGGAGAAAAGCTCCAAGCATAGGCAGTGACATATCATATATTACATGCAAATAGCAAACAGAATATAAAGTTAAAAGTGTTTTTTTTCCCATGTTTACAGATGTACAGACATTATAATTTATATCTAGTACAGTGGAGGCTAGCATATTTAGAATAAGAAAACTCTATTAAAGTACTAGGTAGGAAATCTTGTTAAATACTAGTTAGAGGCAAGGTCACTGGTTAACCCAGGTAAACGTAATAGAACAACAGAGCAGAAAAGTCTAGGGAGAGTGAGATGGGGATTTAGATATTAGCCGGGGTTAGAGCAGGGACATAGCCAGTGTGTAGTAAGGTATTCTTTAAGGTATTTTTTTGAAAAGCAGTGTGGAAGAAAGAGATGTGAGCTCCCTTGGAAGCAGGTTCCAGGTTTTTCCCAATGTGTTAGTGAATAGTGAGTCCCCCTGCCTGGTTGTTTGATTTAATAGTGGAAACTAGAAGCTTATTAGCTGTGCGTAGTGTTGGCAGATTTTTATATGGGGTAATCAGATTAGTGAGGATTGGGGTAGTAAAGGATCTTTTGGGTGATGGTGTATTGCTGACAAAGTAGGTGGTTCTGCAGTTCTAACCATCCTAGTTGTTTGAGGTTGAGATAGTGGTGGGTTCTGAAAGGGGTACCAGTGGCAAATCTGGCAATGTTGTTATAGCTGGTTGCAAGTTTGCTAAGGTTGCTTTTAGACAGATTGGTATAAATGGCAGAAGCATAGAACAGGGTAGAGATAAGGTGGGTCTGGGCAATAGTAGTTCTAGCTTCTGGTGTAAGGAATGGTTTGATTCTATAAAGGGAGCCTCATTTTATGTTGACAGATTTTATAATAGTATTAATATGATCATCATTGCTAAGGTTGTGGTCTATTGTAATTCCCAGGAGTCGGGTTATAGTGTCTGGAGCTATGCTAGTTCCATTGTTGGAGGTTACTGTGAAGTGAAATTGTGGAGACTTTTGAGTAGGAGCAAAAAGCAATAATTTTGTTTTTTTGAGGTTAAGAAGGAGGCAATGTTGCATGAACCAGTTTTCAACACGATTAAATACTGTTTGGGTGAGGGTCTGGGGAGAGGTTAGGGACTTAGCTGAACATATTAAAGTAGAATCATCTGCATATTGTTTACAGGTGGCTTGTGGAATTTTGGCATTTAAATCATTAATAAAAACTGAGAAGAGAACAGGACCTAAAATAGAGCCTTGAGGTACTCCAATGTTAACAGGGAGGTGCGTAGATAGATTATTATCCCAGAGTACTGCTTGCTGTCTGTTTTCTAGATAGGATTTAAACCAAAGTAATGCCTGTGGGTCAAGGGATAGGGCTTGTAATATGTCCATAAGTAGGTGATGGTTAACCATGTTGAAAGCTTTTGAAAGGTCAATAAATAGAGCAGAAGAAAGAGAGTTTTTGTTACGATGTTTGTTTATACAGTCAGAAAAAGACAGCAGGGCAGTGGTGGTACTATGAAATGGCCTGAAACCATGCTGACAGTTGGCAAGTAAGTTATTATGGCGAAGGTGGTCAAGTAGTTGTTGGTGGATGCATTTTTTCATTATTTTGGCTATTGGAGAGAGAAAGGCAATTGGGTGGAAGTTAGAAATCTCAGTACAAGTACCACCCTTATGTAGAGGGATGATATGGGAAACTTTCCAGATGGAAGGGATTGTGCTTTCTGTAATCGTTCTATTTATAAGTACCACCCTTATGTAGAGGGATGATATGGGAAACTTTCCAGATGGAAGGGATTGTGCTTTCTGTAATCGTTCTATTTATAAGTACCACCCTTATGTAGAGGGATGATATGGGAAACTTTCCAGATGGAAGGGATTGTGCTTTCTGTAATCGTTCTATTTATAAGTACCACCCTTATGTAGAGGGATGATATGGGAAACTTTCCAGATGGAAGGGATTGTGCTTTCTGTAATCGTTCTATTTATAAGTACCACCCTTATGTAGAGGGATGATATGGGAAACTTTCCAGATGGAAGGGATTGTGCTTTCTGTAATCGTTCTATTTATAAGTACCACCCTTATGTAGAGGGATGATATGGGAAACTTTCCAGATGGAAGGGATTGTGCTTTCTGTAATCGTTCTATTTATAAGTACCACCCTTATGTAGAGGGATGATATGGGAGACTTTCCAGATGGAAGGGATTGTGCTTTCTGTAATCGTT
The DNA here is from genome assembly GCF_019279795.1 of Protopterus annectens. NCBI lineage: Eukaryota > Metazoa > Chordata > Ceratodontiformes > Protopteridae > Protopterus > Protopterus annectens. Next base: position 1,863,685,767 of record NC_056731.1, on the reverse strand, counting down.
CTATTTATAAGTACCACCCTTATGTAGAGGGATGATATGGGAAACTTTCCAGATGGAAGGGATTGTGCTTTCTGTAATCGTTCTATTTATAAGTACCACCCTTATGTAGAGGGATGATATGGGAAACTTTCCAGATGGAAGGGATTGTGCTTTCTGTAATCGTTCTATTTATAAGTACCACCCTTATGTAGAGGGATGATATGGGAGACATTCCAGATGGAAGGGATTGTGCTTTCTGTAATCGTTTTATTTATAAGTACCACCCTTATTTAGAGGGATGATATGAGAGACTTTCCAGATGGAAGGGATTGTGCTTTCTGTAATCGTTCTATTTATAAGTACCACCCTTATGTAGAGGGATGATATGGGAAACTTTCCAGATGGAAGGGATTGTGCTTTCTGTAATCGTTCTATTTATAAGTACCACCCTTATGTAGAGGGATGATATGGGAAACTTTCCAGATGGAAGGGATTGTGCTTTCTGTAATCGTTCTATTTATAAGTACCACCCTTATGTAGAGGGATGATATGGGAAACTTTCCAGATGGAAGGGATTGTGCTTTCTGTAATCGTTCTATTTATAAGTACCACCCTTATGTAGAGGGATGATATGGGAAACTTTCCAGATGGAAGGGATTGTGCTTTCTGTAATCGTTCTATTTATAAGTACCACCCTTATGTAGAGGGATGATATGGGAAACTTTCCAGATGGAAGGGATTGTGCTTTCTGTAATCGTTCTATTTATAAGTACCACCCTTATGTAGAGGGATGATATGGGAGACTTTCCAGATGGAAGGGATTGTGCTTTCTGTAATCGTTCTATTTATAAGTACCACCCTTATGTAGAGGGATGATATGGGAAACTTTCCAGATGGAAGGGATTGTGCTTTCTGTAATCGTTCTATTTATAAGTACCACCCTTATGTAGAGGGATGATATGGGAAACTTTCCAGATGGAAGGGATTGTGCTTTCTGTAATCGTTCTATTTATAAGTACCACCCTTATGTAGAGGGATGATATGGGAGACTTTCCAGATGGAAGGGATTGTGCTTTCTGTAATCGTTCTATTTATAAGTACCACCCTTATGTAGAGGGATGATATGGGAGACTTTCCAGATGGAAGGGATTGTGCTTTCTGTAATCGTTCTATTTATAAGTACCACCCTTATGTAGAGGGATGATATGGGAAACTTTCCAGATGGAAGGGATTGTGCTTTCTGTAATCGTTCTATTTATAAGTACCACCCTTATGTAGAGGGATGATATGGGAGACTTTCCAGATGGAAGGGATTGTGCTTTCTGTAATCGTTCTATTTATAAGTACCACCCTTATGTAGAGGGATGATATGGGAGACTTTCCAGATGGAAGGGATTGTGCTTTCTGTAATCGTTCTATTTATAAGTACCACCCTTATGTAGAGGGATGATATGGGAAACTTTCCAGATGGAAGGGATTGTGCTTTCTGTAATCGTTCTATTTATAAGTACCACCCTTATGTAGAGGGATGATATGGGAGACTTTCCAGATGGAAGGGATTGTGCTTTCTGTAATCGTTCTATTTATAAGTACCACCCTTATGTAGAGGGATGATATGGGAGACTTTCCAGATGGAAGGGATTGTGCTTTCTGTAATCGTTCTATTTATAAGTACCACCCTTATGTAGAGGGATGATATGGGAGACTTTCCAGATGGAAGGGATTGTGCTTTCTGTAATCGTTCTATTTATAAGTACCACCCTTATGTAGAGGGATGATATGGGAGACTTTCCAGATGGAAGGGATTGTGCTTTCTGTAATCGTTCTATTTATAAGTACCACCCTTATGTAGAGGGATGATATGGGAGACTTTCCAGATGGAAGGGATTGTGCTTTCTGTAATCGTTCTATTTATAAGTACCACCCTTATGTAGAGGGATGATATGGGAAACTTTCCAGATGGAAGGGATTGTGCTTTCTGTAATCGTTCTATTTATAAGTACCACCCTTATGTAGAGGGATGATATGGGAGACTTTCCAGATGGAAGGGATTGTGCTTTCTGTAATCGTTCTATTTATAAGTACCACCCTTATGTAGAGGGATGATATGGGAGACTTTCCAGATGGAAGGGATTGTGCTTTCTGTAATCGTTCTATTTATAAGTACCACCCTTATGTAGAGGGATGATATGGGAGACTTTCCAGATGGAAGGGATTGTGCTTTCTGTAATCGTTCTATTTATAAGTACCACCCTTATGTAGAGGGATGATATGGGAGACTTTCCAGATGGAAGGGATTGTGCTTTCTGTAATCGTTCTATTTATAAGTACCACCCTTATGTAGAGGGATGATATGGGAGACTTTCCAGATGGAAGGGATTGTGCTTTCTGTAATCGTTCTATTTATAAGTACCACCCTTATGTAGAGGGATGATATGGGAAACTTTCCAGATGGAAGGGATTGTGCTTTCTGTAATCGTTCTATTTATAAGTACCACCCTTATGTAGAGGGATGATATGGGAGACTTTCCAGATGGAAGGGATTGTGCTTTCTGTAATCGTTCTATTTATAAGTACCACCCTTATGTAGAGGGATGATATGGGAGACTTTCCAGATGGAAGGGATTGTGCTTTCTGTAATCGTTCTATTTATAAGTACCACCCTTATGTAGAGGGATGATATGGGAGACTTTCCAGATGGAAGGGATTGTGCTTTCTGTAATCGTTCTATTTATAAGTACCACCCTTATGTAGAGGGATGATATGGGAGACTTTCCAGATGGAAGGGATTGTGCTTTCTGTAATCGTTCTATTTATAAGTACCACCCTTATGTAGAGGGATGATATGGGAAACTTTCCAGATGGAAGGGATTGTGCTTTCTGTAATCGTTCTATTTATAAGTACCACCCTTATGTAGAGGGATGATATGGGAGACTTTCCAGATGGAAGGGATTGTGCTTTCTGTAATCGTTCTATTTATAAGTACCACCCTTATGTAGAGGGATGATATGGGAGACTTTCCAGATGGAAGGGATTGTGCTTTCTGTAATCGTTCTATTTATAAGTACCACCCTTATGTAGAGGGATGATATGGGAGACTTTCCAGATGGAAGGGATTGTGCTTTCTGTAATCGTTCTATTTATAAGTACCACCCTTATGTAGAGGGATGATATGGGAGACTTTCCAGATGGAAGGGATTGTGCTTTCTGTAATCGTTCTATTTATAAGTACCACCCTTATGTAGAGGGATGATATGGGAGACTTTCCAGATGGAAGGGATTGTGCTTTCTGTAATCGTTCTATTTATAAGTACCACCCTTATGTAGAGGGATGATATGGGAAACTTTCCAGATGGAAGGGATTGTGCTTTCTGTAATCGTTCTATTTATAAGTACCACCCTTATGTAGAGGGATGATATGGGAGACTTTCCAGATGGAAGGGATTGTGCTTTCTGTAATCGTTCTATTTATAAGTACCACCCTTATGTAGAGGGATGATATGGGAAACTTTCCAGATGGAAGGGATTGTGCTTTCTGTAATCGTTCTATTTATAAGTACCACCCTTATGTAGAGGGATGATATGGGAAACTTTCCAGATGGAAGGGATTGTGCTTTCTGTAATCGTTCTATTTATAAGTACCACCCTTATGTAGAGGGATGATATGGGAGACTTTCCAGATGGAAGGGATTGTGCTTTCTGTAATCGTTCTATTTATAAGTACCACCCTTATGTAGAGGGATGATATGGGAGACTTTCCAGATGGAAGGGATTGTGCTTTCTGTAATCGTTCTATTTATAAGTACCACCCTTATGTAGAGGGATGATATGGGAAACTTTCCAGATGGAAGGGATTGTGCTTTCTGTAATCGTTCTATTTATAAGTACCACCCTTATGTAGAGGGATGATATGGGAGACTTTCCAGATGGAAGGGATTGTGCTTTCTGTAATCGTTCTATTTATAAGTACCACCCTTATGTAGAGGGATGATATGGGAGACTTTCCAGATGGAAGGGATTGTGCTTTCTGTAATCGTTCTATTTATAAGTACCACCCTTATGTAGAGGGATGATATGGGAAACTTTCCAGATGGAAGGGATTGTGCTTTCTGTAATCGTTCTATTTATAAGTACCACCCTTATGTAGAGGGATGATATGGGAGACTTTCCAGATGGAAGGGATTGTGCTTTCTGTAATCGTTCTATTTATAAGTACCACCCTTATGTAGAGGGATGATATGGGAAACTTTCCAGATGGAAGGGATTGTGCTTTCTGTAATCGTTCTATTTATAAGTACCACCCTTATGTAGAGGGATGATATGGGAGACTTTCCAGATGGAAGGGATTGTGCTTTCTGTAATCGTTCTATTTATAAGTACCACCCTTATGTAGAGGGATGATATGGGAAACTTTCCAGATGGAAGGGATTGTGCTTTCTGTAATCGTTCTATTTATAAGTACCACCCTTATGTAGAGGGATGATATGGGAAACTTTCCAGATGGAAGGGATTGTGCTTTCTGTAATCGTTCTATTTATAAGTACCACCCTTATGTAGAGGGATGATATGGGAGACTTTCCAGATGGAAGGGATTGTGCTTTCTGTAATCGTTCTATTTATAAGTACCACCCTTATGTAGAGGGATGATATGGGAAACTTTCCAGATGGAAGGGATTGTGCTTTCTGTAATCGTTCTATTTATAAGTACCACCCTTATGTAGAGGGATGATATGGGAGACTTTCCAGATGGAAGGGATTGTGCTTTCTGTAATCGTTCTATTTATAAGTACCACCCTTATGTAGAGGGATGATATGGGAAACTTTCCAGATGGAAGGGATTGTGCTTTCTGTAATCGTTCTATTTATAAGCATGGAAATGGGACAGGCGATAGCTTTAGCTGCTATTTGCAGGTATTCGGCTGGTAGACAGTCAGCTGAAGGGGTGCATGGTTTGAGTTTTTGAAGGAGGGTGCAGACAAGGGATGTGGGTACGGGTTGTATATGAAAGGAGGGAACTGGGCTGTTTGTGGTGATTAATGGGTTAGTGCTGACAGGGGGTAGTGTTTTAGTTAGAGTTTGAATGGTTTCAGTGAAGTAGTTGTTAAAGGCATCAGCAATTTGCTTAGGGTTGTTTTGGGAGATACCTGATGGGGCAGGAGTTTTAGAGTGCCCTGGGTGAAGTAGCTTGTTAATGCCTGACCAAAACTTTTGTGGTTTTTGCTGGTGGGTTTGTTGGAGGTGAAGGTAATAGTTTTTTTTATCGAGCAGAATTTCTTTTTTGGTGGCATTTCTTAGCTGTTTAAAGTAAAGGTGGTCTGATGGGTTTTTGGAGGATCTCCATTTGGCCCAGATTTTATTACGTAGAAGGATATTTTGCCTGTTTTTTTAGTGAGCCAAGATGCAATTTTGGTTCTTATACGGGTCGAGCAAGAGGGGGCATGGCATTCTAGGATTTGTAGCAATTTTGTATTAAAGTAGGTCACCGCTTCATCAAGTTGAAGATGGTGTAGTGGTGACCAGTCACATGCCTTAAGTTAATTCTGGAAGCTCTCTGGAAAAAAAGTGATTTTAGAGCGTGAGGTTTTGAAGTTAATTGAGTTGGGGCTATGAGTTTTTTGTTTAATTATGTAGGTTAGAGCGTGGTCACTAATGTCATCTGGAAGGGTACCTGGTTTATAATTGTCAGGATAGCTGTTGATAAAGATCCAATCTAGGATGGTTTCCTTACTGCCTGGCTTATTAATTCTAGTAGGGGTGGTTATTATTTGGGAAAAGCCATATAGATTTATGTGGGCAATAGAATTAGGGAAGTTACAGGTAGCCCAGTCTATATTAAAGTCACCTAGCACTATGGTTTCCTGAGGTAGGTGAGTAGAGTGGCAACTAAGGAAGTTTTCAAGAATATTGATATTACCAGGGGGGAAGATAAGGAGCAAATTAAGTAAATAGATTTACAGTTGTTAATTTGAAGTTTGGCAGTAAGGGTTTCTGCATTAGTATCTAAGGGTAGGAGCACATTGAAGGATGTGACCTGAAGTTCTGTTTTATAGAGAATGGCTACACCTCCACCCCTTTTGGCTTTGCGGTCACATCTCAGGATGTTGTATCCAGGAGGGGTAATTTCATGGTCATGAGTTGAGGGCTTTAGCCAAGTTTCTGTGATACAGAGGATATCAAATGAGTAGTGCATGAAGTTGGGAAATGTTATAGTTAATGCTACGAATGTTGAGGTGGGCTATCAGGAGAGAGTTAGAGGGTATTTTTGGGATAGTTGTAGTATGAGAAGTAGGATTGAGTGGGTCATTGGCAATTTTGTTATTGGGGCCAGGGTTTGGATGAATGCAGCCATCTAACAGGGGGTGTTGTTGAGGTGCTTGTATAATCTTTAGAATTTTGTAATAGTTATCTAAAGTTTTCTTGTTTTCGAAGTAACTAACATGGTTGGATCTATGATATTTTGGTAGTATATAGTTAGAAGTGGAGGTTATATTTATATGGTTGAGGGTGTTAATGTGAGAAGCAGACTGAGTTTGTTGGGGGTGGTGAAGTTCAGTAAGTGAATAATGTTCATAAATGGTTAGAGTATAGGGTATAGTAAGAGAAACTAGGATAGAAGTTAAGAGTAGCAGGTTTGAGTATGTAGTCTTCAGTATTGAGGCCATTAGGAAGAGTAGGATTACAGGAAGAAAAAAGATGGAGAGAAGAGTATACTACAAGCCAAAATAGAGCTGGCTGTAGGAGAGAAAGTTGTACAAAGTTATCAAAAAGGATGATTAGAGTGCAGAGGGTAGGAAGAGGATATAAAAGCTGTAAAGTAGTTAAAGGAAGTAGTAGTGAGTGGGGATGGGTAGTTAATTGGCAGAGGTAAGTGATACAGTGATTAGGGGAGGGGGTGTGGTATCAGAAGTATAAAGCTAGCTGCACTGGGGGTGGGTGGGAATGATCTGTGCGGTACTGTTTGACTCTATAGAGAGCACCTAGTTTTGAATGCATGCTTTTTACTCACTGTGTGATGATCACATTTTAAACTTTCATGAATTGTGATTTCTAGAAGCTTAGTTTGACTTATTAATTCATAGATGTGTACTAGGCTAATGACCACAAGGGCATTTTTAAGCCTACCCATGTATCCCAAATATCTGACAAGTGCTGGTACCCTTGATAAGTGTAACCAGGGATTTAGGAGATGAAACAATTACAAGCAGGGACTTGGAGAAGAACCGTTTACAACAGACATAGGTCCACACCAGGAATGATTTTCCTGTTCCCATCCAATTGTCCAAGTTACACTTCTGCTTCACATGGATGGGAAGCCTGTTCTAGAGAAGAGATGGTCTCTGGGATACATACCTGTTGCTCCAGCAGGTCCTATTTATATCACAAGTAGGACCTGCTGGTATGTACACGCGAGACTACCCTTTCTCTGGGACAAGCTCCCCATCCATGTAAATCAGAGTTCTTTAGTTCTATCCTGGTGTTGTTACAGGAAGTGATACTGAAAAATTGTTGTAGTCACTTGAATGATTTGGAGTAAATAGGATCATTTTTTTTTTTTTTTTTTTTTAGGGTTAAGGAGCAACTGTATCAGACAACCAGGACTCTATGCTGGAGAAAGACTCTTAGGTGAGTTGTTTTAATGTATCTATGCTTTTCACTCTATACTTTTCTTATTTATGACTTTTTGTTTGACTAACATTTTCTCTTTTATCATTTGATTCAGTTAATTACGTAAAAAATGTTCTAAATATTTCACTTGCTCTGCAGTCATCCACAGATTTAGATTAGGTCAGGTCAGTTTCTCTTAACAGCATACTCCACTGTCCATCATTTTTATACAAAGAACTACTCCATCTCTTATTAGAGAATCCTAAAACTCACCAAATTCAGCCAGACTCTGATCTTCACCTAGGTACATTTATTAATTTATTTCATTTTGATAACTGGGTAAGTGGACTGGTCAACTGACCCTTTTAAGCCATGACCTGGGCAGCATGGTGCAATACACAAATGAACAATTATTTTATTTTTGTTTACTGGGAAAGTCTGACTGGGACAGAGCTTATTATCAGTGGAGGCTCAGGGAGAAACACAGGGAGGACATGACTCCACACAGAAGGCACCAAAAGCAGAAATTCAAACTGGAGAACCTCTTGCTGTGAAGCGACAATGTTACCTGCTGCACCACTGAGCAGCTCAATTTATTATACACAGACTAAAGAATACACACAGCCATATATAGTACAATATGTATGTGTATCTACAGTCCCTGTCAGGCCTTACACTTCTCCAAAGAACAAAGGTCAAATGGATGGTCACATGTCTCAGGGCTCACAACAATTCTTGGCTTTCTCACAAAGTGCTGCTGTTTTGTCTTTTCTTTTTCAGAAAAGTAAGATTTAAACTACATGCATGGCTTCTGTTTTAGAGACATGTAGACATGCAGAAATGTGGCACACTGCAGGTTACAGGCTTCTGCGCTAATCTACTCATGGTGTGGAACAAATCAGAATCGTAGCTATGAAGTTTCTAACATTCTCCTTATTTCCATGCAGTGACAGAATTCCCAGTGGCTGCATCTGGGACACCTTTTCACAACGAATTAAGCTTCTGCTTACCATATAAACAGATTCTCGAAAGCAAAACTACGTCTTCATTTCTACAGATAGAGCTGTCCAGTTCGATCCAGTATTTCTTCATTCTGGACATTGCATAGTCTATTAGCAAGTAAATATCCGAGATGATAAGGATGAGGTCTAGCTTAATTAACATGTGAATTCAAAGGGTCTACTTTATTTAAATGAAAACGCGTTACGTCGAACACCACTTCGACACAAACACCAAACTGCAAAATAATCGAACGCACGAAATCGCGAAACTCAAAATACCGAATTGTCATACTTGGCCAACCCCACCACCTGAAACATACTACCCACCCAAACAAAATAAATAAACCACAAACATACACCAACCAAAACCCTACTTCTAACCCTACACTAAACCCCACATACACCACTATCTATGCACTTACCTTAACCCCTTCCTAACCCTAAGGTCCGTAACTACCGCACACTTACCCTACGGAGCTATACCCCAACAAAATAAATAAACCACACACATATACTAACCAAACCCCTACCTCAAACCCTACACTAAACGTTAAATACATTACCCATCTTACATTACCTATCTATGCACTTACCTTAACCCGCACCCTAATCCTAACCCTAATGTCCGTAACTATCGCACACTTACCTTACGGATCTGTAGTTCAGACGGGCCAACCAAAACACTTTGACATTTCAAATTTCGCAGTTTTGTGCGTTCGATTATTTCCCGGTTCGGTGTATATGTGTTGATGGAGTGGTGTTCGACGTAACGCATTTTCGTTTAAATAAAGTAGACCTGAATGCAAATGGAATTCCCTAATAGTAGTAAGCATCACATTATATACAGCTTCCAACAGCCAACTCATTAGCGTTAAAGCTATATACTCCACATATACCTTGTTCACCTGTAATCTATTACTGAAAAGCTGGGAGACTGAAGTCGACCTGTAGCCTAAGACTTGCAGAAATATTCTTGCAGGCATTTTATTTATTTTTTGCTTTGAAATAAGTAGTCCATAGTCACCATATAACTATTTTGCATTAAGAAATAAAGCAGAGTCTGTAGTGTTAACAACCTGAATTTTTATAAGTTGATAGAGTCTGTGAGATCTAAAATGGGTATCCACTACTCTTCCTATCTTCAGTATTAGGGGAAAAAATGAATAACCCCACTTTCTTTCTTGCACTGCTATGGGTACTGGCTGCATGGCTTGGTTGTCTAGTAGCAGTTGAACAGAGGTAAGGCCAAACAGAACTGACACCTCATAATGAATTCAAAAGGTCCTGGGGCTGATGCACAACAAACTCTTGCTATGTAGCTTGTTGATGCTACCTATCTGGCTCATATGTCCACAGCTATCTGCCTCTGATTGCTCAAAAATAGAAGTGTTCTTCTTAAGGACCAGGAAGGAGGGGCAAACTAAATGCGATGACGGACTGAAGTCCTTATGTTTTTTTTGTAATACAGCTTGTTTTTGCTGGAGCTTGGCCTTTCAAGCCTGCTAATTTCTTCTCTGTTTCTGCTAAAGATAAGAGGTCTAGAAATGAGTGTAAATGTTTACTTCACGTGGCTTAAGAAAATAAGTGAACATGGTATACTCTTCTGTAGATGTGCTCTGAATAACAGCCGCAGTGAGAGACTATCTGCATATGCAACTAGTAACATATGACTGCCTAACAGCCATGCTGTGAGACTGCATCTGCCCTAGGAGCATATGACTGCCTAATGGCAGCAACGCTGTGAGATATTGTATCTGCATATGCCACTAGGAAGATAAGACTGCTGAAAATGATCAGGCCAGGGACTAAAGTTTGCCTCCAGCAAATTTTTCATTTAGTTCATGAATTCCTCAGTGCAATTATTCTTATGGTGTCCATCACATGTTAAGCTTTAATGCAGTGAATCAATCCAGTGCAGGATAGAAATAGCACTTAAGGTTAATATGATAAATAGCAAACAAATAAAATTAATTCCTGACATCCCCAACCTGGATAGTCTCCATACAATCCAGTCCACGAAAATCTCAAGCATGAGTGGAGGCAAGACACACCCTTGGCAGAGTTCTACACTTACCATAAATGTATTCCATAGAACCCTATAAAACTGGCATAATTCTCACGTTCCAAGTCTAGCTGGGACTCAGCAGAAGCACTAATATCCTCTACTTCTATAGCACCTACTGCAACAAATTCTAGGGTACTCTACTCATGTACCTTCCCCTAAGTCCCCAAAACCCAGACACTCAGTAATGGCAAATTCCAAAACCCCCTCTAAATATCTCTGCAAGGACAAGTGTTTATTTGCTATTCCATGGCCAGGATGGAATCCACATCGCTACTGACTCAGAAGCTCAAAATGCTGGATGAGGTTTCTTTTTCTGCTTCCTCGCATACACTTTTCCAACAAAACGTAACAGCGCGATCCATCTACTAATGCAACACCAGTCTTCCCCTTTTTTGAAAATAGGAAACACCCAGAGGTAGTGTCCTAGATTTCCAAGCAATACTGAAAAAGCATGTTAACCATAACACAACAATGTCTAGTACTTTAAGCACTTCCACACAAACATCATCCATTTCTACAATTTACCAAAGCAAAATTATTTAATCAGCCTAAAGACCTCTTCTGCCAAGGCAGCTCCAATTCTACTACTTGCTTCTGGCACCCCTCAGAGGAGGACATGTGCACTGCATCTACCTTTCAATAATTATTCATTCGAGTCCTGGGTTTTACCATTCCTGCTGAGAACAGTCTGAGGATATCCCACCAACTCCTCCTGATTCACTGAGTGTTTTTGCCACAACCTGTTTTGAACCTTTCAAAGTAATTTTCCATGGCCTCGTCAAAAAAAGGGATATTTACTAGAGCATATAAAATACTGCGCAATAACTAAATGAATCAATCAGAGGAGGTTAAAAAAGATGGGAAGCTAGATTGGATAATCAACTCACACAAATCAATGGCAGTATATACGTATGTCTCCGAAATATGCAAAAAAAGTCTAGATGATTTTTTTGCTTGGAAGTGATTGCATAGACACTTTTATACCTCAAGCAGACTCCAAATAATTTTCCCTCAGATAGATGGCAAATATTGTAGGTGTGACGGGGAAGAAAGCGGTAACTGGGAACATAGGCTTTAGGAGTATGAATTGGCAAACGTTAAAAATTCCCTGTAGAGTGTTCTGTCAGAAATACTGGGAAAGCAAATGTGTGTAACTAAGGAAATTATTTTTTTAGCTGGGATACAGAATCTGAACTGCCTAAACACAGTAAGACCTGATTAAATTCACCTCTGGTGGCTGCGAAAAAGCAATTACTAGACAATGGAAATCAAAGTCTAAACTGACTGTGTTTGAAGTAGTGAATATTGTAACAGATAACTGGAAGTGGGATCTTAAGAAAAGGGTAGGAGCAAACTACAAACAAAATGTAAATTGTAGGAACAATACATGCAGAATAATGTTTTGGAGAAAGGTTTAAGGGAAGGCAAAAACGGAGCAATGTATGTAAGGGTGAAGTTTTGATAACTGCATAAAAACATATGTGATGTATAATGTTTGTAATTGAACACGTTAACTTGGTTTTATTTCATATAAATGTACATCTGCCTATGTCTTAAGTGATAATGCAAATGAGAGTTGAAACAGTGTGAAGCTACACAGGTAGAGCAGCAGCTATGGTACGACTGATCCTTCATGAAACATGTGAGTAGTAGGGGTGAAACTCCGTCCAAGATGCTACGGTCTGCTCTAAATAATTTCTCCAGTATAAGAAGTGATAATTTTATTTGGACTTTAGAAACAGTGTATAATCATAACCAAACTGACCAATAGCAGTAGAGAAGGTTTTTAACTCATCTGTTCATGAATAAATGTACTCAAGCCATCAACATATGTCTGATACTAATTGTGTCGACTCTAGTGAAGTGTGCCCTTTTAAGAATGTTTTAAGCTTGCACCTGAAACTTACAGAAAAAAAACCTATAAAGGACACTGAAGAAAACAGAAGTGTCAGTGATTTCATTGCAGGAAATCACTTACTTACATACGAGTGAGTGAATGCCAACTTTTGAAATGTTGAGAAACCTTATACTTAGAGAACAGCCAAGCACTGAGTGATCTGCCTGATAGGATATTTGGCTGTTAAACTGGGAATGTACTTCAGCTGAAGAGATAGGTAAAAATATGTCATTAGGGTTAATATATAATTATTGACCATGGAATGGGTAAGGCCAATCTCTAACCAAATGATGTTAATTCGAGCATAAAGGGGAACACTAGCTAGGCTTAAAATGGCCAAAGGCAGCTAGCTTAGTAATTGCCATCTGTTCGCAAGCAGGGCACAAACATACAAAAGTAGTTTACCTAATGCCACTTATGGATATTAGAGAACCCAATGGGAGCAGGCTAAACCATTGCATCAAGCTTCACAGTGAAAGGGATAGTGTCTGGTTTCAGTACACACCACAGTCCTGAGGTTAGATGTGTTTACTGTGACCAGTGGGGATTTGTACAGCCCAAATATCCAGAGACACGGAGGGGAAAAATTCCACATGAAGTTAGCAGAGGTTGTACCATGACAGTGGTGGGTTCACTTGAAAAGTACAGTTGTGTAAAATCTTACCATAACAGTTTCTGTCCTTCTCTTCACTGTTGCAGTCATTTTTACCTAAGGGATCTCCTGCCAAGGACAACCCAACACCTGGCCAGTATACTGGAAATTGATGCTCCACACCTATGGTCACCCCCCTCGTTAGTCAGGTCTGACCATAAGCTAATCACCCTTAACATCCACATCCCACCACCCAGTAAGGAAACCTCCATAAAAAACTTCTACAAAGCCAACTTCATGCTACTCAAGTCAGAAGTGACGAACTTCATGACACCTATGCAGACGGGAACTGAAAGTTCAACTGCTGAATCCTACACTAAGGCACTGTACGAGCACATCCACTCATGCATGAATCGTGCCATCCCAAATAGAACCAAGATGCTCTCATCCAAAAAAAGGAAGCCAATCTGGTGGTCCCCTGCCATAAACAAACTTTACAACAAAAGGAAGAAACTTTTGCAGAAAAGAGGAAAATCCCAGGATGCAAAAAACTCCCTTACCAGCCTCAGTAAGAAGCTGAGATTCCTCATGAAATCCTCCAAAGCTAGTTACGAAAATAAAATTGCCAAAGATTCCAAAGACAACCACAAGGCCTTCTATAACTATGTCAAGAATCTAAATGGCAATGCTCAGCTCTGCTCTGAGCTACAACAGAATGGCATTAAATATACTGATCCCAAGGATATTGCCAGTATCCTGGCAGATCAATTTAGTCCAAACTTCACCCCCTAAAGGGCTTATCTCAATACTGAAAGATTGCCATATTCTGGTAATGATGGCCACACAGGTAAAAAATGCACTCTCCAAAGCTAAGAATACAGCATCCATGGGACCAGACAACATCCCAGGCTGTGTACTACTTGAACTACAAAATGAACTGGCACGTCACCTAAGTGTTATGTTTAATCATAGCCTCACCTCAAGCTTCGTGTTCACTGAGTGGTGCACAGCTACAGTTATCACACTCCATAAGTGGGGATCCACCTTGGATCCCAGGAACTACCACCCCATCAGTCTGACGAGCCTGATCTGCAAGGCCATGGAACGTATTTATCATGGAACTTATAAACAAAGACATTGGCAACCTTCAACCACTGGACCCCACGCAGTTTGGGTTCGTGAAGGGCTGATCTCGTCTCCTGAACCTGATTGACTTCTTCGAATCAGTCTCCAGAGCTGTGGACAAGGGTAAGGTGGTCCACACAGCCTATTTGGACCTCGCCAAGGCCTTTGACACCATCCTCCACTCTGGAATCATAGATAAACTTACTAAGCTGGGCATTAATCCCTACGTCACTTGATGGGTTGTCAACTGGCTTACTGACAGTACCCACACTATAAAAGTATCCAACTCCAAACCTAGCTCCAGACAAGTGACAAGTGGAGTACCTCAGGGTTCAGTCCTGGGACCGCTCTTGTTTGGCATCTACTTCTCTGAAGTACAGGCCAACACTAAGGGAGTCTGGCTAACAAAGTTTGCAGATGACTGCAAACTGGGAGCCATTGCTGAATCCCCAAATTATGTGGATATTCTACAAAATGGCCTTATAGAAACAGATGCTTGGTGCCAGAGCCATGGGCTCAAGCTCAATGCCAAGAAATGTATAGTTTTCCCTTTGGGAAAAAAACATGTACCCCGTAAATTACCATATAGGTGGCAGTACACTAAACACTGAAAGTGTGATAAGAGACTTAGGGACACAGGTGGACAGTGGTCTCACCTTCGATAACCACATTGCCACAACAGTCAGGAAATCCTTCTAAGTGGCACACCTCATCACTAAGGGCTTTTCATCCAGAAAAAAGGAGGTCATTGTCCCACTGTAGTCATCCATCATTAGAACCATTATAGAACACAACGCCCTGTTTGGTATGTACCGCTCAAGACATCTGCAACTGGAAAGGCTGCATAAATAACTCACTAAAAGAATTGCAGGTCTAAAGCGGATGCCCTATGCTGACCATCTAAAAAAAAAAAACTCCACCTATACTCTGTCACATATCGTCTACTCAGAGGCGATCTCTGCTTAACATACAAGGCCATGTCATACCCAGAACTGTTGGACATGCTACACTTAAAGAAATCCTAATCCTTCAGAGAAACACGCTCCAGGGATCTAAACCTTGTCATCACAATGAACAAAAGATGCTGGAAGGATAGACCTAGAGACTCTCCAGACTCTGAAATAGACTGCCCATACATGTCGAGCAGAGTGCCTCTTTGGCCCTCTTCAGAAGGAACTTTGATGACTGGATGGGAAATAGGAAATTGATCCCAAGGATCACGTCAGTCACCCTGCCAGACAGGGGTCCTGGGAAGTAAATGCTGTGGGAAGAAATAGCCAGGGAATTGTTATGGCTAGGCTTGTAAAGGCCTTAGGGCCGATAGCCTAGTACCAACCAATGAACCTATGAAAACCTTGTCTCACTGGAAAAGTAAGAAAAGAGGAACAACCATGACAGGCTGAAGGTCACACTCTCTCTGGGCTGAATTGAGGGTCAAAACAAGAAAAGTCTTCCAGATGTAATGTTGCAAGGAAGCAGAAGAAGCAGGCTCAAAAGCAGCCTGAGTCAATTTTTCAAGGGCAAAGATGAGGTCCAAGGAAGGTCCAATATGCTTTCTGGGAGGCCCAATATGAAAGGATGCCTTTAAGAAATTGCTTGACCTTAAATCTAGAGGCCAGAGGAAGAGTCAAGGGCAGACAAGCAGAAATTGCCGATAGGTGAGCTTTAACTGAAGAATTTGCTGACCCAGAATTGAGCAGATCATGTAAATAAGACAGACCCACAGGAACCATCACAGATAGGGGATCCTGATGGTCAGAGAGGCATCATACAGAAAATCATTTCCATTTGAACATATATGATTCCCTGATAGTGGGTTTCCTGGCTTCCTGCAAGACTCGAGGCACATCCTCAGAAAAAACATGCCTAATAGGGATCAAAAACCCTATCACCCACAGCATCAGTTGAAGAGTGGAAAAGCAAGGATGGATAAGAGAATCCTTGTCTTGTTAGAAGATCCACTCAGTGAGGTAACTTGTGATTGCCCCTGGCCAAGTAAGATAGAAAGGGGGACCAATGCTGTCTGGGCTAAAAGGAAGTCACTAGCAAAATTTCTGGAGAGTGCTGCCTGATCTTGTGCAAGACTTGTGGTAACAGAGGAACGGGAGGGGAAGGGGTACAGAAATATACCCTTCCAAGGAAGAGAGAGGGCGTCCACATTCCAAGCTAGAGGACTTCAGATTCGGGAACAGAATAGAGGAAGTTGCTTGTTCAGAGTGGAGACAAGAGGAACTACTTGAGAACGAACGTCTAATAACTGAACCAAAGGCAGAAGCCCTGGAAGACGCATCAGCTGCATCTAAAGCATTTGACTGAGTGGCGGGTAACTTGAGAAGTGGAACTTAGCAGGGAAAGGGCTGAAGCCTTCCCCTCAGAGTCAGAAAGTCTGAAACTACCTTAGAAACCTGAGAAAGGAGGGCCAAAACAAACATGGTCATATAAGTCTGGTAGTGGATGGCCCTAAAGGATAAAGTGGCAGCAGTGTGGACTTTCTTTTCCAGCTTTTCCATAGCCCTACTATCCTTATCAGAAGGCAACAGCTTTGTAGAGGGCAATAACTTGGATGTCTTGTCAGAGGAAACTGACATGGCAGAAGGGTCAAGAAGTGCATTCATAAAGAAATTTGCCCTCCTCGTGCACTTTATAGAATCTATTTGGCTTCTCAGGTCCAGGGGGCTTAGATTTCATGGCCACAGACCAAGCTGAGGAAGTATCTAGAAGGGCAGCCAGAACAGGAGGAACAGCAGACGGCTTAGGAAACTCCATCTGTAGCAGCTTTCTCTGAATCTCAGATAATTGAGAACAAAACCACTTAAAAATAATCCATCATACGCAGAATGGTATTCCCAAATGGAGCATCTGGATTGATGGAATCTTTCTACTCAGAGCTGTAGTCCAAGGGGGAAGTGATTCTGGAAGAATAAGCCAAAGTCCCCCCCCCCCCCCCCGAGAATCCAATTCCCTGGGTCTCTTGAGTACAGTGGAAGTCCAGTGAGGCACAGGCACAGAGATGCCTTGAGGAAGCTCCAGGGCCATCAAAGATTTAAATGAACCCCAAGTGAAATACATTGACAGTTTGGATCCTTAACAAGGGATATGTGTTTTGCCTTTTGATTCTTTTTCTGTAGGGCGTCCACAAAAACACCCTTGGAGGATCTGACCCCAAAACTGGTCATAGGAATTTCCTTCCTAACTATGGTCAGAGGAATCCTCTTTGGTCCTTCAGAAATAATCAGCCAAGATCTCCCCTCAACATCAGGTACAGACTGAAAAGCCTCTGAAGACATTTGAAAAGCTGATCCCATGTTGGCCTCTGACGGGATCAAGTTATAGGAATGTGTATCAACCACTGGATGGTCCTCTAGGCTTTCACCCGCCTCAAGAGAGAGATATCCATAGGATGCTAGACAGTAGCCAGACCAGACCTAGCTTTTTGGCCTTCTTGGCAGATGGCTGTTGGTCCTTGAAATGTGAGGATTCCACCATAGCACCCTGAGCCAACAACTTAAGACACTGGGTTCACCAGGTATATGGACAATTAGGACAGACTATTATGTAGGGTCTTAGGTACAAATGCCTGGCAGATAAGAGCACTGCATATGACTGTGGGAAGCATCCAAACAGAAGAGACATTGGTTATGAGTCTTTACAGGGAATCCAACTTCTACACTGACATTTTCCCTTTCTGGATGACAGCAAATAAGAAAAAAGAAGAAACTTGAAGAATAGCCATGGATAATGTTAGACTTCTTAGTACCCCAAGCACCACAAGTAAAAGGCATAGCTTGATAGTGAATTACACTACCTGGAACCCTGAGGTAGTGGCTTTGTTGTCTGTTGAGGTAGAAGATGAGACAAATGCTTTTAGAAATGTTCAGTAGGGCATATTTTCCCTGGGAAATACTGACAGATAGAGAAACAAACTTTGCAATAGAGTTGCTGAACTGTTTGCTGAAGTGCTGTTGGGTAACACCCTTAAAAATTATTCCCTACCATCCACAAACAATGCTTTGGTGGACAGCTTTTACTCCTTTCTTAAAAACCTTGCTAACAGCATATGCAGACCAGTTTACGTGGCAGTGAGACAAGTACTTGCCCTGACTTCTCTTCGCATATGGGAAGGTGACCCTTACAGAAGGGTGAGCAGGCCTCTAGATTTAATCTATGACGAGCATGTGGAAGTGACCCTTACAGAAACCGTATGAATTTCATAAATCCGCTTAAGGACTTCACAGGGATCACACAGTAGTACTTGGCTCAGGAACAATAGCAACAAAAGGTTTGGAATGACTGAACATTGACAAAACGAGATAACATTGTATGATAAAAGGGAGTAGTCTGTACTCCTGTTTGGCAAAATAAGCAGCACAAATAGGATCTTTCATGTTGCAAGAAAAGTAAGTGACATTAATTTATTTGGTGGAATTACCAAGGAGGAAGCAGGAACACAAACTTTCCTACGTTAACATGATGAAGCCCTAACATGGCAGGAGTACCACTAGCACTTACCATCTGCAGTGGGTTACAGGAGGAATTCTATAGTTTTCCAGGCACTATACAACTTTCTAAGAATCTTATCTTATCCTTTTCCATCTTTTGTTACACCTTCCATTTGAATACAACTGGATGTATTTATTTAAATGTATTGTCTGACTGACTGACTGTGCTGCATTCTGGTTACTTCGTAATAAAATCTGCTGCAGACTACAGAAAACTTGTCACCCCACTACAGAACTGTTTCTCCTTCTAATACATCATCAGAAGGTGGGGTCAGATGACATGGAATCAGGAAGTAACTTGACAGCTGCCCAAAACAGTGTAAACAGAAACACTTAATAAGCATTGGTCCACTAAAGTTATTAATGTAAAAACTATACTTTTTACAATGTGAAAGCCCACTTTACAAATTGAGTTCATAATTATAAAAAATGTGCACTTGATCTTCAAACTGGTTAGATGTACCACATAACCTAGCTTTTGCAGCTAAGCAAAATACACAGCTGAGGCAGAAAACTGCCCAGTCCTTAACATACAACAACATTACTCACCAAATAGAATTGTACTCTCTAGAAACTGTAATTTAATTTAAAACCACTAGAATTTGCCTGTCAAATCAATCAGTCTGCTCTTCATCTCCAGGATGAACGCCACTGTTATCTAAAGCTTTCCATATTGTCAAACGTCTTTTCTTCATTCAGAATCCTATGCCCCACAGCCAGTCTCCACCTATACCTGACTAGTTTTATAAGGATCTCCAAGCAATATACATAGTTTATGTGGCATGCCCCCCCCCACCTTTACATTTCCAATACAAACCTCATGATAGCCATATATACATCTCTGAACCCGTCCCCAGTTAACTACAATATTTACATTTTCTGCCCTACCAAGTTCCTTCTCTCACTTCGATTTTCTTTATTTCTAAAAACATATATATTTGACAAATCCACTAATACACCACTTCATATGCTCAATGTTCAACATCTACTGAACGCATATACATATTGACTATTTTCATCATGAGACTTCAATCATTTACAGCAAGTAACTGGAAAGTTTTTTTCTGTCATTGGTCTAGCTACATGAAACATTTTCTTCTCCTGTTGCACTTGCATTATTGTCTTACACGTATAATTAGATTTTTTTAACTAGGGCTTTTTCAGTTGCTCATTTGTAACAGCTTGTGGCTGATGTTTTATTTTATTAGAGAGGGTATTCTCACAGTATTGGTGTGACCTTTAAGAGGGGACAACTTGACTGGCTTGTATTATAAATTAATGCACTGGTTGATTTATTGGAAGACTGTTCTGTAAATGAGATCTTGGTATCAGATTACTTTGATTAGTGGCAGCCTGTCTCTTCAATAAATTAAAGGGGCACTGTCACTAGAGTGGCACCTGGAGGAAATACTGTCAGAGTGCGCAAGTGAGAAGAGTTTGGTCAAGTTTCAGTTACTAATATAAAGATTCTAGTTGAAGGCACGGGGCTCAAATAGAGGTGGGCAAAATCTTGAGAAGTGGATGATTATAAACTGTTTGTAGCCAACAGTGTAAAGCTTTCTTGGGGGGGCTGGTGGCAGGTATTGGTCATAACCTAAGGCAGTAATACTTGTCTGGTGTAATCTATTAAGGCCAATAACTTTCTGCATGCACAGTAGGTACTTGGGGCAGAATTACGCTCCATAACCCCTGCACCTGACAAACAAGTGACAGTGATGTGAGATTTCAGGCCTACATGCTTATCTACCAACACACCTCATATAACATGTACTGTAAAATATGCTGTATACAGCTGTTCTTGTAGTTAATCACAAAGGGATGGATACTTCATTATCCCACTTCCTCACTGATCCCTCCAGCACTCTCATTAAAATTTCCCCAGACTATGCTCCTTCCAAATGCTCTTCATCCCATGTCATCTACTTACTTCCATCACAGGCTTCAACTTAGACTACTATATCCCTATGATCTCTGCTGCTTCAGACAGACCTGGATCTGCCACCTTTCTTCAGGTCAGCCTCTGTCCCTATGAGTACACGACTGAATGACACAAGATCATCATGGGAGAAGTAGCCTCTATGACATCATGCTACCAAGATCAGCTTTCATACTTCTCACATGCATGCACTGTGTGCATACAGAGGACATATGCACAGGTCCAGCACACAAACTCACATCTTCCAGCAGCAGCAACCGATAAAGAATGTAACATGGTGTATCAGACATGTAAAAAATGTGTGTGCATGCAAAATCTATCTATAGATAGATTTTATATATACACGCACAAGACCATGAAGTCCAATACATTTCCTCAGTAAAAGGAATTTTAAACAAGGAAAAGAAAGAATCAAAGACGTCTTGGTGAAGCAATATCTAGATATCTGATAAAGGGGGAAACAGCCAATGTAACATGACACTTTCTAACCAGGTTGCAGTTAAAAGTTTAAGATACTTATATACAAGAATAAATCAGCTGTAAGGGAATAAAAGATTATGGTAGATTATGTCATCTTACTGAGGCCTTAACAAGTAACTGAAGGCACACTGGGACACACAGATTAATGCAATGATAATCTCTGAATGGTTGGCTTCCAGATGCTTGGCTTCTCCATGTGCAGTGGACATTATTTTCATCATGAAAATGAACACTTCACGCCTAAACACAGAAGAAGAGAGTATCAACTGCTTAACCTAACAATCATCTAATTTCATATTCTGGAATTTACTGAAGACAACATAAGGACAGCTGTGAGATAATTACTTGGCCACAGAATTTGATTCATTACACTATGGAAATACAGGAACTGTATAAACCTGGTCAGAAAAAATTCCATAAATTTCAAAGGCTACATGTGAGTATGTATGTACTATGTACGTGTGTGTGTGTGTGTTTGTCAGTGAGTGAGAGAGAGAGAAAGTGAAATGAATTATGCATTTCTTTCAGAAGAATCATTACATAGCCACTTAAAATTGTCTGGCTACACCCAATACCTGCAAGCAAATCAGACAGATTTGCATTTTGTCCTTTAAGAAACTTGCCAAATACAGAGTAGTTCACTTAACCATGCAAAGCATGCTTTGATATAAATCCTTGATCATGACCTGTAAAATTCAGTGACTACATAAAAATAATTCAGAATGCATCTCTCTTAATACAGCTGACAGACGAGATTAAAATCTATGTAATACAACTAACATGTTATCTGTAAATAAATAAGTCAGGACAGCAACTTCATTGGCACCAACAAAAAGGCAGGTGACCTAAATGAATTACTTACTGCTGACTAAAAATACATCCGCTGGATGGGCACAGTACCTACAGTGGCAGAACCCACAGATCCACCACTGACTGCCTAACATGCGAGTTATAAAACTTGTTGGCTAAGGAAAAATACTGCCTGCACCAACAACAGTTGGCAATTAATTTCCATACAATTCTTGACAGGTATGATAAGATACTATCTTTACAGCACAAGGTCTGGGAAGCATACCTATCAACCTCTTAGCACAAAAAATCTGGACAAACCTTGACAGAATGGGGGGGGGGGCCCAAAATAGGGACAGATTTTAAAGAGGTTCATAGGTAGGTACTAGGCTATCTGCCCAAAGGCATTTATAAACCTAGCCGGAATGTGTTGGCTTTTGCCGCCCCCTTAGATTAGTTCCCTGTGCCTCTGTCCAACCGAGCCACTGAAGTGATCCCCGGTGTAAACTTTCTGTTTCCCATCCACTCGTCAAGGTTTCTCTTGAGTGTTAGTGAGAAGCTCTGCCTAATGTAAATTGGAATCTTGTTCCAGAGCATGGGAAGTCTCCAGGACAGGAATCTATCCCTCCAGCACATCCTATTTATTGTTGTGGTAAGGTTTAGATCCCTAGAGTATGTAGCTCGAGGGGATATGGTTTTCTTTAGGTGGAGCATGTCCATCAATTCTGGGTTGGACATGGCCTTGTATGCCAGGCAGAGATCACCTCTGAGTAGGCGGTATGCAAACGAGTACAGCTGGAGTTTCTTCAGTCGAGCTGCATAGGGCATCTGTTTGAGGCCAGTGAGGCACTTCTGTGGTCTTTCCAGCTGCTGCAGGTGTCTTGTAAGGTATATCCCAAATGGGGCGTTGTACTCTATGATGGGTCTGATGAGTGATGCATAGAGGGGCACAATAACGTCTTTTGATCTGGATGCAAACCCTTTTGTGATTAGGTGGACCACATAGAAGGATTTTCTAACCACTTTGGCAATTGATTATCAAAAGAGACATTACTATCTACTTGGGTCCCCAGATCCCTTATTACGTCTTCCATATTTAGGGGGCTACCACCTATGTGGTAGTTTGTGGGTACTTTGTTTTTTCCAAAGGGGATGACTATGCATTTTTTGGTATATAGCTTGAGGCCATGGTTTTGACACCAGGTATCTGTCTCAGTGAGACCCTTTTGGAGGATGTCTGTGTCAGCCGAAGAGTCAATTATAGCCCCTAGTTTGCAGTCGTCTGTGAACTTGGTCAGCCATAGTCCTCCTGTGCTTGCCTGTACTTCTGAGAAGTATATGCCAATCAGGAGGGGTCCTAGGAGTGAACTCTGGGGAATGCCACTTGTAACCGGTTTAGAGTCAGACCTACCTCGCGCAACTCTTACCATGTGGGTTCTGTCCGTGAGCCAGTTGGTAAGCCATCTCGTGATGTAGGGGTTTATGTTCAGGCTGGTGAGCTTGTCTATAATACCAGAATGGGGAACTGTGTCAAAGGCCTTTGCAAGGTCTATGTAGGCTGTCTGGACCACTTTTCCCTTGTCTATAGCCTTGGTAACTGTCTCAAAGAAGTCCACCAGGTTTAGAAGGCAAGATCTGCCCTTAACAAAGGCAAACTGGGTAGGGGGCCAGTGTTTGGAGGTTCCCAATGTCTCTGTTAATGAGATCCATGATGATGCGCTCCATAGCCTTGCAGACCAAGCTAGTCAGGCTTATAGGGCGATAGTTCCCGGGGGTCTGTTGTGGCTCCACCTTTGTGGAGTGGAATAACCGTTGCTGTGCGCCACTCTATGGGCACGTAGCCTGTGGAGAGGCTAAGTTTGAACAGTGTGTTTAGGTGAGGGGTTAGAGTTCAGCTTTGAGCTCATGTAGGACGCAGCCTCGGACACTGTCCGGTCCCCATTGATGCTGTGTTTTTGGCTTTGAGAGGGCTGTTTTAGCCTGAGTGTCTGTGATTTCAGGGGTACTACATTCTTCTGGTATGGATATGGGCCCTTTTGGGGGTGAGAGGGGGGTAACGTTTCCACTGAACCTGTCTGCCAGGATGTTGGCGATATAGGTCGGTTAAGTGTATTTTGTTCCATTCTGCACTAACTCTGAGCAGATCTGAGAATTGCCACTTAGATTCTAGACATAGCTGAAAAATGCCTTGTGGTTATCTTTGGAGTCCTTGGCAATTTTTCTTTCAAAGCTAGCCTTGGATGATTTTTTATGAGGGATTGTAGTTTCTTGCTGATACTGATCAGGGATGTCTTCCCTTCATGGGATTTTACTCTTTTCTGTACTAGTGTCCTCCTTCTATTGTATAGCTTGTTTATGGCAAAGGTCCACCAGACTGGTTTCCTTTTCTTGGAGGAGTGAGTCTTGGTTTTGCTTGGGATAGCACGATCCATGCATTCTTGTAGGAGCCTGTAGAGTGCATCAGTAAAGGATTTTGCAGCTTGGGCAGCGTTATCCTTTAGCATGGGGGATTTGAAGCTTTCCACCTTGGTCTTAAGTAATGTGAAGTTTGCTTTTGAAAAATTTTTCACTGTGGTTTCTTTGACCGGAGGTGGGGGTGGAATGTGGATATCCAGAGTGATTAGTTTATGGTCAGATCTAACCAGCGAGGGGTTGACCTCTGGTGTGGATGTGGAAGACCAGTGGCCCATGTTGGTGATGACCAGGTACAATATGTTGTCAGCTCTGGTGGGGGTGTTGACCAGTTGATCCAGGGCATTTGAGTTTATAAATTCTAAGTTTATAAATTCTAAGAAATGTTGGGCAAGGGAGCTAGTACTTGAGTAGTTCTCCCACTTAATGTTTAGGTAATTGAAATCACCCAATATTAGGGTGTTTCGTAGGACCTTTATGTTTCCCAGTGTTTCCAGAAATGCGGAATGGGGGTCTTCGGACATGGTGGGTGATCTGTAGCAAGCTACAATTTGAACTGCAGTTCTGCCCGTTGTTAGTTGCATGTGGATGATCTCTGAAGCATCGTGCTGTGCCACTAACCTGGAGGTGTGGGTATCCTTGATGAATATGGATACGCCCCCCGCCTTTTGTATTTCGGTCCGGGTTTTGTGGCCAAAATGTATGGTATGAGTTGTAGCCTGGTAGTGTTGGGGTGCTCTCTGGAGCCTTAAACCAGGTTTCTGTTACTCCACATATATCGATTTTCTCCATACTGAGGAGTGCCTCAAGTGCGTGCATTTTGAGGTTTAGACTTCTGGCATTGAGTAGCATTATCCTCAGTTTTTTTGTTACTTGGGCTATTTATGGCGGTGGTTTTGTCTTTTGAGCCTTGCCTAAAAAAGGCACTATGGGGGTGGAAAGAGCCTTGGCCAGTATTCGAAAGCCAAAGGGTGACAGGTGCAAGCCGTCTCTAGCAAAGCAGTGTGGCTTGTCGAGCATGTCATCCCAGGCTGACGGACAATGGATCCCCTTTGAATGACATCAGAAGCTTAGCCAATTGTTGAAATCGATAACTTTTTCTTTATACCTTGGTATCATTCTTGGTGAGGGCAGGATGCTACTCAGGGTCAGGGTCATACTGGCCTGGGCTACGTGATCAGAGAGCTCTTCCATGTCTCTTTTCATATAGTCCAGGGAGGTACAGCTCAGGTCATTCACACCAACATGGACAATGACAGAGTCATATTTGTACTTGTTCTGGAGTGACCGGAGTGCTTGTGTTATGCGGTGGATTCTGGCACCCAACAGGCAGCTAACAGTACCCTTCTCCTTTGTTCAGCCTAGTGAGTGGGACGTCAGTGTGCCTGACAATAGTGTCCTCTATTACTAGTGTGTTGGGTATGTTATTTTGCCTTAAGGGCTGTGATTGCATGGCACACTGGTTTTGTGAATTATGTGTTTCATGGTTTGTGTTGGGGGGAGGAGGTTGCTTGGATGTCTGCTTTGGAGGTCTCTGTTGATTTGCAGATTTTTATTTAGAGCCTCTGAGTATGTTTTCGTGTATTTATGTGTCATTTTTGCCAGTGCTGGTTTCACAGGTCTATGTGAGACTGGTGGAGTGTGTGATGCAAGTAATTCCCTTCTCCTCTTGACTGTCTGGTCTAGATTAGGGTTGAGAGAGCTTAGCCTCCAGTTTGGCTGTATAATTGCATCTCTCTCATGTATTAGTGTTTGGTGGTAGGAGGAGAGGGTTGTCTGTGTACATGAGGCAGTTGTAACATTGCCTCAAAATGCCCAGATTCACCAGTTGGACCGAAGAGTACACCTGAAACTGCCCTTTGGACATGCCTGGATAGGTACAGTGAGCTGTTTTACAGATTGGCTGATAAGGTTAAATAGAGAGAATTGTCCTTCTCTACAGTATAGGGGGGTCTAGTGCTAAGGTTTATTAGTGCTTGCTATGAGTTTTGAGCAAGTGCCAGGCTGAGATGTGAATGGTTTGAGTGCGTAAGTTGAAAGTTTGTCTAGTTCCAAGGGAAAAATTGAAGAGTAGACTTTGTGGCGCCGGGAATAGTTATACCCTAGCTAACCAGCGCGCAAAACTGCGCTAATGCTAGTTTTATAGCAGGGAAATGAAAGAGATGAAAAATTAGCCCAAAATGGCCAATAAACTACTAATTTCTAGGCTGAAACCGCTCTTCCAGGGACAGATAGGCTGCTCAAAGCTCCCCTCTCTCACAGGTGAACAGAGAAACTTCCTTCTATCCAAGTAAGGTATGGGCATACACAGAAACTTGTAACACAGCCCTGAATTCAGCACTAACCTGAAAACTGGACTATACTAGCTTAGAAAGGTGGGAAAACAAGTATTTTTTTTTCAGAAGAATAAAGCAGATACAATAAAACAAAAAAAAAACTTTAAATGCACAGAAATGGCCATCACACTTGAGTGTGTAGCCTACAACAGTTAAACAGGTAATTTAAACACAAAAACGACTGTTAAAGTGCAGGCAGTAAAATAAGTACAATATGTAGCTGAAAGAAGCTTTTTAAATCACAGAAACTCTAAAAAAAAAAAAAAAAAAAAACTAAAAATATTGCTCTTATAAATTTAGAAAGTTGCTACAATAACAGGATTTGTCTTAGCATGCATTTTTCTGAAGGATATGAAGTCTGAAACACAAATATATATTATTTAGTGACTTCATTCTGGAGAGCATCCCAGTGATTTGCCAGAAAATCACAAATTTTACGAGGAACAGGCCAAAAATATGAGGCAAAAATCTGGACATTCTGTGAAAATTTGGACAGTTGAGAGATATGCTGGGAAGCCATGCTTCTAATACATAAGGTGTTGCCTTGCTGAGTCAGGCGAGTTATGGAGACGTGTTATTGTTAAAGAATGACTCAGAACAACTCATTACAGTTTTTAGTGCTCCAAACATCATTAGCAAGATCCTGAAATAGAAATGCATTAAATAAGGCAAAGGTGCACAAATGACTGACTGTTTTTTCAGACTACAAGATGCAAGTCTACCAACATATGCCAATGCAATTTTTGTATAGGACAGCATACCCATTACAGCAAAGCTCATGAATCAGCATGCAAACTTCGACTTATGTTGACCCACAAACACACACTTATGTGTATATATTTTCAAACACATACAATATATTCTATACGGACACGCATTATATACGGATCAATGGCTCTTAAACATTCAAATGTTTGAAAATTCAAAAACATTGATCCCAAAAGACTGAACATCAAGTCAACAAAAAAGAAAAAAAAAATGTTTTATTTGCAGTGGGAAGTACCCCCTGCACTTCTACATCTCTTTAATTTATATATGCCAACTCTGAGATCACACAACAGCAGGGAAATGGCAACCCTCTACCAGCACTATACTGCAAACTGCCACAAGAGAAACCCAGTATTCCTCTTTTGCTTGCTTTTGTATATGGATTGCAGAAACCAATATTCAACATTCCAAACATTCAACAAAGACCATGCTTAACAAATAATTGACTCCCATATTATATATTGGATAAAAAAGGTAGGAAATCACTCCACTGGTCACCCACAAGAAAAAAATAAAGTCCGTTTTATTAAGCGCTTTTCGTCTCTCCTTACAGGGAGACTTCTTCAGATAACAGACATGTACAAATGCAAAGTTTAAATAAAAAAAATCAATCGTGACAACACACACCTCCATTTAAAGACACCCTTCCCTATGAGATCAACATATTAACTGTAACATTTATTTCAATATTTTACAAGTAATGCCTTAAATATACTAAGAACAAAAGTGAAACTGCACTCGAAGTCAACCAAACACTGAAAAAGTTGCAGAAGGCAGACGAGGGAATACTCCGAACAGTTAAAAATCACTCTGTTTAATAACACATCCACGAAACAGCTCCACCAGCAGAAAACACAAGCATTAACGCAATTGATACAGCACTACGCGTTTTCGTCCACAAACAACTTGGACTTCATCAGATAAGCAATTGATCCCATTAATTGCCTCTTAAATACTTAATAAAAGACATACTAGCCAATAAACATCACAAACAAGAATTTGAATCCACAAATCAGGCTAATACAATAGGCTCATTAGTATTAATTAGGACATATTATTCAGTTTCAATACTAAAACTTATTAAGGAGAGTGATAGGAAACAGGACATATTAAAAGGGGAAATAGATGAACTGGATGTACATATTAAGGAGGATTTAATACATGGAATAAGGGAAGAAAAGGATAAATATTTTAAAATTAGGGATGATATAGATATGAAATGTAAAGATTTAATTAATAGGAAGATGAATAAACTGAAGAGGGATTTAGGTGAATATCAGAATAAAACTAGTTACCCTAAACCACCCTATATGAAATGGGATTTTTTTGGTAATAAAAACTCAAAACCAAATTCTGTCAGTAACAAAGATGAAAATACAGATAGATGGAATTATCATGATTATGATTATGAATTCCCACCACTCAACAGGGATGATAATTATGAAAATAATCAACAACATTTTAGGAATGGAAATTTTCAGAAGAGGGGAGGAAGGTTTTAGATTCCCACCACCTCACCCCTAAGATAGTGAATGATGAAATTTCGGTTTCTGGTGTTAGGAATTATAATTTTAGTGACACAACCTTGACAAAGGAACATTTTAGGTTATTAAGTAAAGGTCTTAAGTATATACCCTATATTAAGGGGGATCTAACTAAGACCTTATTAGATATAAAATTATTCTTACGAAAAATCAATTTAGAAATATTGTTTGGAAAAAATAAGACCATCAACCCTCTTTATGACTATAAGGCTCTTTCACGCAGATCCATTTACAATCCACCCCTGCATCCCCAGATCAAGAATTTGGAAAGTATTCCAGAGAATGAAGTTAGAAAGGCACAACATGAAAAAATGTTTAGATATAATCTTAGTCAAACTGAAAATTAGATCTTAAACGCATTAAAAACTAATGCGGTTGTTAGAATTATGAAACCTGATAAAGGTGGGGGAGTCGTCATTATGGAAAACATTATCTATGAGGGTAAAATGAATTAAATCCTTAGGGATGAAGTGAAATACACCTGTGTGTCTAAGAATGAAGTTAATGTAGCATACTACAAGATAGATATGTTGTTAAAAGACATGTTATATGAAAAATTAATAGATACTAAAACCTATGAGTATTTGCATGTACCTAAACCCCGAATACCAATTATCTTTGGTATTCCCAAAATACATAAAAA
The DNA here is from genome assembly GCF_019279795.1 of Protopterus annectens. Lineage (NCBI taxonomy): Eukaryota > Metazoa > Chordata > Ceratodontiformes > Protopteridae > Protopterus > Protopterus annectens. The sequence goes on along the minus strand of NC_056731.1, from coordinate 1,863,656,095 downwards.
TATTGAAGACCCCCCCCCTCAGACCCATAGTGTCAGCAGATGGGTCAAAGACACTACCTTTGGTAAAGTATATAGATGTGAAAAGTAAGCATATTTGTAAGCAAAATAAGGTTATATTAAAGGATTCATGGGATTTATTAAGGATTATTACCCCTGAATTGTTTTCTGAGGACCTTATGTTTGTTCACTATAGATATAGTAGATCTCTTTTCTTGTATACCCTATGAGATGGGGTTACTTATGTTTGAGGATATGATTTTTCATGATAAGTTACCCCAACATGAGAAAGTTGTTATTATGGGGCTTATGGATATTGTCCTTAAGCACAATTTCTTGATTTTTAATGGGGAATATTTCCAACAGATACAAGGAGTATCTATGGAATATAGTTTTGGCACATTGGGAGGAAAATTATATTTTAAATTCCAAATTTAATAACTGCTGGACATTATACCGCCGTTTTTTGGATGACATTGTTATCTTTGGTTATGATAAATTCAATGAATTTTTTGAGTACATTAGTATGACTACCAACTTCCTTAAATTTACATATAAGACTTCAACTGATATGTTACAATATTTAGATGTTGAAATTTATAAACTGAATAATAATTTCGAAACTGGAATTTATAGAAAATCTACCTTCTGTAACTCCTTTCTGCACTTTAGTTCACATTGTAAAAAGAATATTGTAAAAGGACAGTTTGTGAGGGATGACCAGTTTGGAGTCCGACTTTACTAATGAATGTGCCCTCCTGGAGAATATGTTTAAGGAAAGAGGGTACCCTAGTATGTTTATTGAAAGTATTAGGAAGGAAGTGGAGGAGGGTAGGAGTTCTAAATTCAGACCCATTAAGGAGTAGAACCCCTACCTGATATCCAGGATGGTAATAATAATATTCCCCCCAATGAATATCAACAGGCCTTATTATTGGAATACAATGTTTTTAATTTTAGGGTCAGAGAGATTTTCAGAGAATGGGATAGGTTTGTGGCATTATCGGATATAGATGAAATATCCAAACTAAGACCAAAGGTAGTATATAAAAATTCATTTAATATGAAAAAAATCCTTGAGATGAATAGCAATACAGGAAATATTAACTACAGTGATAATACATATCACATGGGAGGAAGGAAGAAAATGAGCACTTTTAAATGTGGAAGGTGCCACCAATGTGAATATATTATGAATGAAGGGGAGATCTATATAGAAAGTAGAAATAGATGGATAAGTAGTAAGGGAAACTTTGGTTGTGACACAAAAGGATTAATTTACCTTGCAGTATGTCAAAAATGCAAATAATTTTATGTGGGTAAAACAGAGAGGGTTTTGAGGAGACGTATTTATGAACACCTTTATTAAATTTCTAAAGGTAAAGAAACAAATGCTTTATATAAGCATTCTAGGATTTGTGAAGGGTATAAATTCCTTTTCTTTGTTTTAGAGCAGGTTAAGAAGGATATAAGAGGTGGTCCTTGGGAAGAATTGTTAGAATACAAGGAACTATGCTGGCAGGTAACTTTGGAAGCAGCAAGAACACCTGGTTTAAATGAACATATTTCACTTTTACCTGTGTTAAAATTAAGAGCTGCTAGAATGTGAAATTGTACTGTGATGCATTTAGCCAGTAGATGGCGCCACTACACTTGTATCCATTGATTTTAATGACAAGTATGAACTGATGTATATTTATAATGGGTATTTATTTTTTTTAAATATTTTAGATATACGTCAAAATCCAATAAGTTAGGGTTCAATATATTTTATTTTTAACATTTTAACATTATGACTATTTAAAATGTGGAAAGTGAATTCTCTGATATTTTACTTAATTTGTATATGTGGGTGTATTGAAACTGAATAATATGTCCTAATTAATACTAATGAGCCTATTGTATTAGCCTGATTTGTGGATTCAAATTCTTGTTTGTGATGTTTATTGGCTAGTATGTCTTTTATTAAGTATTTAAGAGGCAATTAATGGGATCAATTGCTTATCTGATGAAGTCCAAGTTGTTTGTGAGTGCTGTATCATTTGCGTTAATGCTTGTGTTTTCTGCTGGTGGAGCTGTTTCATGGATGTGTTATTAAACAGAGTGATTTTTAACTGTTTGGAGTATTCCCTCGTCTGCCTTCTGCGACTTAAATATACTCTTACTAAAATATTTAGCCTAAAATTCAAAATTAACATTATTTATTTCATGTATATTTTTATTTTTAATGTCTTCATTCTGATGAAAATTAAAATATTAAAATTTATTAAAATATTAAAATAATTTATCCTGACCCATTCTGTTCACATGACAGCACCTTACAACCAGAGGGTATAGACTCACCTGCACCTTTCATGAGCCTACCCTCTCTAGATTTTTCAATTTAAGAATACATAGGAGAGAATACACTTCATTCAATCCTGGAAAATGGCAGGCGTCTGTATGAAGCTGCCACCTCAATTCAAGTTTCTCCAGCATTAATGAATTGGGACCACCTATTCCATTTGAATTCACACAGTCAATAGTCCTAAATTTGAATGTATGATCTGGAAATGCTTCAACATGTCTAGCTAGTGCACTTTCTTTTTTCATTTTGGAAATATAAATGCTCATATACTCTTTCCCTTAATTTGCGGTCTGTTTTTCCAATATAGAAAGCCGGACAGTGTTGGCACTGAGCCATGTAAACTACTGCTCTACTCTGACAGTTGAACTTATGTTTGGTCACATATTTCTGTTCCCTCAACGTGAAGCATTGGCCAACCTGCATGTGTTTGCAAAAGTTACATATATCACATTTACCCTTACCTGTTTGTGTACTTACACCTTTTGCCTTGTATTGTAATATATTTTTCAGGTTTTGCTTTCATTGGAACACTATTCTTGGTGCTTCACAGAATTTATGCCCGAGAACATTGTCATTCATAATTAATGACCAATTTTTGTTAATAAGAGAGTATAAAGCTGGAGCATGTACACTATTATCTAGTAATCAGGGCTGTAGTACTGTATTCTCTCGCCCTTGGTACCATACTCATGTCCACCACAATGCTACTTCCTATCGTACCCTTAATGCTCAAAATTGGTTTGTAAAAACCACCGGCCCTCTTATCCTGGACTTCTCTAATCAATTCATTGATTAGTTGTTCTGGATAACATCTTACCCTAAACATGTTCCTCAGGTTATTGCATTCCAACACAAATTCATCATCACTGGTCACCATCCGGGCGGCTCTTACTAATTGCCCCTTGACTACTGAACATTTTTGATGTAATGGATGGCAACTAGTAAAGTGAAGGAATGTGTTGGAATATGTTTCCTTCCGGAAAATTCGTGCATAATAACTGTTGGTAATGATGTCTTTCCTAAGGTTAACGTCTAAATAGGCTATTGATTCCGTGCTGAAAGTAAATGTGAATGTAAAAAACTGGGTTGTATTGTTAAAATAAGTAATCATATCTGTAGCCTGTTTTTCGTCCCCATTATAAATCATAAAAATATCATCCAAGAACCTCGTGCAATGGATAATCCGGTTGGCAATCTCCTCATTGTTACTCACAAAATGCCACCCCCAATATGCCATTACTAAGTTCACTAGGCTGGCACCACATGGTGAACCCATGGCTACCCCAACTTTCTGCAAGTAATACTTGTTGTTGAAAGTTATAAAATTCTGTTAGCACTATGTCTATGAGTTCACATACAAGAGAAACTTCATCTAGCTTACCCATTCTACTCCTACATGAGGAATAGAAGAGTATAGGTCTTTTATGTCAAGTGTTTTAAAATTGTAAATGGGGTTAAACTCTATTGCTTTAATGTTTGAGAGGAAGGTCCAGGAGTCTTTGCAAATTTGACTCTCCTGGGTCATATATCTCTTCAACTTTTGATCTATGACCTTTGCCAGGGAGTATGTGATACCGTGCCTTGCATCCACCAACGGTCTCATGGGGGGATTTATTATACTTTTGTGGACCTTTGGTATTCTAAAAAGTATTGGAATTCTTGGGGCTGGCATTACTAAATAGTTGAAGAGGTCTATATTAATCCTAGCCTCAATGAACAGGTCATTTAACCAAGATTTAATTCTTGAATAAGCTCTATTAACCTCTGATCTAGAGACTTCCTCATAAGTTTCACTGTTCAACACATTTTCCATCCTGTTGATGTAATCTTCAGTACACATAATTGCCAACCCGCCCCCCTTATCGGGTTGCATTACACGTATCGCTCCCTGTCTTAGCCATTCTAACAACAATTTTTCATTCTTACTAGTGTATGGACAAATATATTCTGCCTGTTGCCTTGTTCTATCGAAAAGATGCAAAGTAGGGTGTAAAGGTGAATAAAATGTACTAGCCAATTTATACTGATTCATGACATTATTGTCTTGACCAAATAACACCCTAAAGTTTAGTTTCCTTATGAAAAGTTTCAGGTCTACAAGTGCATTTGCAATGTCCAATTTGCATGAAAGAACAAATCTCAGCCCCTTGGCTAAAAAATCCGCCAAGCTCTGTTCAATATTCATCGTTGTATAATTATACATTTTAAAGTCACGGTCAGAGTTACATACGATCTCACAGGTATGTTCAGATTGTTCTTCTCCATAAATTATGTGCGCTTGTTCGTGTTGGTATTGTTGTTCTGACATTGTGGTCCGGCCCCCCTTCCATTCTGGGTACTGGATAAGGGTGATGGTTCAGTGCTCTGTTCTGAAAATTTCCTTCCGCCATTGTTTCATTTGCCTCATTATTTTGTATTGTTCTACTGTTTGCTAAACGTGCGCTTCTCCTTGGTTCTGGTGTATTATGTGTTGGGTTAGATTCATCATTACTTTCTACATGTTCACTATACATGCGCTTCTCCTTGGTTCTGGTGTATTATGTGTATGGTTAGATTCATCATTACTTTCTACATGTTCACTATATGTGCACTTCTCCTTGGATCTGGTGTATTATGTGTACGGTTAGATTCATCATTACTTTCTACATGTTCACTATACATGCGCTTCTCCTTGGTTCTGGTGTATTGTGTGTACGGTTAGATTCATCATTACTTTCTACATGTTCACTATACATGCGCTTCTCCTTGGTTCTAGTGTATTATGTGTACGGTTAGATTCATCATTACTTTCTACATGTTCACTATACATGCGCTTCTCCTTGGTTCTGGTGTATTATGTGTACGGTTAGAATCATCATTACTTTCTACATGTTGACTATACATGCGCTTCTCCTTGGTTCTGGTGTATTATGTGTATGGTTAGATTCATCATTACTTTCTACATGTTCACTATACATGCGCTTCTCCTTGGTTCTGGTGTATTATGTGTATGGTTAGAATCATCATTACTTTCTACATGTTCACTATACATGCGCTTCTCCTTGGTTCTGGTGTATTGTGTGTTTGGTTAGATTCATCATTACTTTCTACATGTTCACTATACATGCGCTTCTCCTTGGTTCTGGTGTATTATGTGTATGGTTACATTCATCATTACTTTCTACATGTTCACTGTACATGTGCTTCTCCTTGGTTCTGGTGTATTATGTGTACGATTACATTCATCATTACTTTCTACATGTTCACTATACATGCGCTTCTCCTTGGTTCTGGTGTATTATGTGTACGGTTAGATTCATCATTACTTTCTACATGTTCACTATACATGTGCTTCTCCTTGGTTCTGGTGTATTATGTGTATGGTTAGGTTCATCATTACTTTCTACATGTTCACTATACATGCGCTTCTCCTTGGTTCTGGTGTATTGTGTGTTTGGTTAGATTCATCATTACTTTCTACATGTTCACTATAATGCGGCGCTTCTCCTTGGTTCTGTGTATTATGTATGGGTTAGATTCATCATTACTTTCTACATGTTCACTATAATGCGCTTCTCCTTGGTTCTGGTGTATTATGTATGTTAGATTCATCATTACTTTCTACATGTTCACTATACATGCTTCTCCTTGGTTCTGGTGTATTGTGTATGGTTAGATTCATCATTACTTTCTACATGTTCACTATACATGCGCTTCTCCTTGGTTCTGGTGTATTATGTGTACGGTTAGGTTCATCATTACTTTCTACATGTTCACTATACATGCGCTTCTCCTTGGTTCTGGTGTATTATGTGTATGGTTAGGCTCATCATTACTTTCTACATGTTCACTATACATGCGCTTCTCCTTGGTTCTGGTGTATTATGTGTACGGTTAAGTTCATCATTACTTTCTACATGTTCACTATACATGCGCTTCTCCTTGGTTCTGGTGTATTGTGTGTACGGTTAGATTCATCATTACTTTCTACATGTTCACTATACATGCGCTTCTCCTTGGTTCTGGTGTATTATGTGTTTGGTTAGATTCATCATTACTTTCTACATGTTCACTATACATGTGCTTCTCCTTGGTTCTGGTGTACTATGTGTATGGTTAGATTCATCATTACTTTCTACATGTTCGCCTGTCATATGTGCAAATTCAACAGTCCCATTCCTATTTTGCAAGGAATTAGTTTGTGAAGAATGTGGTTTAGGGTACGCTTTGTCTGTAGAGTAAGTTTGCCTGTCACTCTGCAGCTTCTCAACTTTCATAGCCTTAAGTATGACCATATACTGGTTTATGCTTGAATATGTCCTCTCATATTCAAACCTGTATCGCTGAAAAGCTGCATCAGCCTTTATTAAAATATCTAATTCTGTAGCCTCCTTGACTAGGACTTCAGCATTCTTTTTATAATGGGTGCAAATCAAGTCCAATAACTCTAAACCATGTTTGCTGAATAATTATAACAGATCCTTATGAAAATCAGACCCCTCTATCAGACCCGTAGGGTATTGCCAACTCCTCAGCCCCTTAGGCACAATACCCTCGCTGATGCACTCTTTAAAGTAATTTATTTCTAACTGTAGTTTTTTGTACTTTACTAACCGGTTGTCAAATTGCTGCAATAATGAAGAAATATCGGCTACCCCTCCAGCCGGTTGCTCCTGTTGGTCCTTGCTCTCATTGTTGAACCTCAAGGACGTAGATAACCAATGTTCCAAATTAGGAGCTCCAATAAGCCTCGAGGGTGTTCCGTCAATATTTATTAATCACCTATTCGTCCTCGCTTCATTGGAAGTGCTTGTACCTCGCCCTGGCTGATTCAAGTTTTTGTTCATTGCTGCTGCTGAATAGGAAGGTCGGGTGGCTTCAGAGGAACTCATTCCGTTTCTAAAACTGCTCGGGTGAGCAGTTTCCTGTGTAACCTGCATTTCCGCCCTCGGAGATGTTGATGCTGAAACCAGATTACGATTTGTTGTCCCTCCATTCTGAGTTCCGTTTGATGCATCTAACCTCTTAGAGAGGCTATCCACTCTCTGGGATCGTGCTTCTATAAGTAAAGTCAGGTCTCCTATGCTGTCACTTTGCGAATTTGATGAAGGTGTAACCTGGGAGAGTTCCATGGCTGCTGCACACATGCAAACACCAGAAAAGCCAAAAAAAAACACAAACTGGATAAAAAAAAGATAGGAAATCACTCCACTGGTCACACACAAGTAAAAAATAAAGTCTGTTTTATTAAGCGCTTTTCGTCTTCTTCAGATAACAGACATGTACAAATGCAAAGTTTAAATAAAAAAGTCATCAATCATGTGACACTTAACACACACCTCCATTTAAAGACACCCTTCCCTGTGAGATCCACATATTATTTACTGTAACATTTGCGTTTCAGACTTCATATCCTTCAGAAAAATGCATGCTAAGACAAATCCTGTTATCCTAGCAACTTTCTAAATTTATAAGAGCAATATTTTTAGATTTTTTAGAGTTTCTGTGATTTAAAAAGCTTGACTCAGCTACATATTGTACTTATTTTACTGCCTGCACTTTAACATAGTTGTTTTTGTGTTTAATTTACCTGTTTAACTGTTGTAGGCTACACACTCAAGTGTGATGGCCATGTCAGTGCATTTAAAGTGTTTTTCTGATTGTATCTGCTTTATTTTTCTGAAAAAAAAACAAAATAATACACTTTTTCCCACCTTTTTAAGCTAGTATATTCTAGTTTTCAGGTTAGTGCTGAATTCAGGCCTTCTTTACAAGTTTCTGTGTTTGCCCATACCTTACTTGGATAGAAGGAAGCTTCTCTGTTCTCCTGTCAGAGGGGAGCTTTGAGCAGCCTATCTGTTCCTGGAGGAGCAGTTTCAGCCCAGAAATTAGTAGTTTATTGGCCATTTTGGGCTAATTTTTCTCTCTTTCATTTCCCTGCTATAAAACCAGCATTAGCGCGATTTTGCGCACTGGTTAGCTAGGGTACAACTATTCCCGGCTCCACAAAGTCTATTCCTCAATTTTTCCCTTAGAACTAGGCAAACTGTCAACTTAAGCACTCAAACCATTCACTTCTCAGCCTGGCACTTGCTCAAAACTCATAGCAAGCACTAATAAACCTTAGCACTAGACCTCCCCCTATACTGTGCAGAAGGAGAGACGAAAAGCTCTTAATACAACAGACTATCTTTTACTTGTGGGTGACCAGTGGAGGGATTTCCTAGCTTTTTTATCCAGTTTGTGTTTTTTTGGCTTTTCTGGTGTTCCCATATTATATATATTTTTATACCACATGTACATGGGAGGGTTGGGGGTTAAAGGAAGACAGTAAGTGGAGTTGTGGCTGCATACACTTCGCTAGCATGGTACGGAAAGATGCCTAGGCCACACACACAATCCATAATATGCCCGGTTTGTAGCAACTTTAGGAATTTGGCTAGGCTCTGTCTGCCATGATGTACAGTCAGGACAGTTGTAAGCAGGAAGAATGCTGGTATACAACAGCTTGCTGTACAGCAACAGTTCTGCAAACAGATAGCTCTGTGATGTCTGAAGTCAGTTAATGTCCCCAGTAGATGATGTAAGCAGAAGGAAACTCTGCAGAGGTATGTTAACCACCTGTGAACAGCTTTCCTACTACAGGTGACTGTCTGTACACTTTGCTTTCTCCATTTGATGCCCACAATCAGACATGGGATGTTTGCCTGTTACTGCTTTACAGCTACCTGCTTATTTGTTCTTTTCCTTTTGTTTGCTCAGGCTATCCTGTCATCACCTCTTAAGGGCTTGCATTCAAGGTCTTCTTTTTCCATACTTCTCTTTAGGAAACACCTTATAACTGCACCTTTGTTTTGGTTTGTCTAAAGCTATACGCCACGTGTACAGGTTTCTACCTCTGCTTGTTTGCTTCAGATGCAATTATTCTGCATGCAAGGTACATTTCATCCAGTACAAAGCATTCATCCAGAATGTATCTTTAATCAGCCATAAAACATCTGTTTGTTTAAACCCAACCTCTGCTAGAACTAAGTAGACATTTACATTTTTCAGACTTTCTTAGGATGAATTACTTTTGGAGAACACTTCAGCCTGAAAACATGATTTAACTATTGAATCTGGCTATCCAAACTGCAAAATGTCAAATAAACAAAGAAAACTATACTACTACTTTTAAAAGATAAATAATAAAAATAAATAAATAGGTCAAAGTCTGGCAAAAAAATGGAAGTTACCCTACAGGTGTAATTGGCAATTTTGTCATTTATTCTCTACAAATAACAGCTAGATAGACAAAATGTTCACTGTTAAAGTGGAAAGAGATGTTGATGGAACAGGGGGAAGCTCAAGAAACAAGGAGAGACTGGGATTTTGGATGCAGACCCTTAGGGAGAATAACAATAACCATACAGAATATTATATCCATAAAGTAGCAGAAGGTATTCTAAGAACTAAGTGAACACAGGAATGGAGAAAGGAGACTCTGCTGATAGGGATGACTGTAATTAGGGGTAGAGAGAGAGAGAAGGAAAAAGGGGGCAGGAATTTAATGGAGAGAACTGACAAAGGAACCAAGGTATTGGGAACAAATAATTAGAGAGAAAGAAGGGTAACAGAATTGGAAGAGGTCAAGAAGACATTTGGAATGCAGTTAGATTTGCCTTCTCTATCATAGAGTATTGGCAAAGGGGAAGGAAAAGGGGATCCTAAGTGAAAGACCCGCGCTGGTAGGGGATCCTAAGTGAAAGACCCGCGCTGGTAGCGCTGGTAGGGGATCCTAAGTGAAAGACCCGCGCTGGTAGGGGATCCTAAGTGAAAGACCAGCATTGGTAGAGTTTTTGTAGTATCTACAACAGAAGCTGCTGTTAAAAAAGGATAATTAGTTGGGGATGTAAAATATTACATGATAACTACAGGAATTGATCCAAGGTGGTTCAGGATAGCGAAGACAGACTGGATAAGAAATTCACAAGGAAACAATGAGGATATATGAATCTCTCCCAAATATGCAACAAAATCTAGAAAGTTTAGGATTTTTGCTTGGAAATATTTGCATAGGTATTTTTAACCAAACAGACTCCAAAGAATTTGTCTATGGTAGATTGCAAATGCTGGAGGCATGAATTGGGGGAAAAGGGGAAACTGGGAACATAATTTTGGGGAATTTAATAAGTTGGCAGACTTTAAATAAATCCTTGCAGACTACTCTGTCAGAAATACTGGGTAACAAATTGGTGAAACTAAGGAAATTATTTTTTTTTGAACTGTGATACAGAATCAGAAATGCTTAGACATAGTAAGGCCTTGCAGATTTTAATTCTGGTGACAGCCAAAAAAGCAATTACTAGAAAATGGAAATCAATGTCTAAGTCAACTGTACTAGATGTAATGAATATATAGTAACAGAGATAAAACAATTGGACATGGATGGCATCTTTAGAAAAGGGTATAAGCAATGTACATAGAAAAAGTAAGAACTGTGGGAACAATACATGCAGAATAATGCTTTGAGGAATCAGGTTTAAGGGAAGGCAGGAACTGAATGAGATATGTAATGTCCAATTGGCAATGACTATATTGAAGATTATTAAGTGCTGTATGAGGTCTGCCAGTCAAATATGTCAATATGGTTTGTTTTCATTTATATAAATGTATGATTGCCTATGTCATAAGTATGAATAAATATGTCTGTTTAAAATATGTTCAGACTGTTGTAAAAAGAAATCTGCATGCAGTTTAAAACATCAAAGCAATGTTCATTTCTGATAATGTCCTTCATACCACCCTGTCGTCAAGATGTAACCCCTATAAATTGACAAGGTGCACACTGGATCTATCCCTGATACAGACTCATAGCATGTGTGTATAAAAGGTTTTATGCCTAAATTATACATATATTAACCAAGAAGTTAAACGGTCCACAATCCATAAAACATGTTAAGCTAAATCTTAAAATGTTACACTGCATATACACAACAGGGAATTATTTTGTGTGACTTTATAACAGTTATTTTCCTCCAGCTCTCACACGAGCATGCACAACTGACAGTTTAGCACACTGAATTAAGGCTATGAGCTTCTAACAGTCTTAGGTTCATAGGTAGGTAACTAGGCTATCGGCAAAAGGGCCTAAGTAAGCCTAGCCAACAAAGTTCCCTGGCTTACACCAACCGAAGAAAGTTAATTTCCTGTGCCCCTGTTGAGCAGAGCCCGAGAAGTGATCCCTGGGGTGTATTTCCTATTTCCCATCCACTCAAGATTTTTCTTGAACAGCGTTAATGAGGAACTTTGCTTGACATAGATGGGTAGCTTGTTCCAGAGTATGGGAAATCTCTGGGACAGGAATCTATCCCTCCAGCAAGTCCTCTTTATTGTGGTGACAAGGTTTAGGTTCCTAGAGCGTGCAGCTCGGAGGGATTGGAATTTCTTTAGGTGTAGTTATGTCCAACAGCTCTGGGTTTGACATAGCTTTA